>NC_141602.1:10047548-10647548 GCF_047967505.1 Dipteris shenzhenensis | reverse complement strand
AAGGATGCCAAGAGGGGTCAAAAGAGTAATGTACTTTGAAAGCCAACTTGGCATAAAAGGGGTCCACATGGCATGCACTGGGTTCAAGGGAGATTTCTAGAGATAGGCTCCATAAAGGAAGAAAACTGAGGGAACTTTAGGAGAGTTCTCGAAAAAAGAAAGGAGAGCACTCTAGGAATAGTGGCTAGGTGGAGAATCGAGTTGAGCCCTCTTTACGATGTTGTAATATTGGTATCAAAGCTTCATATGTTTCGTGTGGCTTGGCTCGAGAAGCTTCAATCGTGAGTCATGAAGGTCTTGAGGAGATTGAGCAAAATCACTGAGGACCTTATGAAGGTTGACCAAGTCTACTAAAAACTCCAGCTTGCAGCAATAGGGAATAAGCCAATTCATAAAGATGAAGGTGGCTATTACTAGTAGGCTACTAGTACTTAAAGAACGAGAGGAGTGAGACGATAGTCAAAGCCTTGACTTGAACGTAGCAAAATCACTTGCAATGGTCTTGCATATAGGAGGAAGGATCCGTGAATCAGCATGACAACAAGCATTAATCAAGAGTTTTAGCCTCTTGAATGGTCGTCTAACTCATTTGCAAGCCTAGCAGGCTTGAGCGATGGTGCAGAGATCAGGAACTCGGTCCAGAAAGATTTTGAAAGCATTGGAACGTTGTCGCTGAAGTTTTACAGTAACTGTGGACTGTCACGTACATAGCTCATTGGAAGCCGCATTATAGTATATCTCTAGACTCTAGGCTTGATGCTTTGTCAGATTCATGGTACCCGCATAGCGGCTTGGAAGTTGGTACAAGTTTTTTCCTCCCAAGGATTTGGATTCTGTTCATAGAAGTGCTACAAAGAAACACAGAGGCCATTGCCATGCCATACAAAGGTTTTAAAACCTTTATTTAAAAATTTTTTAAAAGCCACGTCATTCAAGGTCATAGACCTTTGCATCCCATAGCCTTTTTAACCCCTCTCATCCTCTATATCTCTAAAGAAAATCCCAAGGCCCATATCATTCTCTTCTCCAATCTTGTTAGCCTCACTGAATTTAAAAAAGAAGATCGAAGCGGGGATTTTGAGATCGAATAAAGCGCAAGAGGCCAGAGTTAAAAGAACGTTTTGGAGATGGAGTTCGAGGAAAGTGAAGGCGAGTCCGTGAATCAAAGAAAGCGAGATCACTTTAAAGACAAATCCAAAACCTTGAACAAATACCAAGGAAGTAGGCATCGCATTTTTCTCTTTGATATAAAGCGCTTTGCTTTATAATTTCTAGAAAATACACATCTTTAAAATGACAACTCCATAAAGGGATAATATGATTAGGGAGGCTGAGGAAAGGGCCAAAAAGGGAAAAGCAATAGTTGGAGAGGAAACACATGAGGAGGTACAGACTAAAACTCAAGAGGATAATGTGGAAATGGAGGATATAGATTACGGTGATTATGGAATTCCATATACGGAATTCATTAAACTTGAAACTTGAACACAAAATATAGAAACACGGCTAGGAGTTATCAGTGAAACACTAAAAATCCTAGCTGAAGCTATAACTAAGATATCTGATTCTCAATTAGTAGCTAGTACTGAAAAATCGTCGATTCCTCCTAATCAAGTTGAGAGGTCCACCTCTCAACTTAGAGAAACCTCGAACATCCTTAAGGACTTAAAACCACCAATTTTCAATGGGGAAGAAAAGGAGCATAATATAATACGTTCTTGCAAAAGTGGCTAGACTTCCACCGACTTAGAAATACACCTCTTGAAAATCAAGTCATGGAAGCAAGTCTTTCCCTTGGAAATAAAGCCTATAAATGGTGGATGAGCCTCAGGGAGAGTGATAGAAGTCCTAGCTATTGGACTAAGTTTGAACAAGCCTTTCTAAAAGAGTTTTACCAGAAAATGAATTAGAAAGGCCTGGGATGATTGCACTATGGGTAAAAACACTCTAGTCCAGTACATAGTGAATTATAGGGAGGCAGTCCTTAAGCTGATGGGAATTGATGAATTCTGAAAGATAAATGGTTTTGTGAGAGTTCTTAAAGAAACTTATAATGTTGACGTGAAAAGAAATTCCCCTAAAACCTTTGAGGAAGCCATTAAGTATGCCCAAATATATGATGATACGATGGGAAAATTCAAAGTTGGAACTTCAGAGCAAACAGGTTTTATTCCAAAGTTCAATAAATTTCCCAATTTGAAAAGGAAGGGGCACTTTAAGAAGGAGGTTCCTCAGGCACCACCTAAGAAACCTCAAATAAAAAATTATCCTCTTTTGAAGAAAGAGGATTATGAAAGGGCCAGGTAAGAAAATCTTTGCTTCAAATGTTTGGATAAAGACCATGCTGCTTGGAACTACCCTAAAAATAAGCTGGTCAGAGCTAAAGCCCCAAATAGACCTCCAAAAAGACAAGTACATGTTGTGCGAGTGTTGCCACTTAATGGTAGTAAAAGTACATTGAGGTAGAGGTCTATTATGAGGATAGCACCCACATGTGCTATCTATCATCGAAATTGTGGTAGCCCACCTTTGGTCCTCAGGATTTAATGAGGATGCATGGAAAAATTAAGGGGTGAAGAGTAAGAGTGATGGTCGATGATAGTGCAACACAATTTCTTGAACTACTCGTTAGTTAAGAAATTAAAATTGCCTGAGTGTCCCAGTGCCCATAAATATGTGGTCTCTTTGGCAAATGGCAGTGATAAAAAAGTTTGGGACACCATGATACATGGTGTAGAGGTGGATATTCAAGGCTATTAGGATTCCTTGGATTTCCAAATCGTGCATCTCCACCGCACAAATGTAGTGCTTGGTCGAGAATGGTTGTATAGTCTTGAGCATAGCTTACAAAGGAGTTATCTTAATAACTCCATTATGTTTGAAAAAGGGGGTAGAGTCTCCTAGATTCAAGGAGAACATGATGTGCCTAACTCTCCTCTTATTTGTTCAATGGAATTGGAATGACTACTACACCAAGAAGAATGAGAGGTATATCTTTGTGAACTTACTTTTATTGGTGATTTTATGTCAGATTCTACATCGGAAAGAAGTAATGTTGTTTTGATATAAATCTTATTTCAATGATTTAATGTTTGAATTTAAAGATGCTTAACCAATGTATGAAATTTGAGCCCTTTGTAAGTTGACTCAATAATAAAAATAATTTGAAATTTGTATTTGTATTTATATGGACATCGACTGAATTGTTCTGGCGGTGGATCATATGAGTAGATAAGGCCCATGGAGCGCGAGCCACTGCTTCAAATGGCACCAAATTTGGACATGTAACACTTATTTTATAAATGAATATATGCACCCACATGTCAAGGTCCTAGGGGCAATAGGAAAAGGAAGGGTGCATTAGAGTGCATTGAATGGTAGATGCATGGGTCATAGGCTAGGGGTAGGTTTAAATGGGAAGATAGAACTTGAGTGATCTCAAAGGACATTGATGAAGAGGTATTCCCCTTCATTGTAAATCTCACGTATCATTCTCTTCCCACCTTGCATTCATCTGCCATCTCTCTTCCACAGCAAATTTAATAGCCATTTTTGGAGGGTTGTGTTTAAGAGGTTGGAAGCTTCATTGAATATGAGCACCGTAGATCATCCACAGAGTGATGGTCAAACTAAAAGAGTCAATCAGATCATTGAGGATATGCTTCGAGCATATGTAAGTAAACAACAAACTAATTGGGAACATTATATGCCCATATTAGAATTTGCATATAACAATGCCAAACATTCAGCTATAGGTTTTAGTCCATTCATGATGATGTATGGATTTCAACCAAGAGCCCCAATGACAGTGGGACTCGAAAAAGAGAAGGTTCAAGTGGCCAAATACTTTCTTGGAGATTTGAATCCAATGCTTAAGTTAGCTAAAGATAGCATAAGAAGAGCTCAAGATAGAGAACGAAGTTATGCAAACCCCCACCGTAGAAAGTTGGAGTTTGAAGTAAATGAGAAAGTCTACCTTAAGGTACCTGAATCTTTAGAATCTCTAAAGATAGGTAAATGTCCGAAGTTGTCTCCTAGGTATTGTGGACCATTCACAATACTTAAGAGGATTGGAAAAATTTCTTACAAATTAGCCTTACATGAGGGATGTAGAGTACATCCAGTTTTTCATGTTAGTAGGCTAAAAAGAAAATTAGGAGATGATGATAATCTCATTGGAAATGAAGTCCTAGTTGAACTCATTGAACCCGCATCTTTACCACATGAACCAAGCATGAACCAGAAAGAATTTTAGATAGACAAGAAAAAAGAACGTGACATACTATATGGCAAGAATGTCTAGTTAAGTGGAAAGATAGATCTGAAGAGAGTTCAACATGGGAAAGGGTAAGCAGTCTCCATAGGAGGTTTCCCAAAATTTTTTTTGAGGACATAAATGATTCTTAAGGGAAAGGGAATGTTATGTCAGCCCCATAATCCCGAGAGTGTGGATATGGTGAAGCGGGAAACCAAAGGGCTTGACAGTGCAATGGTGGACACACAAATTAATGCCTAGGCAGAATAGGACTAGCATTATAGAAGGATGCCAAGAGGGGTCAAAAGAGTAAGGTCCTTTGAAAGGAAACTTGGCATAAAAGGGGGTTGAGAAGCATGGAACTTTATAGAGGACCATGTTCCTTGCAACAATAGGTGACTATTGTTGCAAAGAGCAGGTTGAGGAAGCATGGAACTTTATAGAGGACCATGTTCCTTGCAACAATAGGTGACTATTGTTGAAGTCTTTTTTAGATTGAAACATCGATTTTATATTCCCGTGATGGTCCACATATGGGATTTTTTTTCACCTATGTAACACAGACATGCAAAAGTTGCAAATTTGGCATGCCCATCCATCCAAACTGTCTCCAATAGACATGCAACTTTACAAGGACATTAAAAAAGATCTAATTAATACCCATGCAAAAATGCATTCCCATTTGACACTTGACAACTCCATGATGGACAATGGTTGCAATTTTTTGTACCTATGTATTAGGCATGTGCACGAATTGGGAATTTCACATGCAAATACAATCGGATGGTCTCTCATAGACATGCAACCTTGTGTAGATACAAAAAATAGTCAAATTAGGACCCATGCCAAGTTGCATTCCATTTGACAAACAACCATTTCATGACGGTCGTCGAATGAGATTTTTTTTGCACATATGCACTACATATGTGCACAAATTGGGATTTTTGCGCTCCCATCTTGCCAAATGATCTTTAATAGACACGACACTTTGCAAGCCCTAAAAAAAATTTTAAATAATAACCATGAAAATTTTCATTTCCATCTAATACTTGACCATTCCATGATGGCAGTCCACGAATGGGGATGTTTTGCACTTATGCACCATGCATGTGCGCAAATTGGGAATTCCGCATGCCCACCAACATCCAACCAAACAAGGAACTTTGTGTTAACACAAAGCATAGTTAATTCAATACCCATGAGAAGTTTCATGCCTATATGACACTTGACCATTCCATGACACTCCTTTGCACCTATGCACCACACATGTGTACAAATTGAAAATTTTGCATGCCCATCTATAAAAAGGGACTTTTGCTCAACATGGAACCTTGTGAGGATACAAATATTAGTAAAATTGGAACTCATGCAAAGTTGGATGTCCATCTACCACTTAACCATTCCATGATGGTCCATGAATGGGTCCTTTTTGCAGTAATGCATCATGCATATGAACAAATTGGGTATTTCACATGCTGAGCCACCCAAACAGTCTCTACTACACCCTTTCCATGCTCTATGAACCATCAAGTCACCTAGACCCAAGGAATGTCTTGCACAAACATTTTCATTAACCACTTCCATAAAAGAAAAACATTTTTTGACTCCTATATCAGGGATACGTAGGCCACCTTGTAGCTTGGGCAACTTCATTTCTCTATGAGAAGTTCATTTCATTTGCAACCTCTACTTTCCAAACTATGACAAGAACTAATTTGAAAGTTCTTAATGTGGATACCTCCTTGCTTTTTGGCTTCTATTATAGAGTGCAAGAGGAGCATGATGGGTGGTTCAAGGATTGATGTTTAGAATAATCATGGGTGGTTCAAGGATTAAGGATATGAATAGAAAAAGAGAAAGGGCTCGGGCTTTGGGAGGTGTCCAAGAGAGGCATCGCTTTTTGTTGATTTTCTTATTGGGTGATACACCAATGATGGATGTCAATATTGAGATCCTTAGCTATCCCAATATTCAGATACTTAGCTATCCCTAAGATTCCCTTTGGCAGTGTCATGTACACGGATGGGTATCTGACATGTACATAGGTACACAAGACTAGCTCAATGAACCGGGGGGGGCTTAGGGCTAGACAAGCTTGATTCTTGGGTTGAGTGGCAAGGGTATGAACCAAATATAGGTCTTTGCTATTTTTGATGCATAGAGCCCAAGGCTATAAAAGGGGGCTAGGGGTTCTATTTCCAGAAGGAGGAGGGAGCAAGTCTAAATCTCTCATGCAAGGCTTGGATCCTGAATTGTGTTGTGGATGCGCACATGCATCCTAGCATATCCCAAGACTAGCAATAGATCTAAGGCCTCCAGGAGCCACCTAGTGGTATGGGACACCAGGCTGGTTGGGGATCTAGTTGGGAGTTTGTGCTAGTAGCTCATCTCGTGGCTCAAAGGGGACATCTCTTGATTCGAGATCATTTCTCATAGATATTGTGGTTGGGTGGTGAGCAGCTCACTCACATCCTCACATTTCTTATTGTTCTTGTAAAATGCAATTTGTTCCTAATTCCTACACGTTTGTTGAGATATGGTGCCATGAGCACATAGATTAAAGGCTAAGGTATGGTATAGGAAAGAATAAAAGTAGCCACCCTAGGATGTGGACTACATGATGTGGAGATGTGGATTGAGGATATCCACAAGGAGAGATGTGGATGAGAGGATCCCACATGGTTTGGCTACTCTAAAGGATCTCTCTATATAAGAAGCCTATCATGTATTGTTGATTATACATTTTGCAATAGATTGAGTGTTTTCTATCTTATTTCTCTCTTGTGGCGCTTTGATCCTCCTTGATCATTCATTTTTACATGGTATTAGAGCATGGTTCTGCCTTCCGCTAAGGCGCCATCCTTGTGAGAGGAATTTTCCGTTCATTAGAGAAATTTCCATCCATTTCTTAGAGAAGACTTCCGTTCATACCTTCTTTCCTTTGTAAGATAGTTCTATACTCTGAAAGTTATTTTGAGATTTGTGAACCTTAGGGAAAGATATATGTTGTGAGAGATCGGAGAGAGAGATAACTTTCTCCATTGAAAAGGAGACATGAGTCGAGCTTGGCCGCCGGTGCTAGTCACCCGAGTTCCTCAAAGGCAAGGCCACATCAAAAGGTGCCTCTATGCACACGTGCCAATGAAGGCTGAATCCCATGCTCCAAGACTCAAAGTCCTCTCCAACAAGCGAGCCAAGCTTCTCACACACATGCTTCTCAAGAGTGATCTCTATCTTGTTTGTGTCCCGCCAGCAACGCGCTCCTCTCTGACTCCTGGCTCAAAGAACAGCAGCAGCGGCTGCTCTTGACTGCCATATCTGGCTCCCCACATCTCCTACTATGCTTGCTATTCAGGCTCCTATCAACTCCAGCGAGCTAAGGAGTGTTTCTGTTGATGATTGCAACCCATCAACCATGCAAAAACGATTCTCTACGTCACCATATCCTTCTTTGCAAGCCTGCCTTCTCTTCATCTCCTTTGCCTTCATTTGCTACCTCCGTCTCCACACGGCCGCCTTCTTCAACGAATGCAAAAATTGAGAAAATGCCTCCAGCTTCCTTCACAGAGCGGCCCAAAGCAGCTCTTGACTCCACCAATGCCTTAACGGCCACCTGCATCTCCTGCATCTTCTAACGAGTGCCCACGAACGGGACTGCACCAGAGCAGTAGCTCCAAGCTCCTACCATCTCCGGTGCCTCCAATCCAAGCCAGACTCTATAGAAGTCGTAGTGCCATGAAGCGCAGCTGAGAGGCTCCCCAGCGGCAAATATTCACGCACCAGTAGCTTTTTCTCTTTGGAGAAGTAGTAAGCTCGCAAGGGCACCAGATTTTTGTGTTGCAGCCTTCTCAAGTAGCGACTCCAACTCCGTCGTCGAAATCCATCCGTGTCGTCGTCATAGCAGCTTCAAAGCTTCTTCTCTATTTCCTCCCTAAGGTGAGACGTTAGGACACGGGGCAGTTGTTGCCAGAGACACGTGGCAAGAAAGAAATGTATCCGGTAAGGTTAGTTAACCTTGGGTTTGGGAGTGGTTAATTATTTGCCATGTGGAGGAAGTTGGTCAAACTAATTGTGTTTAAGTTAAACCATGGTTAAGGCTTACGGTTAGGTTAATGCCACATCATCATGCCACCTAAGTACGCAGTAATCCTTGCTAAGCACAGTATGGAATTCTGCATGTGAATCCCTATGCCACATTAGCAAAGGCCTTCTTTTCTTCATAGAAACTTCGACAAGGCATAACTTGCAATCTAGGAGAAATTTTCACATGCTCCAAAAAGGAAAAATAATCAGTTTTTTGAGCTCTATGCGTCTATCAACTCAGATTTTCTATATGCAATTAAACACTGCCAAATTTGAAAGTATCTTCAATTGGTAAGACCTTTGCAATGGCAATATGCACCCCAACTGTTAAGAAGTTCATTGGGGAAGGATTTCACACCTGGTCTACACAAATGAGGTATATCTTGATGCATCAAAATCTTTGGAAGACTGTAAAAGAAGACATACCCACTGCACAAAATGATGCCTGGAAGGAAAAAGATGAAGTAGCACTATCACTCTGCACTTGGGTCCAAACATAATTCATCATATAGACTCCAAGGATCATGCCAAAGATGCATGGGATGAGTTGAACACACGGTGTTTGGTACAAAAGCCAAAAACCAAGAAATTCATCTTAAGATTGAATTCTATGGTTTGCACATGAGCTTCAATGAATCGATGGCACAATTTGTCAACAAAATCAAAAGCATTATGACCCAACTAGAAGGCATAAATGCAAAAGTAGGGGGAAAAAGATGCACTTGCAGTTCTCCTTAAAAGCATGCCTGTAGAGTACAGTGCACTGACAACCACTTTGAAGAATTTACCAGATCCAAAGCTTGAGGAATGTGTCCTCTCTTCTTGAAAAAGAAAGAGAGTTGAAGGCATCAACATCTACATCTACACGCAACACCTATAATGAAGAACAAGAATTGTTCAGTAAAACATCAATGAAGTGCTACCAATTTGGAAGAATGGGTCACTATCAAAGTGACTGCAGACCGAAGAACAAACCAAAGTGTCACCATTGTAAGAAGTTGGGACACAAGGAAGAAGATTGTAGATTGAAGAACCAACAGGTCAACTACGTGGAGTCATCAAGCCGCCATGAGCAGAATGACAAGAATATGTATTGAGAAGCAACATCCTTGCCACTTTTAGCCCATATGTTTGTAAATCAAACCTGACCACCTAAGAGTAGCCATGTAAGCACTCAGGGGAGGATTTGATCTTGTAACTCACATCTGACCACCTTTCAGTAGCCAATGGATCATGGCATCAAGGGGAGGTATTGAGATATGGTGCCATGAGAACATAGATTATACATTTTGCATTTTTTATTATACATTTTTCAAGATTGATGTTTTCTATCCTATGTATCTCTTGTGGTGCTTTGATCCTCCTTGATCCTTCATTGTGACAAGGTTTTGGAAATTCATCAGTTAGGGAAGAGAATTTGTTAGGTTGAGATAGAGAGAAACGTGGAGCTATAGTGCAAGAATAGTTTAGTAACACTTATCTCATTAATTTTGGACTTGTCAATGTACAAATTCATTTTTACATATACTTTTGGACTAGTTTTTAGATAAAATTTAAGAAAAAACCCACTCTTCAAAGCACAGATGAAAACATGAAAACAAGCAATTTTTTAGATATTTTTAAAGGAGATGAAATCAAAATTATAAAATTTAACATGACACAAATAAGTTACACCAAAAGATAAGATTTAGCAGTTGTAAACTCTCGTAACTTGTTCGATTGCACTTATAAACCTTGATGTAGAAATATCCATCATAACATACAAGGGAATGAATAAGTGCATCACAAAAGATACATACCACGAAAGTTATAATGCATTAAGAGTAAGTGAACCATGAAAGTTACAATGCATTAAGAGTACACTTACGCTAACACATTGCCATGATATCTTGCCATTGAATTTGCAAAATAGCATTTCTTGGCTTGTATGTCCAAAGCCACAAAAGTCCAATGTTTCTTACGTGGCCATATGCAATCACCTATGGTGGGATTTGGGTTCTCATGAATGAGGTGACTACTTCGTACTCATCTTATTGATTCTTCATCCACTTATGTGCCCATGCCTTTTCCTTAGTTGTGGATAAAGCGGCTATATACTTCACTGTGAGCAAATATCTAATCGCACTATGCATTGCAACACGTTTCACCTGTATGTTAATGCACTCCTACATGCAATGATCTTTGTCCTTCCTGCCAAAAAACCATTTTTTCTTGAGGAGTTTCTCTATTGCCATTGCTACATAGCTATCCAGTAAATATTTTATGGGCCTCCACATTCTTGTCTGTTACCTCTTTTTTCTCAACCTTTTACTATTGTGATAGTAACAAAGGACCTTCATAAGTAGCCTCACCCTTCTCGTATGCATGGCAAACTGCCACAACTTGCTCAAACACCTCATTAGGTTGAAAAATTATACTTGTGTAGTCTGCATATCTATCTCTTGCTACCTTGAAGCTTGTGAGAGATTCTTCCCATTCTTGACTTCCCCTTGGTACAACTACACTTAAACATGTATAAAAATTGACTAATGTGTCTGCATCCGCTTTTGTCTTTTCAAATGTGTTGCTGGAGAACCAAGTGTCTATTAGATATCAATGCTCCACTCTCATGTAACTAGGTGGGAACCAACTAACTCTACTTGTAAGCCCCCCATATGAGGAGAAGGCATTTGAGTAGCTCGGTTATCCAGTAGGTCCTGGTTTGGACACCAGATGGGGGCCATGTGTGGCCTGATGGCTAGATGGAGTTGGAACACTGCCCTCCATACTATCTGCTTTTCTCTCTTGCATACGAGATCTTGTTATCTGTTGAGCACAAATGTTGTATTGTTTTCTTACATGGTATCAGAGCTGGGCTCTAGCAAGAAGATTTGGTAGTGTGTTTTTGTTTGCGAGTAGATTGTGAGAGATGGCCCAGCCCACAAGACTGCGAATCCCACCGTTCGACGAAAGCGAAAAGTTGGACGGCACTAACTATCCACTCTGGAAGTTCAAGATGAAGACCATCCTAAGTGCATACAAGCTTTGGGATATGTGGAGATCTCAAGGAGGAGGTATACGTGGAACAACCACTAGGTTTTGAGATCCCCGATTCAGAAGGTAAAGTCTGTAAACTGAAGAAGGCACTTTACGGGCTGAAACAGGCCCCACAAGCATGGTACCACTGGATTGATGTCTACTTTTTGCAAAATGGGTTCAGGAGGAGCCCATCTGATGCAAATTTGTATATCTTCAGAGAAGGAGGCACGTGTATGATCGTGGTCCTTTATGTGGATGACCTTGTCATAACAGGGAACCATGAAGAGAAGCTCTCGCAGACAAAGCATTTGCTAGGAAGATGGTTTGAAATGACAGAACTCGGATTGATGCATTTCTGTTTTGGGATTGAAGTTTGGCAAGAGCCAAAACAGATCATCTCACAGTGAAGTATGCTGGAGAGATACTGAAGGCATTTGGCATGACATCCCCACTGGTGGACGAAGCAAAGTACATAAGGCTTGTGGGCAGTTTAATTTACTTGTGCAACACGTGGCCGGACATCAACTTTGCGACTGGTGTACTAAGCAGGTTTTCCAATAAGCCCCGGGAGAACCATTGGAGGGCAGGGATGCAAGTGCTGAAATACATCAAAGGCACACTTGATTATGGCATCACCTATACCAAGGGCAACATCTTGACCGGATTCTGTGACTCAAATTGGGCAGGAGACGTGGATAGCAGAAGATCAGTGACAGGTTACTGTTTCTCACTTGGATCTGGAGCTGTGTCATGGGTCAGCAAGAAGCAACCCATAGTTGCTCTTTCTTCTACCGAGGCTGAGTACAAATCAGCATGCTTTGCTTCTTATGCGGCAGTATGGTTGAGGAGGATTTTAGGGGACATGGGTGCAATGCAAAACAAGCCTACGCAGTTATCATGTGACAATCAGAGTTGCATGGCGATTGCAAAGAACCCTATGTTCCACGCTCGCATAAAACACATTGAGATTTAATATCACTTTGTACACGAGCTCATCATGGATAAAGAGGTCGACTTGGTATACTGTCCGACTACAGAGAATGCTATGGACATCTTCACAAAGGGTCTTGGAAGAGACTTGCTGGAGAGGCATCTTCATCGACTTGGCATTGGCCCGAAAAAGTAAGTTCACTTACGGGTAGACATTGAGGGGGGGTGTTACATATCAATGCTCCACTCTCGTGTAACTATGCGGAAACCAGCTAACTCTACTTATAATCCCCCCATATGAGGAGAAGGCATTTAAGTAACTCGGTTTCCCATGACTGACCGCATAGAGGGTAGATGGAGCATTTCCCGGGGCAACCCACTCTCGGGTTGCGGGGCCTGTTTGGAGCCCCAGATGATCTCGGATGGCTTTGCTCTATTTTGCGCACCAGTTCTATCGTGTGGTCGGTGGCCTATTTTGGGACCGACCCATAGTCAGCCGTTTTGGGCGGACTGGGTTGGTCACCGAATTGGGTCTAATCGACTACGACTGGTGGCTATATAAGAGCAAGCTCGTGAAGCCCATTTTATCACTGGCTACAGCAACCCTAATTCCTTAGCATCTAGCCTCCGTCCTGTACTGTTTCCAGCATGCCATCGAAGCTTCTCACACAGGAGCGCACGGTTGGGAGGCAACGCCATCTATTGTTTCAGTTTTACAGTAATCAAATTTTTTCTCCATGCCGCTCTACTTTTCTCTCTTGCATACAAGATCCTATTATCTGTAAAGCATAGACATTGTATTGTTTTCTTACAGTGTCATCCATAGACACCTTGCTTTCATTAGGATTTCTGATGTCAAGGTTATCTTACGTTTTGCAAAAATATCAGGATTCAGTCTTTCGGACTCAATCAAATATTGTGTTGGATTCTTAAAAATACATATTGTGGCCATATAAAAATTGAAGGGAAGAACCTTTGAAATTTGCTCTGCAGTGAGTCTTTTGGAGTCCCTTACTTGTCTCGCAAGTTCATTACATGCATATGCATAATGTTGACCATCAATCAGCTCAAATTTACAATGCAACAAGAAATTTCTCTTTTCCTCTTTCAAAAATCTCTCAAAATTTGCCTCTTCACCTTGTTCATGCGGAGTTTGTCAATGGCTTTGTGTGAAGAATTTGTTGAAAGTCTCCTCAAAATGGGTAGGTCCTTTAAACATAATTCCAATGTCACAGCTACCTATATTTGGACAGAACATGATTGGATGTAAGACTACATTAGAGACCACGGGTTTCTTACCATCCACCAAAGCTTGAATATCTGGATCGCATAAGATATATCAAGATTCCTATTATTGGTAAAAGAAGTTGCTGACTCCACATCTCGAGCACTATCTTGAGTGATGATCTCTTAAAGTACTCAACCATAATCTTTTAATGCAACCTAATTGCCTCTGCACTCAGAAATGTACTCCATTCATCCATGAGAGCCTATAATGGAGTTTGTAATTCTATAAAGTTTGATGGTGGAGAAGGTGGCATTGTGAATCTGTTTAGATCTCTTGATAAGATAAAATGATAGCCCCCAATATTAGGTTGTGAACACTTCACAAAAATATCTAAGTATGAGCTCTTTGGTTCCATTGTAATTCATAATGCCCACAACCATGCTAGAAGTTATATCTTTCTTAGAGAAGCTTGCATTCCATGGCTCCTCATTTTGCTCCATATCTTTCCTCCACATCATAAGATGTAGCTTAGTTTTTCTTTGAATGAGAAACCAAACTTTTCTTCCCATGTGCATGTGAGTCCACTTCCCTTCAAAGTTATTAGGGGCATACTCTTTCCCATTGAAATGTAAGGTGGTGCTAGAGACAAAAGCTCTAATCTCTTGAGAGTTCTCCATAATAATTGAAAATCTTACATGAAAAATAATTCACAAGATTTTAGATACAATGCTTCAATAAAATAGCCATTAAGGCTTTAATAGTACAAAATGAAAGACAATACATTTTGCCCATCATACTGTGCCCAAGCTAAAAGAAAATGCATTTTACCCATCATATTGTAATGTGTTGAAGCTGAAAGACAATGCATTTTGCCCATCATACTGTAATGTGCCCAAGTTATAATGTGTCCACTGATACAATTATGTGTGTGTCCATTTAACAAAATCTTTGAATGGATGATCAAAAATAGACTCAAAGTTTTTACAAGGCTCAATATATATACATAAATTGAAAAATAATAGCCAATAAGGCTTTACAATGATGAGATAAAAATAAAATAAAACTATGATGTGTCCATGATTAACAATTGCATTGTGCCCACTCAAACTCTACCCACTAAATCTCTGACTCTGATCTGTCATCTCTCATCAAAAACTTTGCTCATAGGGTTGTGTTATGAGTGTGAAACTACATGTGAACATAGGACTGACATCAATTAGGAACTAGTTGGGAATTTTTGAGCATGGCTTTGATTAGTTGTTTTGGAGTTCTCTGCTCTATGGATAAACTAATCTATGCTAATCTAAGCTATACCAACCATCGAATCGAAGAAAAAACAAGAAATAATTTCTTTTTCATAATCATTTGAGTAGGTTACCTTGCAAGACAAGAGTTATAAACAAATTTTGATTCTTTTCATATATAATTAAAGTATATTTAATTTAGCAAAATATTTTAAACTAAATTTAATATACATTTATACTAAAATGAATTTAAAAATAAAAATATAAATACATTATTTAAGATATTTAAATTTAAATTCAAAAATACAAAATAATTATATATTAAATTCATTAATTTTGATTTTAAAAAACAAACTAATGAAATAAAGATTATGTAAACACATAAATAATAAACTAAGGTAAAATAATTAAAATAAAATTATAAACTAACATAAAATAATTAAAGTATATTTAATTTAGCAAAACATTTTAAACTAAATTAAATATACATTTATACTAAATTGAATTTAAAATTAAAAATGCTAAATAATTAGATATTAAGTTCATTGATTTTGAGTAAAAAAATACAAACTAATGAAATAAAGATTATGTAAACACATAAATTATAAACTAGGGTAAAATAATTAAAAATAAAATTATAAACTAGGCCGCAGCCACCCCAAGGAATAAGGGAAGGGGGATGATACTCCCCCTTCCCCTCCTCTTATTCCCTAGCGACCGCCAGGGAATACGGGGAGGGGGATTACCCTTGCCCTTAACGACAGTCAAGGAGCTACGGACGGCAAGCCGAGAGCTATGGACGGCAGGCCGAGAGCGATGAATGATGGACGGATGAACGATGACAATGGGTGAACGGCGTGGCGGGTCTGGAGCGACGGCAGTGGCAGGAGGTAAGGGGAGGAGAGGAGGAGGGAGGAAAATCTCTACTTCTTAGGGTCGATGTCGATCAAGAGGGACGTCGATTAGGGAGGAGAACACGTTCAAAACCAGGACCTACCGGATAACCGAGCTACTCAAATGCCTTCTCCTCATATGGGGGGCTTACAAGTAGAGTTATCTGGTTCCCGCGTAGTTACATGAGAGTGGAGCATTGATATCTAACAATATTTTGGGATGGATTGAACCACGTGACCTATAAGCTCCCTTAGTTGAGTGCTCTTATATGATAGTAGCCATCTCTTTTTATCGGATCCTTCAACATTGACATTTTCAATCTCCTCCACTTTAGAGAAAGATGGTTGTCTTCTCTCATTTCATTTGGACAAACATGCAATGTCTTCTTCTTCAACTTTAGACTGCAATGCTTGCATGTGCCACGAATGCTTTCAATGTGGTGTCACTCATGGTCTCCCTTTGGACAAACCACTGGCTCCCATAAAGACCTTAGGCTACAAAACTTGCTCTCCCTTACAACACATGATGAGAATCTAGGTGGCCTACAAACTATGCATTCATCGGGGAGACATGGGCATCGATCCCCATGGAGTAATGCTCCAACATGACCAAACATCAAGTCATTCATAGCTTGCTCGGCCAAGTCAAAGTCCATGTGTGTTTTGCAATAACAAACATTCATGTCTTTGAGTTTCCTTATGTATAAGCTCAAAGCTCCTCTGCCCAATTAAAATGTCAGGATTTTGATCCATAAACTTGAGATACAATTCCGTTTGCTGATCCAACATGTGGGAACAATAGAGAATAGTGAGCCCTCTTTTAAATGGAACAACAATATGTTGAGAGATATGGTGCCATGAGCACATAGATTAAAGGGCAAAGGTATGTGATAAGGAATGTATTAAAGTAGCCACCCTAAGATGTGGACTACATGATGTGGAGATGTGGATTGAGGATATCCACAAGGAGAGATGTGGATGAAAGGATCCCACATGTGTTGACTATTAAAAGGGCACTCTCTATATAAGAGGCCTATCATGTATGATTGAGTACACACTCACACACATTGCAAGAGATATAGATTTGCTATCTCCCTCTCATGTCTTATTTAGTGTGCTTTGAGCCTCCTTAGTTCTTCCACTGATCTTGTGTGTACTAGGCTAGTACGATCCGCACTTTGACATGGTATCAGAGCTTAGGTGCTTCACAAGCCTAGGTAGACTAGTGAGTTTTTTTTTTTCCCCTCTTTCCCATGCTTTGTGAATAGAGAAATAAAATTTGGCACACCCATAGTATCTTTAGGGAGAGTTGTTATGTGTGAACTATGTCCATTGAAGACATTTCAAGATTGATGCTCCTGTGAAGAAGGTGTTGTTGCAAAAGGTGTTCCTACAAAGATGTTGCTCTGCAAATGAAGACTTGCAAGTCTGCTCACGCTATGAATAGCCTCCTTCAATTGCCTCTCTCCATCAAGGGCTTCCAAAAGCCATATGAGGCTCTAGCTCCTTACCTTAGGACAATGGCTAACTCTCGAAAGCAGTGCTCTCCAATGACCCACGTCTCCAAAGCTAACAGATGCTTCACCGGCTTCACAAGGAGATGAGTTCCACTGGCTTCCTGGTTGAAGCATGGCTCCCGTTTGCTCAAGAAACAGCAGCTCAAGGGCGCTGCTACAGCCCATAACCACCATCCATAATCAGCTTCCAACCCACATGCGATCCTGTAGCTTCATCCGCCTCAGCATGTAACAAGCAACACAAGGTCAATCGCGCCAATGACCAATTGCTACTGCATCAATCGTCTCCAACGCACGCCATCCTGCAACAAAGCTCACGTCGCCTGCTACGACTCTCTTCTGCAAAGCAAACTATTCGCACACGGAGTCAACTGCGCCACCAATGCCTGCATCACCAATGACTTCACAAGCCTCAGCGCCTCCAAAGATCCTCTCTACAATACCTTCTGCTAGCTACAACACGAAGGAAAATTGTAGCAAGCAAGGCTTTTGTGGGTAGAGACCTGTGCATTACAGATGATAATATTATGGCCAGGCCTATAGCTGGGATAATCTAGCCTCGTCCGCCGTGAATTGGAAGCTAAACACTCTTGCCCACCGCTACTAACATCACGTGGCACGTAGTGTTGAACCTGGCTGGAAAGATCTCTACTGGCACGAGGTGAGCAAACAATTGGCCAAATTTGACCACGGCTATGGCGAAAACAGAGCTCCTTCTCGACGATGGCTACTCACAGTCCCAATGACCATCTGCAACTCTACGCCCCACAGGCGACGCTCAGCCAACACAACTCCATCAGCGTGGCTTGAGGTCCACATAGCCAGCGTCTTCGTGCTCCAGCCTTCAAGCAACCTCAGAGCAGAACGGAGGAATGCGACTCTTTTGGTGGGCAGGAGAAGACCTTCCAGCGCAACCCAACTGCAAATGCGATGACTATCTCCTGCAACAACCTCCATCTCCATCGATCGACGATTGCCCAAGCAACTCACGCGATAGCTCACACATATCCCGACCCGGACAACAGTGAGATGACTTCTTCTTCTTGCGATAAGGAATGCCAACGACTTCTTCTTAGCCAAAACTGTGACCAAATCTCTACAAAAAATCTGTCATCCTCATCGCAAGGGCTACACGTGGCACATAGAATGATTAGGGTGTAGTCAATCCCTAGGTTTGGTTAGCCAAGCAATGGTCAGTTTTTTGCCACGTGGCAGATCAAAGTTGAACCAAGGTTAAGGCTTATGGTTAGGGGTAGGATTAGTTAAGGGCCACCTAAGCACAGTAACCTCTTGCTAAGCACAGTGTGAGTGCATCATGTGAACAGCCAAGCCACATCATCAAGGCCCCCTCTTCTTCACAAAAACTTCGACAAGGCATAACTTCCAATCCAGGAAGAATTTGCACACACTCCAGAAAGGAAAAGTGATCGTCTTTTTGAGCTCTACGTGCCTATCAAGTCAGAATCATTGTATGCAATTAGACACTACCAATATTGAAAGAAATCAATTGGTAAGACCTTTGCAACAAATGATAAAGCAAAGCATGAATGCACACATTGCTGTCATAAGCATGCCAAAAGCACAAGTGCATGAGATGACCATAGCATGAAGCATGGCATCCAGATAGAAAGCATTAAGGCACATGGAAGAACAAAGCATCATGCATCAAGCTACGAAGCGAATGCCATCGACATGAAGCATTGAAAAGTAAAATCCTTTCCACCTACAGTCCATATGTTTGTAAATCAAGCCTGACCACCTGAGAGTAGCTATGAAAGCACCCAGGGGAGGTATTGATATGTAAAAACCACACTTAACCACCTTAAGTAGCAATGCATGCACTAAGGGGAGGTGATGGAATGTAACTCACATCTAACCACCTTGCAGTAGCCAAAGGATCATGGCACCAAGGGGAGGTATTGAGAGATATGGTGCCATGAGCACATAGATTAAAGGGCAAAGGTATGTGATAAGGAATGTATTAAAGTAGCCACCCTAAGATGTGGACTACATGATGTGGAGATGTGGATTGAGGATATCCACAAGGAGAGATGTGGATGAAAGGATCCCACAGGTGTTGACTATTCAAAGGGCACTCTCTATATAAGAGGCCTATCATGTATGATTGAGTACACACTCACACACATTGCAAGAGATATAGATTTGCTATCTCCCTCTCATGTCTTATTTAGTGTGCTTTGAGCCTCCTTAGTTCTTCCACTGATCTTGTGTGTACTAGGCTAGTACAATCCGCACTTTGACACAATACAGTGAGCCCCCTCTTTCCACTATTAAAACAAGACAAAACACAGTCCAATTAAAGTATATATTGAAGCAAAACAATTTTCAACCACCATATTGGTTTAGGATAGTCACAATTTCAATCACCAAGCTGGTTTAGGACACGTTTAGGATAGTCAACCACCGGGCTAATTTAGGACACATTTAGGACGGTCATAATTTCAACCATCGGGATGGTTTAGGACACTGTCACAATTTCAAGCACCGTGCTAGTTTAGCCTGACAGCCTCAACTTCACATGTTAGACAATAACAAGTACTTTGCTTTTCATTTTTAGATTTCACAATTACAAAATAACAATATATTTATTTTCATTTATGAATTTCATAATTTCAATCACAATTTCTGTTGTTGTCTTGAACTAGCACCAGGCTGGTTTAGGACAACCACATTAAGTCCAAGCCATCCCAGTCTAGAAATAGTGTTATATGACCCGAATAGTAAAAAATTAAATTTATTGAATTTTAGTACTAAGAAACACAATAATTTCAACCACTGTGCTGGTCAACTACTAATGTCTGTTCAACCACGCTAGTTCAAGAGAATCACATTACTGGTGATTGAGCTGAAGTAGCCAGGGTTGCATGATGTTTCAACCACCAATCTGGTTTAGTAAAATAACAATATATTGCTATTTTGTTGCAAAATATATTGTTGCTAATTTTTGCTCAACCACGCCACCGAGTTGGACAACAACTAATATCTATTCAACCACGTTGGTTAAGGACAATCACATAACTGGCAATTGAGATAAACCAACCTACGTTTATAGAATGTTCCAACCATCGGGCTAGTTTAGGATAATCACATTTAGTCCAAGCTTGGTTTTAGAAATGAAACAATTAGACTATCCCAAAGCTCAATCACAAACAACCATTGGGCTGGTTTACGCACCACTGACCTGTGTTGTATCAAGCATGTGTATGATGTGCTCTTCAAACATCTTGTGTCTTGTCTGCTTTTTACAAATTTCCTTTCTATTTGGAGAAACTCTCGTATTTTCATGCCAAAACGTCATCATTGTAACAATGAATTCCGCACTTAGGCTGTCTTGGCCTTTCTCTCCCTTTTTTGTGTTCTATTGAAGCCCACAAACTTCTTGGATCGGGATGATCATGCATTGCTTCTGCTCTACATTCAACCGCTGGAGCCACGTTGGTCCTTCTAATTGACAACATCTTTGACATTGTGCACCCAAGCCATTTCTTCTTTTTTTCAAGGGACACCAACATAGCTAATGTTTCCCTCTTTGCAGCTAGTTGATCTAAGCTATGAACCCCTTTCAAGACTCGAGTTAATCTAAGCTATGTAACTAGTTGATCTAGTTCAGGGTGTAGGCTAAAGCTTGTGAAGACTCGAGACTGGTAATCACTTGAATGGCCTGATGTTGCTGCCTCAAATGCTCCCACCTATGGGGACACCATACCTTGTGTTCTTTCCTCTGATGGCAATGATCGAATGCATGTATCTACCACTGCTTTCTGCTCCTGGTCTATAAGGAGTCTTCTTTCTTCTCATTGTTTCTCCCTTTGCAAATGTTGCAAAAGTGTCTTCCATTGCCATTTCGATACCGTGTCATTGCTTTCCTCGATCCACAATTGAATATGTTCCTTGTGCCTTGACCAGGCTTTTCAGCTTTCTTGTCTCGTAGCCTTTGTTTGCTTCTCTTGCAAGCCATGGCAAGCTGCATGTTGCCATTGACGCCATGGCCACAATCAGTCCAGAATAGACCCAGAGAAGCTAGCTGGTGAGGCAAGCAAAGAATAGAAGACAACTTACTCAAAAAAGAACAATGCCAAACCAAAGTCTACACAAGGTCACGTCGAGGTGCGTGCAGGTTGCAGGGTGGGGGCACATACTTAATCTTCCAAGATTTGATGGGTGAGAGGTGTGAAAATTTAAAATTTGCGGCAGTAACAAAATTTTTAGCTGCCTATTTTCTCCCCTTTGGTGATACACGTCAGCAAAATTGGATATCGCAAACAAGTTCAATGTGGCCTCAAATGCTTCAAAACACAAATAGGCCAAAAGGCACACTATTGGGTTTGATGCTATGTATTATGAAAAGCAATGACCTTTGGCATGTGTATGAACCATATATCAAGCAAGTGTATGCAAAAAGAAACAATTCAAAATTGTAAAAGTGGTTGATTCATTAAAAGATCTCTACACATACACAAATTGCACATTATCAACTTCTTCCATTTTAGGGTGAATCTAGATACCAATACCAACAACTATCAATGTTTTAAGACCCCCATGCACTAGTCCCAAGTTTGGATTCCAAATTTTCAATCCATTTTGATTTTCAACAAATCAAAAAAACATTATGGAGCGTGCCCTCAAATGGGTGTGCATCACTTTAGCACAACATTGGAGACTCGTTAATCCATGCCTAATGTTCTCATTTAGGTGTATCCTTGGGTTGAGGAGAAGCTCACATAGTGTAGTTTTGAATGATTACTTGGTTGCATGTATGTACAGAAAAAAATTTTGATGTTTTTGAATAAATTTCTATATCCTATAGTCCTCAAGATGCATGCTTCACATGCAACATAGCACTTGTAATACTTTAACATTCTCATTCCAAATCCTTATTTCATAACTTTTTGGTATCATGTTCAAGTTTGGAATGTGCACTACAACTTGAATGCAAAGTTTGCAAATTCCATTGAGTAATGCATAGGTTATGGGTCATGCAAAGTACCTATATACAGAAAAGTCCCTGAACCTCACCAAAAATGGCTACACCCAAACAAACAATGACCCTTATGTCATAGGTGTTTGGTCATACATGACTTATCTCAAATAATGCCATTACTAACTACAATTATAAATAATTCTTGTAATGTTTTGACTTATATTAACAAAGTTGCTAGCATATTTTTACATTGCTATTTGCTAACGAGAATCCACTAGGCATACACCCTCTTGGTTGTGCATATATTTCTTAAGGAAAAATTATGTTATTAAACTATGTGGCTACGAAATTTCCTCCACTTAAAACACGTCATATTTGTTTTTCTTTAGAGAGCTATGTAGAAATGAGAGAGAGAGAGGGGATCGGGTGTGTGTGTGTGTGTGTGTGTAGGAAAAAAGGGAGCTCATATTTTTACATATTTTGAACGAACAAAGAAAGAAATTCATGATTTGTTCTTTTTTTGTTCGTTCAAAATATGTAAAAATATTAAAATACTCGATAAAATATACACAAGTACATGTCAGAGGATAGAAGAATAAAGATATTCTTCTATATTCAATACTTAATATCCCATGATATTTTGCATTCAATCCTCCTACAAGCCACTTCTTTCTTAGTGATTTTGCAGCCACCTCTGCGATCCATTCAGCTCCTCTATTAGGACACTATAGCTAATCTCGCCAATAGCCTTATTTTTTAAACGTTTCAAGGCTTACCACCATCATCAACTCTTTGCTTTATGAAAAGGTGATGAGATTTTGAAGCAATTGAAAAGCATTGCTCTCAAAATGGTAGCATTGCTACAACACTACAGAACAAGCCAACAAGAGAAAACCATCTTCAAAAGAATACATGCCTCTGCCAAAATGACAATACATAGGTGTCATACAAAGACAGAACATGAGGAGAGAAGGCGTACAAAAATATCCACTTATAGTGTGATGGAAACATTTATCCAAAATGTCTAATCAGAATCTCTACTCCTCCATTTTCAAATTGAAAAACATTGCTGAAGTTTGTGGGTGACAGAAACAAAGGCATGCATGAATACATCACAACTTCAACTTAGTCTCAAGTTATGTATATGTTTAAGTGTCTATACAAGCAAGAGAAAAACACAAAGATGTAACAAATAGCCAAAACCTCTATATTGAAAGAGGAACTATAGAATGACATTGAAGAACATACAAAGACAAAAGAGAAGTTATGAAAATAAAGATAGAAAGCAACCCCATTGGGGGATAGGCTTATAAAATAAAACCTCACAACCTTGTAGAATTGAAAGCTGGAAGATAGAAAGCAACCCCATTGGGGGATAGGCTTATAAAAAGAAAACCTCAAACCTTGTAGAATTGAAAGCTAGAATGGAAGGTGCAAGTGGCAAATTCAAGAAGCACGATAAGTTTCTTTTAATGCTTTTTCTATTAGGAATGTGGCTATGTTCAATCTTGTTATGTAGATCAAAATCGAGAAAAACTCTTATGTACACGTGCTGTTTGTAGAAAAATTTGGAGGCTCAAAATGAGAATGTTGATCTGAACACTTTTCTAGTGAAACAATTGAAAGGTCTATTTTCAACTACTATTGCAAAAGGGATGATTGAGGAAAAGAAATTTAAAACCATCAAATGCAACATTGTGCATCAGTTTGTGTGGAAAGCAACAAAGGTGATGTGAACTTAATCCAAGAGTCTCTTGATGAGAGTGGATCAAACATGTGCTTCTTCCAAATCTTGCCAAAGTATGGAAGTTAAGAGGCTTACTCAACCAACAAGTAGATGATTTTATCGGGCATTGGTTGCATATTGAGGATGAAGGTAACAAGGATAGCACTATATATAATCCTTGGAACAATATTTTCATTGATCTTGAACAATTACAAATAAGGATGGTCGAATTCTATGGAATTACATTTAAATTCTATGGAATTGCATTGAATTCTATGGAATTACATTTGAAGAGTGCCACAAAAGACTTATATGAATGTGAAATTGTTAAGGAGAGAAAGATTAAGAGAGTGACCATCATGCTTATGAATAGACCTATTGATCGATCAATAACAAAAGCAAACTCAAAATATTTCAATGTACAATCACAGAAGCATATTTGGTGGTTGGGCACATTTGAGGTAAGCACGAACTTGGACTACAAATGGTTTTTCATAGTTATAATGTGTTGATATTTGATTCTATTTATAATGTCTTGATGCTTTAATAGAGTTGGGTTTTCTGATGGCAGGTTAAGATAGAGGACCATCAAACTTAATTTTGGGTGGTCCACCATATGAAAATACCAATAGTCATCAAAAACCAAGTTCAAGGAGACCAACTTCATGTCAAAGGCAAAGGTGATTTCCAAGTTGATTGGCATATGCTAGGGGACTTCAAGACCCTCAAGTGCATTGTTAACATAAGCAAAGGAGGTAATTCAAAATATCCATGCCTTTACTACAAGAAGCCAACCCATGTCATGGATCCTAAATGGTATAGGAAAGATCCTAATAGGAATAAGATTGATCAAGATTTCAAATCAGTACTGGACATCTTTTTGTGCAACGTACATATATGCACATTGCATGCTTTATGTCAAATCATCAAAAAGTTGATTATTTTACATACTGGATCTACTTCGAGGCTTTGACTAGAAAAGCATGGTAAAAATCAATTGCTGCATTATAAAAAGCATTATCAAACATGGGTCCCCATGGAGGAGATGTTCATATCATAACAGACTTTAAGAAGTCAAAAATGGAAATGATGTTCCTATCAAACCATCAATTGGTGGAGTCAAAGCTAGAAGATTTTTATTAGAACCATAAAGAGAATGGAAGCTTGTAGATGATCAAGATATGTGTCGAGATGAGATATGGCCTTTGGAAGCTTGTGCATGATGCTGTCAAAGATGACGAGGCAAATGGTGTTGCTGGAAATGTTAAAGTAGAAGTATGGAAATAGTTAGACAAGCTATTCATACTTTGTGACGAAAATACATGGACCAAGAACAGTCACCTCCATTAGTAGAGGAGCTTAAAATTTTTGGAAATGAAACAAGCTTGGACAAGTTGCAACATAACACACTATATGGTAAGCAAAACTAATTTGACTTATATGGTAGATCTTTTTGGTACTTGCTAGCACAAAATAGTGACTTAATTTTTTAGCATATTATCTATAACCACCTTCTATATTTTGTCCAAAGGTATGGATGCCTTGCAATTTCGTCTTCACTAAGGAATGGAGAAGTCTCATTACACAGCAAGAAATGCATTTTTTTTACTCACACAACATTTCGGAGCAGTAGTCTCAAAGAAGTATTTCAATAGTTCTATAGATGTATATTACAAAGGTTACAAATTTAAAAAAAAGTTGCATTATCACAAGTTAAACTTGCCTTCAACATGGCACAAAAGAAAAGAAGAAGACATATCCTAGACAACTCAACAACTGCACGGAAACATGTAGAATGGAGGTAGTCAAATATGTTTTTGGATCACAAGAGCCTTAAAGCTTATAAATAAATGCAACAATGTACAACCCATTTGTAGACCTTGGGCCATGCCAACTAGTACATGGTCACCAAGCATCGAGCATGGATAGCACGAGTGGCAATCAAGCACCATTTTGTGACAAGGGGTAGAGATGATTTCGGACAGGGAAAAAATTAGGGGTGAATTTTAGCCCAAGGGCTAATTTAGACGCTTTCCCAAGTTGGTTGGGCTAATATTTAGAGTTTTATATTTGATAAATTAGCCCTAAAATAAAGGTGGGCTAATTTTTAGAGCCTCAAATTTGATAAATCCACCCTAAAAGTAGTAGCAGGGCTAATATTTATATCTCTATATGGGGAAATATTTGCCCATTGACCTACACTATCATAATATTATTCCCTCCGACCCATAGGCAAGTAGCGGCAAGCGCACCAAGCACGTAGTAAGATGGAAGGTGGTTCTTAGGTAGAAAATTTGTAACAGGTGGGGAAGGAAGAGAGAGTAGTGTGTCGAGTCCTCTTCCTCTAACATGAGTTGATAGTTTAGGGAGTGTTCATTGTAGGCCGAGGTGGCTTGGTTGTACACGGTGATTCTTATTGAATGAATGAGCAATAGTCTCTCTTTGGTTTTGAGCAATAGTCTCTCTCTGGTTTTTTTCCACTTGTTATGTATTTCACTAAGTGTTAAGTGTGGACAATAACTCAGTTTTCTTCAATCATCACATGCTATTTCCTGCTAGCTAACCCCAATCTCCGAGTATTAATTGTTGACACTTGTTTACACCCAAGCACCCCTACTTAGGATTACAAGAGCGATGATTTCATGAGGCACTGCACCAAGTTGGGAACCCAAGCACTTGAGTTAACAGGGTGAGCAAACACGACCATCAACATCTTGGCAATCCTGTTGCGAAAGAGATCAAGTGAATTGCGAGTTGACAAGCTATCAGGGTACAAAGATGGCAAGTCTATGTGAGCTTGGTGGAGCACAGGTTGTACCCAAGCTAATTTGCATAAGCCAGAGATAGTAAATTCTAATAGAACCTATGAGGACCTACTAAACCAATGAGCTATTGCTTTGGAAAAAATCCAGGGTTTGAAAAAAAAAAGTAAAGAAGAAGGATACTGAGAGTGACACTGAAGAGACTTCAGTCAAGAAGGATAAGCTAAAAACTAAGCTGAAGAAGGCTTTAAAAGAATTAGGCATTCGAGGTAAACGAGGTAACAATGAGAAGTGGTGTAACAAGTGTTCTAGTGGTGGACATGTGGAAGAGGAATGCAAGACTAAGTATTGAAATGCATGTACCATGTTTGGCCATGATGACTTAGGCTGTTGGTTTCATGGAAAAAATAGATAAGTGTCAGTAAACCAGGTCACCGCCATCCTTGATAACCAAGCATTGAGCGGCAAGGAGAAGGACAAAGGTAATAATGGTAAAGAGAAGAGTGATTCGTCTAAAATCTAAGTGTTTTGTTAATGTGGAGAAAACAATCTACATTCTGATTGTCCAATCTAGGCAAAACACTTAAAATTCTTAAAAAATAGCATGGAAAGGAGAGAGGAGAATCTAGAATGCCGAGTAGTACTACCAAAAATAGTTGATGCTCAAGTAATTACTTGATCAAAAGGGGAGGTGACAACATTCAATGACACTGAGACTTCATGTAAGGAAATCAATTGGAAGGCACAGAAGGAGTTGCCATCAAATATTGCAAGGGAGTTGAAGGGGAAAGCACCAGCAATTAAAATGCAAGCCATTCCAACACTCTATGAGCAAGCAAGGATAATCTAGTTCTAAAGCAGAATCCGTTATGCCACAAGAAACTAGTGTGGAGCGCCTGAGCATGGGAAGTATTCAAGAATATGCAAGTGAGTTTAACTTTTGTAGAGCTAATGCAACTAGCTCCATACTATCATGACTTCTTTGCTCTAGCAGATCAAGGAATCCACCAAGCAACCTAAGGAAGTGCAAACCTTAGCCACCATACCTGTGATTGATACATCAGTTCTGGACAAAGAAGTACCAATCATCACCATTAAGATTAAGAAGCAAACTATACAAGGTGTAATAGTGGATGGAGGATCAAGAGTGAACATCATTTATGAAGAAATTGCCCAAAGACTAAAGTTCAAGTCATATAAACCATGGCCATTTTGTGTACGCATGGCAAATCAACAACCAGTTGATCCCAAGGGTATATAAGATGTGGTCATCTCAGTAGGCAGCATCTATTATAGAGTTATTTTTTTTGTGATCGCAATGGAGCAACATGCCTACCCAATTTTATTGGGGAGACCTTGGCTGAAAAGTGCAAAAGTACTCCATGATTGGGGTACATAGGAGATTAGACAGAAGGCCAAGATGTGTGTATATTGACCAATCCTCGAAAGGTTTTGAGTGGTTATCATCCCAAGAATTTAGAACTTAAAGATCCATTTCTGCAAAATATTGAATCTCGGTTAATGGAGTTGCATATCCTACCGGTGGGTGAGATAGACATTTTTCAAGTAGCTGCTGACATCAAGCAAAAATTGTGTGATGAATAGATTGCTAAATAGAAGAATCTTTTTCCAAGCAATTTTATAGAGGACATTGCAGGAGAAAGAGAGATTGCCAAAGAACCAGCAACAACGCATCTCTTAAGTAAACAGTTAGTTCCAGAACCTACACAAGAGTTGAATATGGGAACACAAGAGCACCCAACCATAGTATTGGTAAGTGCCAACTTGTCTATAGAGCAACTTGGACTGCTGATAAGGGATCTATTTATCAGGTACAAGGATGTGTTTGCATGGAGTTACAGAGATATGAGAGGAGTTCCTCCTTTACTATGTTAGCACAAGATACCTTTGGTCCTAGATGCTAAGCCAATCCAATATCAAAGATATATGATGAATCCCAACTATGCCAAGAAAGTCAAGGCCGAGTTGGATCAACTCTTACAAGCTAGATTTGTATATGCCATAGACCAAAGTGATTGGTTTTTTCCTATTGTAATTGTGCTTTAAAAAAATGGCAAACTTTGAGTCTGTGTGGATTATTGGAAATTAAATGTTCAGACAGTTCTAGATCCATTTCCCATACCTTTTACTGATGGAATTCTAGATCAGGTTGTAGGCCATGAGATGTACTCATTTCTCGATGGTTATAGTGGGTATAATCAAATTACTGTGGTTCTTGAAGATCAATCAAAGATTTCTTTTATTACAAAATGGGGTGCTTATGCTATCAAAGTGATGCCGTTTAGATTGAGGAATGCCCCATCCACTTTTCTCAAGTTTTAAAGAAAAGAGAGGGATGGACACATTTGTTTAAGAAAATATTTTTCTCATTGAGTAAAGGCACTACTTAGGCTTCATTGAAATTTGAAATATAGTAAATTCAGTTAAAAGCATATCAATGTTGATATATATATATAGAGAGAGAGGGAGGGAGAGAGAGAGAAATATTACAAATTTACACGTTTTTTTTATCTGGAAGAAATGCTAAGTCTTGAACTCGTACATCATAGATGAGTCATGCTCCTCATTATAATAAAGTATAATAATATTTTAATATTATAAATAATATTTTTTAAAGTAAATTTTCTTTTTATTCATATTCATAGACTATTTATTTTATTTAAAAAGTATAAATATTATTTTTATTGAAAATGATAATAATCAAACCCCCAATTGGGGTGCACCTAACTTATTGCTCAAATCAGTATTTCTAGTAATTTGAGCAGTAGGTTGGGTTAACCCCAACAACACCAGGTTGTGTGCACTCCAATCTGTTGCTCAAATTAGTATTTTTTACTGATTTGAGAAACAGGTGAGATACACCCCCAACTTGTTGCTCAAGCAACAGGTTGGGGGTGCACCCAACCTATTGCTTAAGCAACAGGTTGTGTGCACTCCAACCTATTGCTCAAATCATTATTTTTTACTGGTTTGAGAAACAAGTGAGATGCACAATTTGGGGGTGCACCCAACCTATTGCTCAAATTAGATGTTGCTTAAGCAACAGGTTGTGTGCACTCCAACCTATTGCTCAAATCAATAGTTTTTTTTATTTGAGAAATAGGTGGGATGCACCCCCAACAACACCAGGTTGTATGCACTTCAACCTATTGTTCAAATCAGTATTTTTTGCTTATTTGAGCAATAGATGGGATGCACCCCCAACCTATTGTTCACACAACAGGTTGGGGGTGCACCCAACCTGTTGCTCAAATCAATATTTTTAACCGAGTTGAGCAATAGGTCAGGTGCACCCCCAACCTGTTGCTCACTCAATAGGGTTAGGGTTGCACCCAACATGTTGCTTCAGCAATAAGTTGGGAGAACTCCAAGCTGTTGCTTAAATCAAAATATTGTATATATTTTTGCTTGCATTTTAGGGTTTGTCTAGGGTTTAAGATTTAGGATCTAGGATTTAAGGTCTAGAATTTAGGGTCCAGGATCAAGGGTTAAGGGTCTAGGGTCTAGGGTTTAGGGTTTAAGGTTTAGGGTATAGGGTCTAGGGTTTAGGGTTTTAAAGGTTTTAAGATCTAGGATTTAGGATTTATGATCTAGGGTCTAAGATTTATAATCTAGGGTGTAGAGTCAGAGTTTAGGAGGGTTAAGCTATGGTTTTCTTCTTGATTTGATATAAAAATTGAGCATTTCTAGGTTAAATATTATAAATTAGAGATTTGTTGGAATATTCACCCTAACAGAGGGTTTATATGTGGTGTTATGCAAGAAAAATGAAGCAGCAGCCCTGGGGCACCAACTATTAGATATCAATGCTCCACTCTCATGTAACTATGCGGGAACCAGCTAACTCTACTTGTAAGCCCCCCATATGAGGAGAAGGCATTTGAGTAGCTCGGTTATCTGGTAGGTCCTGGTTTGGACACCAGATGGGGGCCATGTGTGGCCTGATGGTTGGACGGCTTCAGATAGAGTTGGCACACCGCTAACTAGGCTACATGCAAGTGCAGGAAGGCATCCCATGATTGACCGCACTGAGGGTGAGCTGAGGGTAGACAGAGCATTTCCTGAGGTAGCCCACTCTCGGGTTGCGGGGCCCATTTGGAGCCCCAGATGATCCCGGATGGCTCTAGGCCGAACGGCAACCGTAGGGTAGTTGCTCCATTTTGCACAGCGGTTCTATCATGTGGTCAATGGCCTATTTTGGGACCGACCACCAATTGACCGTTTTGGGTGGACTAGGTCGGTCACCCAATTGAGCCCAACCGACTGGTGGCTATATAAGAGCAAGCGTGTGAAGCCCATTTCATCATCTAGCTACAGCAACCTTGATTCCTTAGCATCCAGCCTCCGTCTTCTACTGTTTCCAGCTCGCCATCGAAGCTTCTTTCACAGGAGTGCATGGCTGGGAGGCAGTGCCATCTATTGTATTAGTTTTACAGTAATCAAAATTTTGATTCTCCATACTATCTATTTTCTCTCTTGCGTACGAGATCCTATTATCTGTTGAGCACAGACGTATTGTTTTCTTACACCAACTCAATATGTATTATAGTTCTACCCTCGTCCAAAATCTAGGTATAGAAGGGCAAGGTCCATGTATAATATGCATGGATTTCCTATCAAAGTTTTAAATATGCAAGGGAAAAATATGACAATGTCCAGTCCTCCCTACCACAAAGCATAAGGCGTGTCCTTTAAAAAATATGAAAGATTTTAAGATTTGTACATATTTTCATAATATGTGAGACCCAAGGAGGGGGTCTTTTAGAGGAGGGGAGTTAAAACAAAAAATACACTAAAATACAAAAAACCCTACTCCTTTCAAAATCATGTAGCTTTTTCATGTGTTACCCAAATTTCAAGGTGTGAAGACATATTTGAAGCTCTTTTAGTGTATAACATAATCATGCTAATTTGACTAACTGTTACTCATGGCATATTATTAAATTCATCTCATAGGTATTCTTACTAAAGGGAGTTGGTGCCTAAGGGCAATAGCGTTTGGACAAATACATAGTCTTAATCATATGAACATGTGTCATTTTCAACGTTGTGGTGAGGGAAGATGTGTAGTGATAATCACAAATGCGATCAATCCTAAAGAATAGTTAAAATATCCACATGAAGACTTTTAAACATTGGGTGATATCTTACAATGTGACATTTTTTATATGCAAGCACAAAGAACTCTTTGGAAGCGAGATGAAATTGTGCCGAAGACATGCTTTCAAGATATCAAGAAAACTTATTTCCCAGGGGAAAAAGTTGATATGTTGTCCTTCTCTAGAGAAGTGTTAGCGGTTGGCACATTCAAGGGCTATTCTCAGAATTTCCTCTGTATGGTGGAGGTACTTATGTTGACTAGTGAAGGCATCATTCAAAATGCAATGGATAATACATCACATATACAAGTTCATAATGCTATCAAATGGGGGTTATCTTTCTTGAAATCAAGTTGTCCTAAGGCAGTTTCCTTCAATGTGATGGAAGACATAGGAACGTATTTTGAGAAGAAGAAAACTACACGAATGGTCTCCAAATCAAGAAATAGTAGTAGCTTTGAAAACTACCACAGTGGGATGCTCACAAGTATTGAGGACATCATCATAAGTGATGTTGATGGAGAAGAGGTTTCTTGTCTTGCAAGTGACTCGAACATGCTCACTGGTATAGAAGACATGTCTTGTGTTTCAAGTGACTCGAACATGCTCACTGGTATAGAAGACTTGTCTTGTGTTGCAAGTGACTCAAACATACTTGTTTGGTGTTGCAAGTGATCCAAACATGCTCACTAGTATAGAAGACTTGTCTTGTATTACAAGCAACTCAAATATGCTCACTGGTTTAGAAGACTTGTCTTGTGTTGCAAGCGACTCAAACATGCACACTTGAAGTGATTAATGATCATGTTCATGATGTTGTCATTGGAATGGAGGGTAGAGATGGCAAAACATCTAAGACTTATGATGGTCCTAATGTACTTACTAGCATGGAGCTATAGATGGCAGAACATCTAATTATGAAGGAGAAACAATTCAGCCACAAAATTCAAGAGGCATTGGCAATAGGTTGACTTTGATGAACAAGTTGTCTACTAGATTGCCAATTCCAAGATATTATAAAGCGACATCAAATAATTCCCAAGGCCACTCTGCATTTGATTTTAGAGATGAAGATTCAAGAGAAATAGATTCAATGCCATTTAATGGACCCACAACTTGGAAACACGACACACTATTTCACACACAAAAAATGTGAGTGTCAAGAGGTACCAATTCTAGAACCCAAGAGACATGTAATGTTATTTGAGGAGAATATAGAAAGGACTCTTATGAGCATTTGTTGTTGCAAGATACTTTGAATAAGAAAAGTTGCAAAGGATGATTGTGAAGCCATGCACATCAGCATTTGGATTAAGACAGGGACTAATAGACATAACTATCTTCTTCAAGAGTTTTCTTGTTTTCTTCATCAAGGTGATATGGAATCGAGCACAAGACACTGTAAACCCAAATTGAAACCCATGGTTAATGGGACATCCATATGTAATTGATGATATCAATGGTTAACTAGACTATCACATGGTTTATATTGGACCATCTAGGCAAAGGTAAAAGACAAAGTGGTTCATAAAATTCATGGAAATGCCTACAATCTTAAAGCGAAAAGAAGGACTAGAAATGCAGCTACAACATTAAAGAAAATCCTTGATGATCATGCATTATCACAGTCTCATTTTCCCCAAAAAATGCTGGATGGAAGTGTGGAATGCCAACATCATCATCCTTTGGGAATGACAAAGAAGGTTGTGCAAAAAACAGTCAATAAAACTTTACAAGATACAGACGAGAGCATGATTTCAACGGTAGTTTTTCCATATCAAGACACCATCAAAGCAAAGGATGTCAAAATGCAAGACATGTGACGAATTGAAAAATGCCATTGAACATAGTAAATGTGAGCACAAGCACATTCTTGCTTAAAGGTTCATGCTTATCTTTTGTAGACCGAGTCTTAACTCTACATTAATGAAGGGGGTAGGGAGATGGTTGTCCAAGGGAAAGGACGAGAAGCTATTGCAAGTTAAGGCCGTTTCAAAGCCCTGGAATTCATGTGCTCAAGAGTTCATTCCCGATGTTTTTTATGGCATCATAGGCAAAGCCGGATCCCCTTATATGAATTCAAGGAAGGGAGTTGAAGGAGGTCGCGACAATGCTTGGACATTATGAAACCTTCCAAATAACTCAACTCAGGAGATTCACCAACCATGAATTTGGAGCTCCGCCTTTAACAATGCCCTTCAACATATCCAAGAGGCAAACCAACAATTGACGAAATGTGTGTTCACCATTTAGATACAAACCACATCCAATTCTACAAAAATGTGATCGTTGTTGCATGTCATGATTAAAATAAACTCATGACTGGTTCATGACATGCAGAGTCATGATACACCAGAGTCATCCAGAGTCACGTATCTCATCCAGAGTCATGACTGGTGTATCATCAACTGCGTGATGTGGATAACTCCATGATGGAGGCGGTCTGGTGCTCTGTGCAAGAGGCTTACCCATGTACCGACGAGAGTGTCTACCCATGATAACATTGTGTGAGAGCTACCACTGGGGGGCTTACCTTGAACGATCAAAACCAAGTCATGTGAGAACAACTGTGTGCCAAGGATCAAGCCTATAAAATCAAGATGACAACTAAGTGTCGGGTGTAGCCACCAAGAGGCTGTACAAGGCTGATGTATGTATACGGAAACAAATGCCAAAAATAGTCAACAAATGTGACTATACATGGGTGGCATGTGTGCGTGCAAAGGTGAAACAATCCTGAATCTGAGAGGAAGATCACTGCCAAGTGTCACACAGAGTGATGAAGTGCCAAATGCCAAGAGAGCTGAACTGGTGTTAGATGTGTGAAAGTGAATACCGATGATAGAACCGCATGGACTGACGCGGGTGGGAACTAATCGGGTAATGTGGCAATGGCTGACTTGGCTTGGTGGAGTTGGACATCCTTTATGGTGGTGCTAGTCTACACCTAGACTACATGTCAATGCGTCAAATGTAGCAAATGAATTTTATCTTGATTCATTTTAAGTGCGGGGTATGTTGTAAAGGATTAGCAGGTGGTTTCGATGATGAGGATTTAATGATGCTGACTTGTGGAAATGTCAGATGGCATATTTGAGGTTCTCAACACGTAGAGCCCGAGATGGTGATCATTTTTGCTTTTTGGATCACCTCCAAATTCCCCCTGAATCAAAAGTTATGGCTCTTGGAAGGATGGCCAAATTTTGATTCAAGGAGGGGGTCCAAATTGATGATGTGACTCTGGAGGTCACATACAATGTGCCTGTGTGGCACAGTGCATGTCACATGCAAAATACAAAGTGTTCCTGTGAAGAGGCTCTGTGCTTGGCTAGCACTGCTGACATGGCAGGCTGACTATGCTGCTTCAGTTAGGTTAACCGTAGTTAGACCTGACCAGGGTTATATTAACCTAGATGACATGGTAGTCTAGGTCAAGAACCTGACATGGCACTGCAATGACACTGTGGCTGAAGGGTAGGGCTACCACAAGTTTAACCATTGGCTAAACCTAGGTCATCGTGACCAAGGCAGCTCTCCTCCACTTGTCACACTGAGATGAGTCAGAATCTTTCAGGTGCTAACAGAATCTTGTGGAGATTCTGTGACAGACAGCATTCTATTCCCATGAGTCCGTCGTCGCGCTGTGTGTCGAGGAGAACTATAGGCGGCTCATTGTTGAGAAGGTTGTGTGGCTTGTGGTGCGCTTGATGGAGGTGGACGCCCATGAGATAGGCTGAGCATGCTTTGTTTGCAGGAGGTTTGCCTTGAACCTTGCAGAGGGTCATCGGCTCTTACTCGTCGTGGAAGGCATTTGCTATTGCGCTCAGTTGGAGGCTAGAGTTGGAGGCTCGAGTCGGAGGCATCAAAGGAGCCGCTGAAGACTCGTTTACTGGAGCTGGTTCGGCCATTTGAGGAGCTGCTTTTCGTTGCTTTAGTTGGAGCTGAGCATTGGCACTGAGCCGCTCAGAAGGTCGGAACTCGTTGAGGCATCTATTGGAGTGAGGAAGAAGATTGGAAGCGATTCATTGGAGTTAAAGCTTGGGCCACGTTGGGCGCCTGCTAAGCTATGAAAAGCCTTGGGCATTGTAGTCGAGTCGGGCGTTGGAGTTTGGCCGAGAGATCTCGTGTTGGCCAAGAGATCTCTGCTACTGGAACTTCTGTTTGGTGAAGAATGCCCACTCAGGAGCATCCATGAGCATCGTGCTTGACATCGGAGGAGCATGAAGCCCATTATGAGCCCGTAGTGAAGAGCTATTGAGCTGTGTCGCAAGAGAAGCAGGGGCCTATGGATCAGGTCAGTTGGAGATCACCCGTTGCATGCAGGCCATTTGATGTGGCCATTGAAGTCCACAGGTCATTGTGAATCCGGTTTGGCTGTGGAGAGCATTGATGCCCGTTATTAGAGCCTTTGTTACAGAAGGCATACTATGGGCTTGCTGTCCTGAGCCGCCTTGGGCACTATGGAGCATAGGTCCAGAGGAAGACATTGAGTCGGATACGTCTTGTTGCTGCTGGTTGCCTTCGAGTAAGCTCATTGAGGTTGAGTCACCCTCTTACATGTAGGTCTTGAAGGATCCTTTGAAGAAGCCCGAGAGCTGCTGGTCGCCTTTGGAGGGCTTTGAAGCTCACTGGTTATGAGAGATCTCTGCTGGTTGCAGCTAGAACACAGGACCAAAGAACCTTGAACCAGAATCTTACAAGGTCACTCTTATAACACGGAATCATTCAAAAAATGAACACCACTCAGAAGAGGATATCTTGAGCTCCATATGATGGAATTGGAAGCTTTTTGAAGCAAATCGAAGGGTGAAAGGAGCTCTACAAGATGAAGTAAAGCACAAATGAAGATGCCTCACAACGGAGGGCTTGTTGCCTTAAAGAAACAAGGGCTTGCGCTCTCTCTCAAATGGAAATTCTCTCTCACAAGATCGAAGAATGCCTTGCGTACAGAGGGCTTAGTGCCTTGATGAGATGCAAGGGATTGGGAGCACTTGGTGCTCTGATACCATGATAGTGGAAGTGAGAGAGGGAGAGAGACAGGAATGCACACGATATAGCTACCTATACACTAAGTGTATTGACAATGAACATGAAGATATACATGTGAACCCCTTAGGGTTAGGGTTTACCCCTATGCCCTATGTGGATAGTGCAATTTACACTATCTTTAACAAATAGTAGTGTCCTTTGTGATAGTATAGTCATTGCGCTAAACTATACCATGATATACTTTTGAAAGGGGGTACCCAATGACAGTTGTCAATCTTGCATACAAGGGATCCCTTTGTGATTTAGTCACAAACATGACCAAAGTTGATCTTTTCTTATCACCCAAAGGACCTTCTATGATAAACCGTATGCGATCAACTATCCCTGACACTACAAGATCATGTAACTCATCCATGAAAAATATGCATGGCTTCTCGCAAGCACCTTCCATCATTGCCATTAAGCTCTCTGTATCAATGCCATTGATGTGTATAGAATTTTTATCCTCCTCTGATAACAAGATATCATAGGAGAAGCTAAAAGCAGAATGAGTTATTGTACTTTGCCAAGTGTGCTCCAAGACCTTCTTCTTGATGTCTCCATACTCTATCTCTATGACCTTTGGCATTTTTGCTCTAAGATCCTTTGTTGGTGTGCCATCACTATCCATTATACTCAACCACTTTCTAGCCCACAACTTGTCAAGCATTTCACCAAGGCCAAGTGTTTTTTCATGATCCACATTTACTATTTTGCTGGCTAACTACTCATCTAAAGTTATCAAAAACAGTAATAATGAGAGAGCAGCTTCACTTTTAACCATTTTAGTAGTGACCATTTCATCCAAGTAGATATGCTTGCTCTTTTTCCCAAAGAAGCACTCACCACTAAGCATTTGCAAGCATATATGCTTTGTTATTTTATCTGGAACATATCTTAATGGTCTCCACCAAATGACAGACATTGGCTTTTTTGTTGCTTTCTCCTAAGTCACCGTATGCTTTAGTGCCTCATAGTATAACTTCCATGTTTCATATGATTTACAAACATCCACCATGCACAAGTTCATAACACACAATGCAAGTATGATCCCTATACCTATTCATGACCCTCCTTATATCATTGGCACTTGGATGTGTATCATTTACTACACCCTTCAAGCATCGATAAAAGCGACCAATCTTCACCACGTACTCAGATGTAGGTCTCTTTCCCTTTAGTGTTTGTGGCTTGCCACATCCGATCCATAACTCCCTTTCCTTTACTAGGATCTCAGAAAGAGTTGACTGTTTCTTCTTCTTCTTGAATATCTATCTTTGTGACCATGCCAATAGTCCTTATTGCCTCTATACTATATTTTGGGGTTGAAACATGTTGCTCAGTGACCAACAAAAAATGCTTTGCATTTCTCCCTGCTGTGAAGTACCATCCATGATCAATAAAATTGTTCATGACCCTGACCTTGGGAGCCATAGATTGTGTCCTAATTTCCTTGTTAATGACCTTAGGAGCTACAGACTTTGCCATGATTTCCAACAAATTTATATCTATTTACAAAAAAGTGCATCGAGATGTAAAAAAGCAAGTGTCTAACTATCTAAAAAACGTGTGTCTAACTACCTAAGTCTTTTAGAGTCAGTAATCCCTAGTTAGTACTACTAACAAAGCGTAACAACTATCCTAACAATAACTCTACGTCGATAGCATCAGGTCATCCATAACATTTCTTCCTTTTTCTTTATTTTAATATTCTTCCTTATATTTATTTTAATATAAGTTGAAAATTTTATTCTAAATTTACTTTTTCATAAAAGAATTTAAATAATAAAATTTTACTTTTTGTTTTTTTAATAAAGAGATTAAAAAAGTTAAACTTTTTTTTTAAAACAAAATAGAGGAAGGAAAATTTTGTAATAAAAAGATTGACTTAACTAAACTTAAACTAGCTAAAGTTTTTTTTTAAATAAAGAGAAAAAATTTAATGTATTTATTGTTTTCTGAATAAAATAGAGAAGCGAAAATTTTTAACGTTAGCAAATTGGGAGGGCACAAGTTGGGAGGGGGGGAGGGCCTTTTAAGTTAAACTTAATCTTACCCCCCCTCCCAACCTACCGTGTGCTACAAGTTAGGAGGGGGGGGAATTTTAAACTTTTAATTAATCTTAACCCCCCCTCCCAACCTACGGTGCACGCCTCAGCTTAGGAGGGGGGGATCTTTTAAACTTTTAATTAATCTTACCCCCTCTCCTAGCTTGCGGTGTGCACCGTAGGTTGGGAGGGGGTGTCTTTTAATTAATCTTACCCCCTTCCCAACCTACGATGATGCAGGTTTGGGGGCATGCCCCTTGTCGCTCGTGCCACGCCTGTAGCTCCCCATGCCATGATGTAGAGGCCTATCACTACCAGACCACTCCTCGTGCCAGGAGGAGGAGGAGGAGGAGGAGGAGGAGGAAGAGGGAGAGGAGTCCACGGTGGCAACCCACAGCGACAAAGGAGGGGCAGTAAAAGAGGGGCAACGGTGGCAAAGGAGGGGTAGCAGTAGCCCAAAGGAGGGGCGACAGTAGCCCGAAGGAGGGTACCTCGAGAAGGAGGGGCGGCGGATGGAACGGATGAGGAGGGGAGGTGGGGAGAGAGGAGGAGAGAGGGGTGGAGTAGGTGGTGGCTTGAAGGAGGAGGGGGAGGAGAGAAGGAAAGAGGAGAAGGGAGGAGGAGGGGAGGAAGGAGAGGAGGAACAACGGAGAGAGACAGGAGTGCACATGATACAACTACCTATACACTAAGTGTATTGACAATGAATCATGTGAACCCCTTAGGGTTAGGGTTTACCCCTATGCCCTATGTGGATAGTGCAATTTACACTATCTTTAAATAGTAGTGTCGTTTGTGATAGTATAGTCATTGCGCTAAACTATACCATGATATACTTTTGAAAGGGGGTACCTAATGACAGTTGTCAATCTTGCATACAAGGGATCCCTTTGTGATTTAGCCACAAACATGACCAAAGTTGATCTTTTCTTATAACCCAAAGGACCTTCTATGATAAACTATATGAGATCAACTATCCCTAACACTACAAGATCATGTAACTCATCCATGAAAAATATGCATGGCTTCTCGCAAGCACCTTCCATCATTGCCATTCAGCACTCTGTATCAATGCCATTGATGTGTATAGCATTTTTATCCTCCTCCGATAACAAGATATCATAGGAGAAGCTAAAAGTAGAATGAGTTGTTGTACTTTGCCAAGTGTGCTCCAAGACCTTCTTCTTGATGTGTCCATACTCTATCTCTATGACCTTTGGCATTTTTGCTCTAAGATCCTTTGTTCGTGTGCCATCACTATCCATTATACTCAACCACTTTCTAGCCCACAACTTGTCAAGCATTTCACCAAGGCCAAGTGTTTTTTCATCATCCACATTTACTATTTTGTTGGCTAACTACTCATCTAAAGTTATCAAAACCAGTAGCAATGAGAGAGCAGCTCCACTTTTAACCATTTTAGCAGTGACCATTTCATCCGAGTAGCTATGCTTGCTCTTTTTCCCAAAGAAGCACTCACCACTAAACATTTGTAGACATATATGCTTTGTTATTTTATCTGGAACATATCTTAATGGTCTCCACCAAATGATAGACATCGGCTTTTTTGCTACTTTCTTCTAAGTCACCGTATGCTCTAGTGCCTCATAGTATAACTTCCATGTTTCATATGATTTACAAACATCCACCATGCATAAGTTCATAAAACACAATGCAAGTATGATCCCTATACCTATTCATGACCCTCCTTATATCATTGGCACTTGGATGTGTATCATTTACTACGCCCTTCAAGCATCGATAAAAGCGACCAATCTTCACCACAAACTCAGATGTAGGTCTCTTTCCCTTTAGTGTTTGTGGCTTGCCACATCCGATCCATAACTCCCTTTCCTTTACTAGGATCTCAGAAAGAGTTGATTGTTTCTTCTTCTTCTTGAATATCTATCTTTGTGACCATGCCAATAGTCCTTATTGCCTCTATACTATATTTTGGGGTTGAAACATGTTGCTCAGTGACCAACAAAAAACGCTTTGCATTTCTCCCTGCTGTGAAGTACCATCCATGATCAATAAAACTGTTAAGGACCCTGACCTTGGGAGCCATAGATTGTGTCCTAATTTCCTTGTTAATGACCTTGGGAGCTACAGACTTTCCATGATTTCCAACAAATTTATATCTATTTACATTAGAACTTATTTCATAAGGTGTAAAAAAGTGCATCGAGATGTAAAAAAGCAAGTATCTAACTATCTAAAAAACGTGTGTCTAACTACCTAAGTCTTTTAGAGTCAGTAATCCCTCGTTAGTACTACTAACAAAGCGTAACAACTATCCTAACAATAACTCTACATTGATAGCATCAGGTCATCCATAACATTTGTTTCTTTTTCTTTATTTTAATATTCTTCCTTTTCTTTATTTTAATATAAGTTGAAAATTTTATCCTAAATTTACTTTTTCATAAAAGAATTTAAATAATAAAATTTTACTTTTTGTTTTTTTAATAAAGAGATTAAAAAGTTAAACTTTTTTTTTAAAACAAAATAGAGGAAGTAAAATTTTGTAATAAAAAGATTGACTTAACTAAACTTAAACTAGCTAAAGTTTTTTTTTTAATAAAGAGAAAAAATTTAATGTATTTATTGTTTTCTGAATAAAATAGAGAAGCGAAAATTTTTAACGTTAGCAAGTTGGGAGGGCACAAGTTGGGAGGGGGGAGGGCTTTTAAAGTTAAACTTAATCTTACCCCCCCTCCCAACCTACGGCGCGCTGCAAGTTGGGAGTGGGGGACTTTTAAACTTTTAATTAATCCTAACCCCCCCTCCCAACCTACAGTGCACGCCTCAGCTTGGGAGGGGGGGAGCTTTTAAACTTTTAATTCATCTTACCCCCCCTCCCAGCTTGCGGTGTGCACTGTAGGTTGGGAGGGGGGGTCTTTTAATTAATCTTACCCCCCCTCCCAATCTACGATGATGCAAGTTTGGGGGGGTGCCCCTTGCCGCTCGTGCCATGCCTGTAGCTCCCCATGGCATGCTGCTCCGCCTATCACTGCCAGGCCACTCCTCGTGGCATGCTATTTCACCTATTACTGTCACAAGGCCGCCTACCACCGCTGGGAGGAGGGAGAAGAAGAAGAGGGAAAGGAGGAGGAGGAGGAGGAGGAGGAGGAGGAGGAGTCGACATTGGTGACCCACAACGACAAAAGAGGGGCGGTAAAAGAGGGGCGACGGCGACAAAGGAGGGACAGTAGTAGCCCAAAGTAGGGGCGACAGTAGCCCGAAGGAGGGTACCTCGAGAACGAGGGGCGGCGGACAGAACGGATGAGGAGGGGAGGTGGGGAGAGGGAAGGAAAAGGGGTGGAGTAAGTGGTCGCTTGAAGGAGGAGGGGGAGGAGAGAAGGAAAGAGGAGAAGGGAGGAGGAGGGGAGGAAGGAGAGGAGGAACAACAGAGAGAGACGAGAGTGCAGAGGATATAGCTACCTATACACTAAGTGTATTGACAATGAACATGAAGATATACATGTGAACCCCTTAGGAGACGGGTTTACCCCTATGCCCTATGTGGATAGTGCAATTTACACTATCTTTAACAAATAGTAGTGTCGTTTGTGATAGTATAGTCATCACGCTAAACTATACCATGATATACTTTTGAAAGAGGGTACCCAATGATAGTTGTCAATCTTGTAGACAAGGGATCCCTTTGTGATTTAGTCACAAACATGGCCAAAGGTGATCTTTTCTTATCACCCAAAGGACCTTCTATGATAAACCATATGAGATCAACTATCCCTGACACTACAAGATCATGTAACTCATCAATGAAAAATACGCATGGCTTCTCGCAAGCACCTTCCATCATTGCCATTAAGCACTCTGTATCAATGCCATTGATGTATATAGCATTTTTATCCTCCTCTGATAACAAGATATCATAGGAGAAGCTAAAACTAGAATGAGTTGTTGTACTTTGCCAAGTGTGCTCCAAGACCTTCTTCTTGATGTCTCCATACTCTATCTCTATGACCTTTGGCATTTTTGCTCTAAGATCCTTTGTTGGTGTGCCATCACTATCCATTATACTCAACCACTTTCTAGCCCACAACTTGTCAAGCATTTCACCAAGGCCAAGTGTTTTTTCATGATCCACATTTACTATTTTGCTGGCTAACTACTAATCTAAAGTTATCAAAAACAGTAGCAATGAGAGAGCAGCTTCATTTTAACCATTTCAACAATGACCATTTCATCCAAGTAGCTATGCTTGCTCTTTTTCCCAAAGAAGCACTCACCACTAAGAATTTGCAGGCATATATGCTTTGTTATTTTATCTGGAACATATCTTAATGGTCTCCACCAAATGACAGACATTGGCTTTTTTGCTGCTTTCTTCTAAGTTATTGTATGCTCTAGTGCCTCATAGTATAACTTCCATGTTTCATATGATTTACAAACATCCACCATGCACAAGTTCATAACACACAATGCAAATATGATCCCTATACCTATTCATGACCCTCCTTATATCATTGGCACTTGGATGTGTATCATTTACTACGCCCTTCAAGCATTGATAAAAGCGACCAATCTTCACCACAAACTCAGATGTAGGTCTCTTTCCCTTTAGTGTTTGTGGCTTGCCACATCTGATCCATAACTCCCTTTCCTTTCTAGGATCTTAGAAAGAGTTGACTGTTTCTTCTTCTTCTTGAATATCTATCTTTGTGACCATGCCAATAGTCCTTATTGCCTCTACACTATATTTTGGGGTTGAAACATGTTGCTCAATCACCAACAAAAAACGCTTTGCATTTCTCCCTGCTGTGAAGTACCATCCATGATCAATAAAACTGTTAATGACCCTGACCTTGGGAGCCATAGATTGTGTCCTAATTTCCTTGTTAATGACTTTAAGAGCTACAGACTTTCCACGATTTCCAACAAATTTATATCTATTTACATTAGAACTTGTTTCATGAAGATGTAAAAAAGTGCATCGAGATGGAAAAAAGCAAGTATCTAACTATCTAAAAAACGTGTGTCTAACTACCTAAGTCTTTTAGAGTCAATAATCCCTCGTTAGTACTACTAACAAAGCGTAACAACTATCCTAACAATAACTCTACGTCGATAGCATCAGGTCATCCATAACATTTCTTCCTTTTTCTTTATTTTAATATTCTTCCTTTTCTTTATTTTAATATAAGTTGAAAATTTTATTCTAAATTTACTTTTTCATAAAAGAATTTAAATAATAAAATATACTTTTTGTTTTTTTAATAAAGAGATTGAAAAAGTTAAACTTTTTTTTTTTACAAAATAGAGGACGGAAAATTTTGTAATAAAAAGATTGACTTAACTAAACTTAAACTAGCTAAAGTTTTTTTTTTAATAAAGAGAAAAAATTTAATGTATTTATTGTTTTCTGAATAAAATAGAGAAGCGAAAATTTTTAACGTTAGCAAGTTGGGAGGGGGGACGGCTTTTAAAGTTAAACTTAATCTTACCCCCCCTCCGACCCTACGGCATGTTGCAAGTTGGGAGGGGGGGACTTTTAAACTTTTGATTAATCCTAACCCCCCCTCCCAACCTACGGTCCATGCCTCAGCTTGGGAGGGGGGGAGCTTTTAAACTTTTAATTAATCTTACCCCCCCTCCTAGCTTGTGGTGTGCACTGTAGGTTGGGAGGGGGGGGGGTCTTCTAATTAATCTTACCCCCCCACCCAACCTATAATGATGCAGGTTTGGGGGGGTGCCCCTTGTTGCTCGTGCCATGCCTGTAGCTCCCCATGGCACGTTGCTCCACCTATCAGTGCCAGGCCCCTCCTTGTGGCACGCTATTTCACCTATTACTGTCACAAGACTGCCTACCACCGTCGGGAGGAGGGAGAAGAAGAAGAGGGAAAGGAGGAGGAGGAGGAGGAGGAGGAGGAGGAGGAAGAGGGAGAGGAGTCGACGGTGGCGACCCACAGCGACAAAGGAGGGGCGGTAAAAGAGGGGCGACGGTGACAAAGGAGGGGCAGTAGTAGGCCAAAGGAGGGGCGACAGTAGCCCAAAGGAGGGTACCTCAAGAAGGAGGGGCGGCGGACAGAATGGATGAGAAGGGGAGGTGGGGAGAGAGGAGGAAAAGGCATGGAGTAGGTGGTGGCTTGAAGGAGGAGGGGGAGGAGAGAAGGAAAGAGGAGAAGGGAGGAGGAGGGGAGGAAGGAGAGGAGGAACAACAGAGAGAGACAAGACCATGATATAGCTACCTATACACTAACTGTATTGACAATGAACATGAACCTATACATGTGAACCCCTTAGGGTTAGGGTTTACCCCTATGCCCTATGTGGATAGTGCAATTTACACTATCTTTAACAAATAGTAGTGTCGTTTGTGATAGTATAGTCATTGCGCTAAACTATACCATGATATACTTTTGAAAGGGGGTACCCAATGACAGTTGTCAATCTTGCATACAAGGGATCCCTTTGTGATTTAGTCACAAACATGACCAAAAATTATCTTTTCTTATCACCGAAAGGACCTTCTATGATAAACCATATGAGATCAACTATCCCTGACACTATAAGATCATGTAACTCATCCATGAAAAATACGCATTGCTTCTCGCAAGCACCCTCCATCATTGCCATTAAGCACTCTGTATGCTATTGATGTGTATAGCATTTTTATCCTCCTGTGATAACAAGATATCATAGGAGAAGCTAAAAGCAGAAATAGTTGTTGTACTTTGCCAAGTGTGCTCCAAGACCTTCTTCTTGATGTCTCCATACTCTATCTCTATGACCTTTGGCATTTTTGCTCTAAGATCCTTTGTTGGTGTGCCATCACTATCCATTATACTCAACCACTTTCTAGCCCACAACTTGTCAAGCATTTCACCAAGGCCAAGTGTTTTTTCATGATCCACATTTACTATTTTGCTGGCTAACTGCTCATCTAAAGTTATCATGAACAGTAACAATCAGAGAGCAGCTTCATTTTAACCATTTTAGCGGTGACCATTTCATCCATGTAGCTATGCTTGCTCTTTTTCCCAAAGAAGCACTCACCACTAAGCATTTACAGGCATATATGCTTTGTTATTTTATCTGGAACATATCTTAATGGTCTCCACCAAATGACAGACATCGGCTTTTTTGTTGCTCTCTTCTAAGTCACCGTATGCTCTAGTGCCTCATAGTATAACTTCCATGTTTCATATGATTTACAAACATCCACCATGCACAAGTTCATGAAACACAATGCAAGTATGATCCCTATACCTATTCATGACCCTCCTTATATCATTGGCACTTGGATGTGTATCATTTACTACACCCTTCAAGCATCGATAAAAGCGACCAACCTTCACCACATACTCAGATGTAGGTCTCATTCCCTTTAGTGTTTGTGGCTTGCCACATCTGATCCCTAACTCCCTTTTTTTTACTAGGATCTCAGAAAGAGTTGACTGTTTCTTCTTCTTCTTGAATATCTATCTTTGTGACCATGCCAATAGTCCTTATTGCCTCTATACTATATTTTGGGGTTGAAACATGTTGTTCAGTGACCAACAAAAAATGCTTTTCATTTCTCCCTACTGTGAAGTACCATCCATGATCAATAAAACTGTTAATGACCCTGACCTTGGGAGCCATAGATTGTGTCCTAATTTCCTTGTTAATGACCTTGGGAGCCACGGACTTTGCCATGATTTCCAACAAATTTATATCTATTTACATTAGAACTTATTTCATGAAGATGTAAAAAAGTGCATCGAGATGTAAAAAAGCAATTATCTAACTATCTAAAAAACGTGTATCTAACTACCTAAGTCTTTTAGAGTCAGTAATCCCTCGTTAGTACTACTAACAAAGCATAACAACTATCCTAACAATAACTCTACGTCGATAGCATTAGGTCATCCATAACATTTCTTCCTTTTTCTTTATTTTAATATTCTTCCTTTTCTTTATTTTAATATAAGTTGAAAATTTTATTCTAAATTTACTTTTTCATAAAAGAATTTAAATAATAAAATTTTACTTTTTGTTTTTTTAATAAAGACATTAAAAAAGTTAAACTTTTTTTTAAAAAACAAAATAGAGGAAGGAAAATTTTGTAATAAAAAGATTGACTTGACTAAACTTAAACTAGCTAAAGTTTTTTTTTTAATAAAGAAAAAGAATTTAATGTATTTATTGTTTTCTGAATAAAATAGAGAAGCAAAAATTTTTAACATTAGCAAGTTGGGAGGGCACAAGTTGGGAGGGGGGGACTTTTAAACTTCTAATTAATCTTAACCCCCCCTCCCAACCTACAGTGCATGCCTCAGCTTGGGAGGGGGGGAGCTTTTAAACTTTTAATTAATCTTACCCCCCCTCCCAGCTTGCGGTGTGCACTGTAGGTTGGGAGGGGGGGTGTTTTAATTAATCTTACCCCCCTCTCAGCCTACGATGATGCAAGTTTGGGGGGGTGCCCCTTGCCGCTTGTGCCAAGCCTGTAGCTCCCCATGCCATGATGCTCCGCCTATCACTGCCAGGCCACTCCTCCTGCCACGCTATTTCACCTATTACTGTCACAAGGCCGCCTACCACCACCGGGAGGAGGGAGAAGAAGAAGAGGGAAAGGAGGAGGAGGAGGAGGAGGAGGAGGAGGAAGAGGGAGAGGAGTCAATGGTGGCGACCCACAGCGACAAAGGAGGGGCAGTAAAAGAGGGGCGACGGTGGCAAAGGAGGGGCAGCAGTAGCCCAAAGGAGGGGCGACAGTAGCCCAAAGGAGGATACCTCGAGAAGGAGGGGCGGCGGATGGAAAGGATGAGGAGGGGAGGTGGGGAGAGAGGAGGAGAGAGGGGTGGAGTAGGTGGTGGCTTGAAGGAGGAGGGGGAGGAGAGAAGGAAAGAGGAGAAGGGAGGAGGAGGGGAGGAAGGAGAGGAGGAACAACAGAGAGAGACAGGAGTGCACACGATATAACTACCTATACACTAAGTGTATTGACAATGAACATGAAGATATACATGTGAACCCCTTAGGGTTAGGGTTTACCCCTATGCCCAATGTGGATAGTGCAATTTACACTATCTTTAACAAATAGTAGTGTCGTTTGTGATAGTATAGTCATTGCGCTAAACTATACCATGATATACTTTTGAAAGGGGGTACCCAATGACAGTTGTCAATCTTGCATACAAGGGATCCCTTTGTGATTTAGTCACAAACATGACCAAAGTTGATCTTTTCTTATCACCCAAAGGACCTTCTATGATAAACCGTATGAGATCAACTATCCTTGACACTACAGGATCATGTAACTCATCCATGAAAAATACGCATGGCTTCTCGCAAGCACCTTCCATCATTGCCATTAAGCACTCTGTATCAATGCCATTGATGTGTATAGCATTTTTATCCTCCTGTGATAACAAGATATCATAGGAGAAGCTAAAAGCAGAATGAGTTGTTGTACTTTGCCAAGTGTGCTCCAAGACCTTCTTCTTGATGTCTCCATACTCTATCTCTATGACCTTTGGCATTTTTGCTCTAAGATCCTTTGTTGGTGTGCCATCACTATCCATTATACTCAACCACTTTCTAGCCCACAACTTGTCAAGCATTTCACCAAGGCCAAGTGTTTTTTCATCATCCACATTTACTATTTTGCTGGCTAACTGGTCATCTAAAGTTCTCAAAAATAGTAACAATGAGACAGCAGCTCCACTTTTAACCATTTTAGCAGTGACCATTTCATCCCAGTAGCTATGCTTGCTCTTCTTCCCAAAGAAGCACTCACCACTAAGCATTTTTAGGCCTATATGCTTTGTTATTTTATCTGGAACATATCTTAATGGTCTCCACCAAATGATAGACATTGGCTTTTTTGCTGCTTTCTTCTAAGTCACCGTATGCTCTAGTGCCTCATAGTATAGCTTCCATGTTTCATATGATTTACAAACATCCACCATGCACAAGTTCATAAAACACAATGCAAGTATGATTCCTATACCTATTCATGACCCTCCTTATATCATTGAAACTTGGATGTGTATCATTTGCTACGCCCTTCAAGCATCGATAAAAGCGACCAATCTTCACCACGTACTCAGATGTAGGTCTCTTTCCCTTTAGTGTTTGTGGCTGGCCACATCCGATCCATAACTCCAATCCCTTTACTAGGATCTCAGAAAGAGTTGACTGTTTCTTCTTCTTCTTGAATATCTATCTTTGTGACCATGCCAATACTCCTTATTGCCATTATACTATATTTTGGGGTTGAAACATGTTGCTCAGTGACCAACAAAAAACGCTTTGCATTTCTCCCTAGTGTGAAATACCATCCATGATCAATAAAACTGTTAATGACCCTGACCTTGGGAGCCATAGATTGTGTCCTAATTTACTTGTTAATGACCTTGGGAACTACAGACTTTGCCATGATTTCCAACAAATTTATATCTATTTACATTAGAACTTATTTCATGAAGATGTAAAAAAGTGCATCGAGATGTAAAAAAGCAAGTATCTAACTATCTAAACAACGTGTGTCTAACTACCTAAGTCTTTTAGAGTGAGTAATCCCTCATTAGTACTACTAACAAAGTGTAACAACTATCCTAACAATAACTCTACATCGATAGCATCAGGTCATCCATAACATTTCTTCCTTTTTCTTTATTTCATATTCTTCCTTTTCTTTATTTTAATATAAGTTGAAAATTTTATTCTAAATTTACTTTTCATAAAAGAATTTAAATAATAAAATTTTACTTTTTGTTTGTTTAATAAAGAGATTAAAAAAGTTAAACTTTTTTTTTTAAACAAAATAGAGGAAGGAAAATTTTGTAATAAAAAGATTGACTTAACTAAACTTAAACTAGCTAAAGTTTTTTTATTAAATTGAAAAATTTTAATGTATTTATTGTTTTCTGAATAAAATAGAGCACCAAAAATTTTTAACGTTAGCAAGTTGGGAGGGCACAAGTTGGGACTGGGGGAGGCTTTTAAAGTTAAACTTAATCTTACCCCCCTCCCAACCTATGGCGCACTGCAAGTTGGGAGGAGGGAACTTTTAAACTTTTAATTAATCCTAACCCCCCCTCCCAACCTACGGTGCGCGCCTCAGCTTGGGAGGGGCGGAGCTTTTAAATTTTTAATTGATCTTACCCCCCCTCCCAGCTTGCGGTGTGCACCGTAGATTGGGAGGGGGGGTCTTTTAATTAATCTTACCGCCCCTCCCAACCTACGATGATGCAGGTTTGGGGGGTGCCCCTTGCCGCTCGTGCCATGCCTATAGCTCCCCATGGCACGCTGCTCCACCTATCACTGCCAGGCCACTCCTCGTGGCATCCTATTTCACATATTATTGTCACAAGGCCGCCTACCACCACCGAGAGGAGGGAGAAGAAGAAGAGGGAAAGGAGGAGGAGGAGTAGGAGGAGGAGGAGGAGGAGGAGGAAGAGGGAGAGGAGTCGACGGTGGTGACCCACAGCGATAAAGGGGGGGCGGTAAAAGAGGGGCGACGGCGGCAAAGGAGGGGCAGCAATAGCCCAAAGGAGGGGCGATAGTAGCCCCAAGGAGGGTACCTCGAGAAGGACGGGGGGCGAACAGAACGGATCACGAGGGGAGGTGGGGAGAGAGGAGGAGAGAGGGGTGGAGTAGGTGCTGGCTTGAAGGAGGAAGGGGAGGAGAGAAGGAAAGAGGAGAAGGGAGGAGGAGGGGAGGAAGGAGAGGAGGAACAACGGAGAGAGACAAGACCACGATATAGCTACCTATACACTAAGTGTATTGACAATGAACATGAACATATACATGTGAACCCCTTAGGGTTAGGGCTTACCCCTATGCCCTATGTGGATAGTGCAATTTACACTATCTTTAACAAATAGTAGTGTCGTTTGTGATAGTATAGTCATTGCGCTAAACTATACCATGATATACTTTTGAAAGGGGGTACCCAATGACAGTTGTCAATCTTGCATACAAGGGATCCCTTTGTGATTTAGTCACAAACATGACCAAAGTTGATCTTTTCTTATCAACGAAAGGACCTTCTATGATAAACCATATGAGATCAACTATCCCTAACACTACAAGATCATGTAACTCATCCATGAAAAATACGCATGGCTTCTTGCAAGCACCTTCCATCATTGCCATTAAGCACTCTGTATCAATGCCATTGATGTGTATAGCATTTTTATCCTCCTGTGATAACAAGATATCATAGGAGAAGCTAAAAGCAGAAATAGTTGTTGTACTTTGCGAAGTCTGCTCCAAGACCTTCTTCTTGATGTCTCCATACTCTATCTCTATGACCTTTGGCATTTTTGCTCTAAGATCCTTTGTTGGTGTGCCATCACTATCCATTATACTCAACCACTTTCTAGCCCACAACTTGTCAAGCATTTCACCAAGGCCAAGTGTTTTTTCATGATCCACATTTACTATTTTGCTGGCTAACTGCTCATCTAAAGTTCTCAAAAATAGTAACAATGAGACAGCAGCTCCACTTTTAACCATTTTAGCAGTGACCATTTCATCCAAGTAGCTATGCTTGCTCTTTTTCCCAAAGAAGCACTCACCACTAAGCATTTGCAGGCATATATGCTTTGTTATTTTATCTGGAACATATCTTAATGGTCTCCACCAAATGATAGACATCGGCTTTTTTGCTGCTTTCTTCTAAGTCACCGTATGCTCTAGTGCCTCATAGTATAGCTTCCATGTTTCATATGATTTACAAACATCCACCATGCATAAGTTCATAAAACACAATGCAAGTATGATCCCTATACCTATTCATGACCCTCCTTATATCATTGGCACTTGGATGTGTATCATTTGCTACGCCCTTCAAGCATTGATAGAAGCGACCAATCTTCACCACATACTCAGATGTAGGTCTCTTTCCCTTTAGTGTTTGTGGCTGGCCACATCCGATCCATAACTCCCTTTCCTTTACTAGGATCTCAGAAAGAGTTGACTATTTCTTCTTCTTCTTGAATATCTATCTTTGTGACCATGCCAATAGTCCTTATTGCCATTATACTATATTTTGGGGTTGAAACATGTTGCTCAATGACCAACAAAAAACGCTTTCCATTTCTCCCTGCTGTGAAATACCATCCATGATCAATAAAACTGTTAATGACCCTGACCTTGGGAGCCATAGATTGTGTCCTAATTTCCTTGTTAATGACCTTGGGAGCTACAGACTTTGCCATGATTTCCAACAAATTTATATCTATTTACATTAGAACTTATTTCAAGAAGATGTAAAAAAGTGCATCCAGATGGAAAAAAGCAAGTATCTAACTATCTAAACAACGTGTGTCTAACTACCTAAGTCTTTTAGAGTGAGTAATCCCTCGTTAGTACTACTAACAAAGCGTAACAACTATCCTAACAATAACTCTACGTCGATAGCATCAGGTCATCCATAACATTTCTTCCTTTTTCTTTATTTAATATTCTTCCTTTTCTTTATTTTAATAAAAGTTGAAAATTTTATTCTACATTTACTTTTTCATAAAAGAATTTAAATAATAAAATTTTACTTTTTGTTTTTTTAATAAAGAGATTAAAAAAGTTAAACTTTTTTTTTTTTACAAAATAGAGGAAGGAAAATTTTGTAATAAAAAGATTGACTTAACTAAACTTAAACTAGCTAAAGTTTTTTTTATTAAATTGAAAAAATTTAATGTATTTATTGTTTTCTGAATAAAATAGAGCACCAAAAATTTTTAACGTTAGCAAGTTGGGAGGGCACAAGTTGGGAGGGGGGGAGGCTTTTAAAGTTAAACTTAATCTTACCCCCCTCCCAACCTATGGCGCACTGCAAGTTGTGAGGGGGGGACTTTTAAACTTTTAATTAATCCTAACCCCCCCTCCCAACCTACGGTGCGCGCCTCAGCTTGGGAGGGGGGGAGCTTTTAAACTTTTAATTCATCTTACCCCCCCTCCCAGCTTGCGGTGTGCACCGTAGATTGGGAGGGGGGGTCGTTTAATTAATCTTACCGCCCCTCCCAACCTACAATGACACAGGTTTGGGGGGGTGCCCCTTGCCGCTCGTGCCATGCCTATAGCTCCCCATGGCACGCTGCTCCACCTATCACTGCCAGGCCACTCCTCATGGCACCCTATTTCACATATTACTATCACAAGGCCGCCTACCACCGCCGGGAGGAGGGAGAAGAAGAAGAGGGAAAGGAGGAGGAGGAGTAGGAGGAGGAGGAGGAGGAGGAGGAAGAGGGAGAGGAGTCGATGGTGGTGACCCACAGCGACAAAGGGGGGGCGGTAAAAGAGGGGCGACGGCGGCAAAGGAGGGGCAACAATAGCCCAAAGGAGGGGCGATAGTAGCCCGAAGGAGGGTACCTCGAGGAGGAGGGGTGGCGGACAGAACGGATCAGGAGGGGAGGTGGGGAGAGAGGAGGAGAGAGGGGTGGAGTAGGTGGTGGCTTGAAGGAGGAACGGGAGGAGAGAAGGAAAGAGGAGAAGGGAGGAGGAGGGGAGGAAGGAGAGGAGGAACAACGGAGAGAGATAGGAGTGCACACGATATAGCTACCTATACACTAAGTGTATTGACAATGAACATGAAGATATACATGTGAAGCCCTTAGGGTTAGGGTTTACACCTATGCCCTATGTGGATAGTGCAATTTACACTATCTTTAACAAATAGTAGTGTCGTTTGTGATAGTATAGTCATTGCGCTAAACTATACCATGATATACTTTTGAAAGGGGGTACTCAATGATAGTTGTCAATCTTGCATACAAGGGATCCCTTTGTGATTTAGTCACAAACATGACCAAAGTTGATCTTTTCTTATCACCCAAAGGACCTTCTATGATAAACCGTATGAGATCAACTATCCTTGACACTACAGGATCATGTAACTCATCCATGAAAAATACGCATGGCTTCTCGCAAGCACCTTCCATCATTGCCATTAAGCACTCTGTATCAATGCCATTGATGTGTATAGAATTCTTATCCTCCTCTGATAACAAGATATCATAGGAGAAGCTAAAAGCAGAATGAGTTGTTGTACTTTCCCAAGTGTGCTCCAAGACCTTCTTCTTGATGTCTCCATACTCTATCTCTATGACCTTTGGCATTTTGCCTCTAAGATCCTTTGTTGGTGTGCCATCACTATCCATTATACTCAACCACTTTCTAGCCCACAACTTGTCAAGCATTTCACCAAGGCCAAGTGTTTTTTCATGATCCACATTTACTATTTTGCTGGCTAACTGCTCATCTAAAGTTCTCAAAAACAGTAACAAAAAGAGAGCAGCTCCACTTTTAACCATTTTAGTAGTGACCATTTCATCCAAGTAGCTATGCTTGCTCTTTTTCCCAAAGAAGCATTCACCACTAATCTTTTGCAGGCATATATGCTTGGTTATTTTATCTGGAACATATCTTAATGGTCTCCACCAAATGATAGACATCGGCTTTTTTGCTGCTTTCTTCTAAGTCACCGTATGCTCTAGTGCCTCATAGTATAGCTTCCATGTTTCATATGATTTACAAACATCCACCATGCACAAGTTCATAAAACACAATGCAACTATGATCCCTATACCTATTCATGACCCTCCTTATATCATTGGCACTTGGATGTGTATCATTTGCTACACCCTTCAAGCATCGATAAAAGCGACCAATCTTCACCACGTACTCAGATGTAGATCTCTTTCCCTTTAGTGTTTATGGCTGGCCACATCCGATCCATAACTCCCTTTCCTTTACTAGGATCTCAGAAAGAGTTGACTGTTTCTTCTTCTTCTTAAATATCGATCTTTGTGACCATGCCAATAGTCCTTATTGCCATTATACTATATTTTGGGGTTGAACCATGTTGCTCAGTGACCAACAAAAAACGCTTTCCATTTCGCCCTGCTGTGAAGTACCATCCATGATCAATAAAACTGTTAATGACCCTGACCTTGGGAGCCATAGATTGTGTCCTAATTTCCTTGTTAATGACCTTGGGAGCTACAGGCTTTGCCATGATTTCCAACAAATTTATATCTATTTACATTAGAACTTATTTCATGAAGATGTAAAAAAGTGCATCGAGATGTAAAAAAGCAAGTATCTAACTATCTAAACAACGTGTGTCTAACTACCTAAGTCTTTTAGAGTGAGTAATCCCTCGTTAGTACTACTAACAAAGCGTAACAACTATCCTAACAATAACTCTACGTCGATAGCATCAGGTCATCCATAACATTTCTTCCTTTTTCTTTATTTAATATTCTTCCTTTTCTTTATTTTAATATAAGTTGAAAATTTTATTCTAAATTTACTTTTTCATAAAAGAATTTAAATAATAAAATTTTACTTTTTGTTTTCTTAATAAAGAGATTAAAAAAGTTAAACTTTTTTTTTTAAACAAAATAGAGGAAGAAAAATTTTGTAATAAAAAGATTGACTTAACTAAACTTAAACTAGCTAAAGTTTTTTTTTATTAAATTGAAAAAATTTAATGTATTTATTGTTTCTAAATAAAATAGAGCACGAAAAATGTTTAACGTTAGCAAGTTGGCAGGGCACAAGTTGGGAGGGGGGGAGGCTTTTAAAGTTAAACTTAATCTTACCCTCCTCCCAACCTATGGCACACTGCAAGTTGTGAGGGGGGGACTTTTAAACTTTTAATTAATCCTAACCCCCCCTCCCAACCTACGGTGCGTGCCTCAGCTTGGGAGGGGGGGAGCTTTTAAACTTTTAATTAATCTTACCCCCCCTCCCAGCTTGCGATGTGCACCGTAGGTTGGGAGGGGGGGTCTTTTAATTAATCTTACCGCCCCTCCCAACCTACGATGACGCAGGTTTGGGGGGGTGCCCCTTGCCACTCGTGCCATGCCTATAGCTCCCCATGGCATGCTGCTCCACCTATCACTGCCAAGCCAGTCCTCGTGGCACCATATTTCACATATTACTGTCACAAGGCCGCCTACAACTGCCAAGAGGAGGGAGAGGAAGAAGAGGGAAAGGAGGAGGAGGAGGAGGAGGAGGAGGAAGAGGGAGAGGAGTCGACGGTGGTGACCCACAGCGACAAAGGGGGGGCGGTAAAATAGGGGCGACGGTGGCAAAGGAGGGGCAGCAATAGCCCAAAGGAGGGGCGACAGTAGCCCGAAGGAGGGTACCTCGAGAAGGAGGGGCAGCGGATAGAACGGATCAGGAGGGGAGGTGGGGAGAGAGGAGGAGAGAGGGGTGGAGTAGTTAGTGGCTTGAAGGAGAAAGGGGAGGAGAGAAGGAAAGAGGAGAAGGGAGGAGGAGGGGAGGAAGGAGAGGAGGAACAACGGAGAGAGACAGGAGTGCACACGATATAGCTACCTTTACACTAAGTGTATTGACAATGAACATGAAGATATACATGTGAACCCCTTGGGGTTAGGGTTTACCACTATGCCCTATGTGGATAGTGCAATTTACACTATCTTTAACAAATAGTAGTGTCATTTGTGATAGTATAGTCATTGCGCTAAACTATACCATGATATACTTTTGAAAGGGGGTACCCAATGACAGTTGTCAATCTTGCATACAAGGGATCCCTTTGTGATTTAGTCACAAACATGACCAAAGTTGATCTTTTCTTATCACCCAAAGGACCTTCTATGATAAACCGTATGAGATCAACTATCCTTGACACTACAAGATCATGTAACTCATCCATGAAAAATATGCATGGCTTCTCGCAAGCACCTTCCATCATTGCCATTAAGCACTCTGTATCAATGCCATTGATGTGTATAGAATTTTTATCCTCCTCTGATAACAAGATATCATAGGAGAAGCTAAAAGCAGAATGAGTTGTTGTACTTTGCCAAGTGTGCTCCAAGACCTTCGTCTTGATGTCTCCATACTCTATCTCTATGACCTTTGGCATTTTTGCTCTAAGATCCTTTGTTGGTGTGCCATCACTATCCATTATACTCAACCACTTTCTAGCCCACAACTTGTCAAGCATTTCACCAAGGCCAAGTGTTTTTTCATGATCCACATTTACTATTTTGCTAGCTAACTGCTCATCTAAAGTTATCAAAAACAGTAACAATGAGAGAGCAGCTTCACTTTTAACCATTTTAGCAGTGACCATTTCATCCCAATAGCTATGCTTGCTCTTTTTCCCAAAGAAGCACTCACCACTAAGCATTTGCAGGCATATATGCTTTGTTATTTTATCCGGAACACATCTTAATGGTCTCCACCAAATGACAGACATCGGCTTTTTTGCTGCTTTCTTCTAAGTCACCGTATGCTCTAGTGCCTCATAGTATAACTTCCATGTTTCATATGATTTACAAACATCCACCATGCACAAGTTCATAAAACACAATGCAAGTATGATCTCTAAACCTATTCATGACCCTCCTTATATCATTGGCACTTGGATGTGTATCATTTACTATGCCCTTCAAGCATCGATAAAAGCGACCAATCTTCACCACAAACTCAGATGTAGGTCTCTTTCCCTTTAGTGTTTGTGGCTTGCGACATCCGATCCATAACTCCCTTCCCTTTACTAGGATCTCAGAAAGAGTTGACTATTTCTTCTTCTTCTTGAATATCTATCTTTGTGACCATGCCAATAGTCCTTATTGCCTCTATACTATATTTTGGGGTTGAAACATGTTGCTCAGTGACCAACAAAAAACGCTTTGCATTTCTCCCTGCTGTGAAGTACCATCCATGATCAATAAAACTGTTAATGACCCTGACCTTGGGAGCCATAGATTGTGTCCTAATTTCCTTGTTAATGACGTTGGGAGCTACATACTTTGCCATGATTTCCAACAAATTTATATCTATTTACATTAGAACTTATTTCATGAAGATGTAAAAAAGTGCATCGAGATGTAAAAAAGCAAGTGTCTAACTATCTAAAAAACGTGTGTCTAGCCACCTAAGTCTTTTAAAGTTAGTAATCCCTCGTTAGTACTGCTAACAAAGCGTAACAACTATCCTAACAATAACTCTACGTCGATAGCATTAGGTCATCCATAACATTTCTTCCTTTTTCTTTATTTTAATATTCTTTCTTTTCTTTATTTTAATATAAGTTGAAAATTTTATTCTAAATTTACTTTTTCATAAAAGAATTTAAATGATAAAATTTTACTTTTTGTTTTTTTAATAAAGAGATTAAAAAAGTTAAACTTTTTTTTTAAAACAAAATAAAGGAAAGTTTTGTAATAAGAAGATTGACTTAACTAAACTTAAACTAGCTAAAGTTTTTTATTTAATAAAGAGAAAAAATTTAATGTATTTATTGTTTTCTGAATAAAATAGAGAAGCAAAAATTTTTAACGTTAGCAAGTTGGGAGGGCACAAGTTGGGAGGGGGGGAGGGCTTTTAAAGTTAAACTTAATCTTACCCCCCCTCCCAACCTACGGTGCACTACAAGTTGGGAGGGGGGGGACTTTTAAACTTTTAATTAATCCTAACCCCCCTTCCCAACCTACGGTGCACGTCTCAGCTTGGGAGGGGGGGAGATTTTAAACTTTTAATTAATCTTACCCCCCCTCCCAGCTTGCGGTGTGCACCGTAGGTTGGGACGGGGGGCCTTTTAATTAATCTTACCCCCCTCCCAACCTACGATGACATAGGTTTAGGGAGGTGCCCCTTGCCGCTCGTGCCATGCTTGTAGCTCCCCATGCCACGCTGCTGCACCTATCACTACCAGGCCACTCCTCGTGCCGCATTATTTCACCTATTACTGTCACAAGGCCGCCTACCACCACCGGGAGGAGGGAGAAGAAGAAGAGGGAAAGGAGGAGGAGGAGGAGGAGGAGGAAGAGGGAGAGGAGTCGACGGTGGCCACCCATAGCAACAAAGGAGGGGCAATAAAAGAGGGGCGACGGCAGCAAAGGAGGGGCAGTAATAGCCCAAAGGAGGGGCAACAGTAGCCCGAAGGAGGGGTGGCAGACGGAACGAATGAGGAGGGGAGGTGGGGAGAGAGAAGGAAAGAGGGGTGGAGTAGGTGGTGGCTTGAAGGAGGAGGGGGAGGAGAGAAGGAAAGAGGAGAAGGGAGGAGGAGGGGAGGAAGGAGAGGAGGAACAAAGGAGGGAGAGAGGGATGCGGAGGGAGGGAGGGATTACCAAGAAGGAGGAGGAGGTTGTCCGTGGAGATTTGAAAAAGTGAGGAGAATGAGGAAGGAGGAGCATTATATAGAAGATATGAAGGCACATTTAGGGAATTTTTTGAGGATAAGTATGATCATCTTCATTAGTTTTCCTTATTCCTCAACTTTTCATTGTTCTCTCTTCATTTTAACCTATTCCTCAAATTCACAAAATTTTCCAACTGTCGCAATAAGTGAATGTCTTCCCAACCTGTTGCCTACACAACACCTTCCAACCTATTGCACTTTTTCCTCTTATTTTAAAGTTTGAACTCTCTTCTAACCTATTCCAACCTGTTGCCCTTTTTGCTTTCATTTTGATTTCTCAACTCTCTTCTAATATTGGTCTGACAACAAACTAAAATCAAATTAAATTAAATAAAAACATATATAATGAAATTATATTATTACAATTAAAATTATATTATATTATATTATATAATGAAATCAAATTATTAAAATTATTATTACAATTGAAATACTATTATATAATATAATAAATATTAATACTAAGAAATAATAATAATCTATATATGATTTTTTAAATCTACAATAATATTTTTTTAATGCATATCATTTATAATATTAAAAATATTAATATTATAATATAGTATAACAATATTTTAAAATAATATTTATTATTATATATTTTTTAAAACAATAATTTATTCATGTACATAGACTTTTTTAATAAAAATATTATTTTTATTAATAATAATAATAATCAATTTTGGGTGCATAAGTCATATTCTTTAGTGATTTGGGTTGGGTGCACCCCCAACCTGTTGCTTGAGCAACAGGTTGGGGTGCATCTAACCTATTGCTCAAATCACTATAAAATACTGATTTGAGCAACAAGTTAGGTGCACCCCCAACCTGTTGCTCAAGTGACAGGTTGTGGGCACCTTAACCCCTTGGTTGAGAAAAGTAAAAATTTCTCAACTTGTTGCTTATATCAAGATATTTTACAAATTATTGCTTACATTTTAGGGTTCCTTGGCCTGTCAAAAGACACTATCTATTCACATAGCTGAGAAAACATCACTTCAGTCACTTTGGAAATATTATAGGATTTCATATATATACATATACGTATATTATTATATGTATATATGTCTATATTAACAACTGCAATTAATATGGATGGAACCTTGGGCTTTAGCCACCATGGTGGCTCAAACTTTATAATATATAAGATTAATGGCATTTGGCATTTTACTACATTGCTCTCATCTGACCCTACTCTAGTACTTTGCTCCACACGCTCTACTACTTTGCTCCACACACTCTCTTCCAGCTCTTTTCCTTCTCTGCTCTACTTTTCTCCATGCTTCCTCCTCCAACTCTCGTCACTCATTTGCTCCCATGCTCACCCATTCATCTTCACCATGCCTACTACCACCCCCCTCGATGCACTATGATCCCAATGTTATCTGCCTTCTCATATTAACATACTATTCAAAAAAATTGGACTTTCTCACTTTGTTTGGACTATTTTTCTAAACTGGTCACCTCTGCTCAATATCACTTAGTAGACTCATAAATTGGGTATTTTGGGAACACTAGATGTGTAAGTTCCACATAATAAACCTAAAAATTCCCCAAGGTTGTAAGTGGTAACCTCTACTCAATACATCATGGATAAATTTACAAAAAAATGGATCACCCCACACAAATATGGTCTAATAAAACTTAAAATGTTGTGCATCTCCACTCAATATGCAATATATAGAAAGAGTTGGTTTGATTAAATATATAGGGGGTGTATACATACACCATTTGATTGTATGGAAAAGATTTTGTTGAATTCGATATGTAGGGGGTGTATAGATACACCATTTGATTGAATAATATATTTAAAGGTGGTGTAAAGATACAGCATTTTTTAGGGAAAAAGGCACACAATATATTATCCTATGCTTTTGAATCTCATTCAAAGTCATCAGAATCTAGTATTTCATTTTCACTTGATGGGTTAAGCCTATCCAAATGATGTTTAATATGTGCAAGGCTAGGATCAGAATTGTGACACATTTTTCCTCATCATAGCCATGCTTCTTTTTGTAACTTCGAGTCCTTGATTTCTAGCAATGAATAATGCTACTCAATTCCACCTCTGTCAAGCCATCTTTATTTGGAATCCATTCACGTTTCTTTTGCAAGCAACCGTCATACAGTAGTTTCATTGCATATTTTTTGGGGAGACTTTTCAAAGGCTTGGTCCATACCATAAAGCTGTGAATGCTATAGGCATCTCATCCCTTGCTATATGAGCAACGTTTTCCACCCAAATTGGGCCATCTTGTTCATCCAACTCTGAATCTGCATCAGATGTCCAAACTACAACAAACATACCCTCTTCAATCTCATCAGATGGTACAAACTTTTGTAAGGGTTTATCCCTCCTACCACAATATTTCTGAGGTAAAAGGCATTGCTCAGCTTCTTCCTCATCTATTGCCGTATTTGTATCCAATGTGGATCTTGGTGACATAGCTTCTTCTGGCCAAAAAGATTTAGAGTGCTCAATGCTCATTAAATTTTCTTGTTTCTGTAAAGATTTGACAAGTGCCTCAATTGACTTGATTATCTCCCCATTCTTTATTGCTTGCTCAAGATATTTTTGCGTCATACTTTTTGAAGCTGTTTAATAAAGGCATCCAAGCCCTTTCATTTCATCTACGTCAAGTGCTTTGTTCTTTGCAAGAACAAATCTAGTTTCCTCCAATAGAGTTATTCTTTGTAATAAAGCATATGTCTCACTCCATAAATGATCTCCATCCACTGAGTAGTGCTTCCATTGCATCACTAGAATATCGTTATGCATGCTAATAGTAGAATTAATGGCACCTTATTCCTCCTTAGAGTTTTGCTTCTTTGTTGCTTTGAAGAAGAGTGCCCAACTCTAATTCTGTGTTGCTCATTTTTTATGGCACAAGCAACTCGAGGATGGATGCACCCTTGCAAATAAAATCCAAAAGAGTCCACACTTCACTTGGTCTTACGTTTCCAAGGTCAAAAACTATGATTGGAAAGACTATCACGGTTGAGTTTGGAAACTCTAATCAGAAATACCATCACGGTTGAGGTGGAGAGCTCTAACATGATTGATAATGTGAAGACAAAGATCAACTTACCGTGCTGCCTGGTTTGTGCCATGCTAACATAAATTGGGTATGTTCCAGAGAAACATTTATCGACATAAATCATTGTAAATCAGAATATACAATTACCAACATAAATTTAGTCTCTCCAAAACCATTAACAATTGTTGGAGATGATTGTATATCACTTTCATTTGCTTGCACATACAGACAGGCATTTTCACTTTGCATAAACAATTGATGGCTTAGGATTTAATGGAGGCGTTTTGATTTGGGGGGTCACTTAAAGGTTTTTTCAATGCTCCTCCACCTTCTTGCTTAAAGGTTCATGCTTATCTTTTGTATATCGTGAGTCTTAACTCTACATTAGCTAAGGGGGTAGGGAGATGGTTGTCCAAGGGAAAGGATGAGACGCTATTGCAAGACAAGGCCATTTTGAAGCCCTTGAATCCCTGTGCTTAGGAGTTCATTCCCGATGTTTCTTCTGGCATCATAGGCAAAGCCGGATCCCCTTATATGAATTCGAGGAAGGGAAGCTGAAGCAGGTGGTGATAACGCTTGGATGTTACAAAACCTACCCAATAATGTAACTCAAGAGATTCACCAACCAAGCATTTGGAGCTCCACCTCTAACAATGCCCTTTCTCGTATCCAAGACGCTTGCCTCTTGGAGGACCTACTGCTCCAACAGTTGTCCACATAGTGTGCGTAACAATGGCATAAGTGTGGGGGCTTCAATAGGACGACTTGCCTTAGTGAGAAATGTGTTCCAATAAAAAATAACCTTGCCTCCTGTCGATGGATCGTCCCTTGAGCTGGCTCTTTTCTATCAATCAAGCGGCTCAGTACCACTGCTCATGTGCCCGTCTTCTCCCAGTTTGACCTGTGCTGGAGATGTCCACACTGCCAAGAGATGAACTAGAGAGTCATTCACTTCACGGGGCTTTTAGCTACCTCAGCCACATGCGTGGTTCGAGTAGCAAGGTAAGAGAAAATATTTTTTGGTCTTGCAATGTTGCAAGGGAAAGACCTTCTCTATAGCGAATAGCGAATAACAAATCCTAATGTACAAATCATATGCAAACTTATGCTTGTCAGCACAAGAACGCTGCCACCAAATTGAAGGAGAGTAGTTGAAAAGGTCTACAAATCTTATGCGTAAGAGAAGGAGAGAAGAAAAGGTTGACATTGGTCAGGCTGCAAAAGCAAAGCAAGTATGGGAAGTAAGCTAAAAGCATATCGAAGGAGAGAAGCAAATCAAGTGTGGTTTTGCGTTCCAAATCTTCATAGTTGTGCGAGCAAGCCATGGAAAGTCTTACTATATATTAAGGATGGATGGAGGCCATACTGTGCCATGTGTCATCAGTGGAGCTCCAAACACTTGGCTGGTGAACCTCCTGAGTTGAGTTATTGGATAGGTTTCATAAGGTCCAAGCGTTGTTGCCACCTCGTTCAGCTTCCCTTTCCTCAAATTCATATAAGGGGATCCAGCTTTGCCTATGATGCTAGAAGAAACACCGAGAATGAACTCTTGAGCGTAGGGATTCAAGGGATTCAAAATGGCCTTGTCTTGCAATAGCCTCTCGCCCTTTCCCTTGGACAACCATCTCCCTACCCCCTTCGCTAATGCAAAGTTAAGACTCAGTCTACAAAAGATAATGGCATGAACCTTTAAGCAAGAAGATGGAGGAGCATTGAAAAAGCCTTAAAGTGAGCCCTCCAAATCGAAATGACTCCAGCAAATCCTACAATGGTGCAAAGGAAAGAGCTTCTTGATAGCGAATAGCAAATAGCAAGTCCTAAGCTACAAATCATGGGCAAACTTACGCTTGTCAATGCAAGCAACGCTATCATTAAATCAAAGGAGAGCAGTTTAAAAGGCCTACAAATTTTATGCACAAGCAAAGGAGACTAGAAAAGGTTAAAATTGGTCGAGCTGCAAAAGCAAAGCAAGTTTGGAAAGTAAGCCGATAGCAAATCAAAGGAGAGAAGCAAATTGTGTGTGGTTTTGCCTTCCAAATCTTCATAGTTGTGTAGGGATGCCTTGGAAATGCTTACTATATATTAAGGATGGATGGATGCCATATTGTGCCACATGTCATCGATGGAGAGAGCCTAGAGGGTGCCATCTGTCACACAACTGCAAGCTACATACGAGGAGAGCTTGGAGTGGAGCATTGAATGCTTCGCTTCATTTTGAGATGAAGTAGGTTGGTACTTTGAAGTATCCTTCCCGTGCTCATGCTCCTCCTCTGCTCTAATACTTAACCTTCCTACTCACAACCTCCTTGCAGGCAATTCAAAAGAGTAACGAACAATTCTGCAATGGATGCCTACTATGGAAAGCCTTCGATGTGTAATGGCAACCTATCTGAAAGCCATTGTTTTGGGTTGGTTCAGGCAAGGAAAGCAATCGGATGCCTACCAGAAGGCACTCGGCTACCTGACTCATGCAATCAGCCTACACAAGCATGCAAGGTTCAATAAGAGGGGGATATCCAATAGGGATGCTTCTTTCACCTACAGGATGTCAATCTTAACATGTGTCCATAGCTCCGATAGAGTCCAATGAGCTTCAAGTTGACATGTGCCCCTGATTTTGATTACCTCTGGTAGAAATCTTCTTGATGGAATGCTATCAGAAGAGAGACATGTGCCCGACCTATCTATCCTACTTTCCTACTTGGTAGAGCATCAGAATCCTATTTTCAAGAAGCCCAACATATAGGTGTTGCAAGTGCACCTCCCGAACCAAGAGACAATACTTTCGTAGATGAAGACTATATGCAAACAGAGTGAGATACATTGAATGTTTTGTGATGCAACAAAAGTAAGCAGACAACAATGAGGGCGGCTAATCTCTATGGTTGTGTGCATTGGCTGGTAAGGGCGAAAGATGATGAAACAAAAGGGGTGATCCCGAAGTGTGTGTCCATTGCCTCCCTCCACTCGGGATCTTCATTCTAGCCTTTGCATTTCCCTTCCCTCCCCTCGAAAGAAACAACGATGGCCATTGCGTGATCAACTAAGCATGCATCCTTCTGCATAGGATACAAAAAAGCCAGCGCCTTTCCTTCTTCAAGCCTTCACCACTAGCCCCATTTAGCAAATGCAAGTGTTGCTTAAGTCCTTTTGCACAAGATACAAAAAAGGAAGCGCCTTTCCTTCTTAAGTCACCACTAGCCCCATCTAGCAATGGTGCCGGTAGGCCCTTCATCTTGAAGATGGACGGACCGCTAGAGCTTGATGGCAATATGGCGAGGTAGAATAATCCATTGGTAGTGATGAAATAGTTGCCCTTGGGCAGCTCGACATCCGCTCCCCTAGAAATGGTAGCCGCACAGTAGAATGGATGGCAACTTATTCCTCCTTGGAGTTTTGCTTCTTTGTTGGTTTGAAGAAGAGCACCAACTCTAATTCTGTGTTGCTCATCTTTGCTGTCAAGCAACTGAAGGATGGATGCACTCTTGCACATAACATCCAAAAAACTCCATGCTTCACCTCATCTCATGTTTCCAAGGTGGGACACTATGATTGGAAAGATCATCACAGTCGAGGTTGGAAACTATGATCGGAAAGACCATCACGATTGAGGTGGAGAGCTCTGACACGATTGATAATGTGAAGACAAAGATCAACTTACCATGCTGCCCTGTTGGTGCCATGCAGACATAAATTTGGTATGTTCCAGAGAATCATTAAGCGATGTAAATCAATGCAAATAAGAATATACAATTGCCAAAATAAATTTAGTCGCTCTAAAACCATTTATAGTTGCCGGAGATGATTGTATATCACTTGCATTTGCATGCACATACAGACAAACATTTTCACTTTGCATAAACAATTGATGGCCCATCCCTACACCACAAAATATGCACTTCAACCTTGCTATTGGAACCACACGAATTATATGTGTTGCCGAGGGGGTGAAAAGCTCCATGAAATGAACGACTCTCTAGCTCGTCACTTGGCAATAAGGACATCTCCAGCACAGATGCAAGTGTGAGAAGATGGGCATGTGAGTGGTGGTACTGAGCCACTCGATTGATAGCAAAGATCCATCGATGGGAGGGTGATTTTTGATTAGAACACATTTTGTACTAAGGTAGGTCGTCCTTTTGAAAGTCCCCCATGCTTATGCCATTGGTATGGACACTACATGGATGGCCACTGGAGCACTCGGTCGTCCAAGAGGTGAGCCTCTTGGATATGGGGAAGGGCACTATTAGCGGCGAAGCTCCAAATGCTTGGCTGGTGAATCTCCGGAATTGAGTTATTAGGCAGGTTTCATAACATCCAAGCATTGTCGCCACTTGATTCACCTTCCCTTTCCTCAAATTCATATAAGGGGATCCGCTTTGCCTATGACACCAGAAGAAACACCACGAATTAACTCCTAAGTGCAGGGATTCAAGGGCTTCAAAACGTCCTTCTCTTGCAATAGCTTCTTGTCCTTTCCCTTGGACAACTATCTCCCTACAAGCTTTGCTAATGCATTGTTAAGACTCGGTCTACAAAAGATAAGCATGAACCTTTCAGCAAGAAGGTGGAGGAGCATTGAAAAAACCTTTAAGTGAGCCCCCCATATCGAAACACCTCCAGCAAATCCTGCAATGTTGCAAAGGAAAGAGCTTCTTGATAGCAAATAGCAAACAGCAAATCCCAAACTACAAATCATATGCAAACTTACGCTTGTCAACGCAAGCAACGCTCCCACCAAATTGAAGGAGAGTAGTTGAAAAGGCCTACAAATCTTATGCACAAGCAAAGGAGAGTAGAAAAGGTTAAAACTGGTCAGGTTGCAAAAGCAAGGCAAGTATGGAAAGTAAGCTGAAAGCAAATCGTGTGTGGTTTTGAGTTCCAAATATATATTCGTAGTTGTGCGGGCAAGCCATGGAAAGGTGCCGGGGGATAAGGGAGAGTAAGCAGGTTTATTGTTGTGCGAGGAGAGGTGACAAGGAGGCAATGGAAAGGCTAGGGAGAGCAAGCGTCCTTGCACGTCAAGTGGCACATCGTATGAGTGGCATGTGGATTCATGGAAATAAGAGGGCATTCCACAAAGCAACGGAGAAGAAGGTTAAACGGAATGGAGCTGCTCATGGAACATTTGTGCCTTTTTCGTTTTGTAGCTCAGCTCCCTAAGTTTTAGGATGGCTGGAAGGAGCAGATTCGCTTAATTGCCTCCGAAATCGTCTCATCCCTACCTTCACGCTTAACGTCGCCCAAAGCTATGAAAATAGCCAGGAAAATGGATGGCTCCTCTATAGCATTTCGCAGGCGGATCTCATGGAGTTTTACTATTCTTTGCCTTAGCGGAGAAATGAGTTGTGGAAATTGTAGATGTGGGAACGTCCTCTAATAAAGTAAGTATAGATAGATAGATAGATGCTATATATGTGTATGTGGATGTAAATGCATATGTATATGAATGTGTATGGGTGTGCATGGGTGGAGAAAGAACTCCTATGAAGTAATCTGCGTTGTTGAGTGGAGCGCGCGCCACGTGTCAATCGGCCAGCGGGAGCGGATGCGAGGCATACGGGTGGGAAAGCGGACGACGTGGCGTAAGGGAGAGCTACCACGTGGGATATTCGAATTTCTGGGGAAATTTAAATTTAAAAAATAAAATCAACTTCATCATCTTCTTCGTTGATTGGGAGCCGCCATAGCCACACAGCACTGCACACGCCATAGCCATAGTCCACCTCTCCTCCCTCCTCCATAGCACCTTCCCCTCCCCCCCACTCTCTTCGCTTCCATGGCCTCCTTCCTCAAATCCCCCCCCTTCTGCCTTGCCTCATCCTCCCCCCTAGTCCCCGATCAACCCCCTCCCTTTTCCTTCCCTCCTCTCCCCCCCCATTGCCCTCCCTCCCTCTCCCTCTCTCATGCCTCCCACCGCTTCACCCCTTCTGCACTCCCCCCTTCCACCCCTGAGGCTTCTTCTTTCTCCGAGCCCAGCGACAACATCGACCATCTCTTATTGGCTTCCGGCCCCTCGCTTGCAGATGCGCCCCAGCCCAACAGTAACTTGCCTCCTAGGATATGCACCTTACGAAAGTTTGGGAAAAGCGCAGAAGGGATCGTTGCAAATGAGCCGGATGATGAGACGGTGTCCGCTTTCTTTAACTCGCTTGCAGCCAGCATCGAGTTTTCGACAAACATACACGATTGGGAAATCTTGTCAGGGAGGCTTGCAATGGTAATATGCGCACTTTTGCTTTATTTTGCCTTCTATGGAGTTTGGCAATCGGAACCGCCACATTATGTGAAAAGAGCGAACGGTCAATAATTGGGTTTTACGCTTTGTGCTGTTGTTCCCCGGAATGTCTGCATCTCAAGAGTAATGAATGCTCTTTCGTATTCTGCATGCAGATGGTGTTTGCTTCAGCTGTACTACTGGAGAGTTTAACGGGAAACGGCGTTTTCGAGAAGCTGGATCCAGAGAGACTCGTTGAGTTTTGTGCGGCGATTGTAATTTCAATCTCAGGAGCTGCAGGATTTGCGCTGGCATGGCAGGCGAAAAGCCGTGTAGCGTACACTATGTCCAAAGGCTACGAGAATTTGATCAATGCGTTGATTGATAGTGTCGTCGATGGTCTCCTGTTTGACAAGGAGACCTAACAGGGGGATGTTTTTTGCACCATAGCGCTACCTTGGTATTCTGATATTTGTGATAGCTCACGAACAATCTCTTGTCAACCGTCAGCTGGAAGATGCTAGATGTAGGCGTGGCATAGTTCATAACAGTATAGCCAGCCAACGGTATAGCGTGGCTCGCTGTTACAGTAGGCGTGGCTCGCTGTTCATAACAGTAGGCGTGGCTCGCTGTTACAGTATAGCCAGCCAACGGCAGCAGCTGTAGCATTTCACGAAGCAGGAAGCTGGCAACTTCAAGTAATGGCCTTGCATATCAACTCATTCGGTTTTACATTAAATCCGTGCTTGAGAGATCGAAGTTGAGAGGCGTGGCATAGGAAGTGAGAACATCGTGTTATTCACTTCTGCGATTGCCACGGTTTTTCGAGGTACTTTCTTGGGAAGCAGCCTACCAAAGCTTTTTAATCGTTGCAGTACGTGAAGGTAGCTATGTGTCATCGACAATGGTCGCAATGTAAATATTTTTGTCGCTCAGCTCAGCACAAAAAATTTGCTGAGCTCTGGCTATCGCGAATGATGATGTATACAAGTTAATTCGTCTTCTATGATGCGTGGTGTTCTCGGAGGGATTAGATTCAATTTCCTCTGCTTGCTATGCTATATACAAGGTGGGAACCCTGTAAATGATATATAATGCTGCCTGAAGATCTTGCAGATTGTTGTTTACATGTTGACGGAAGCTACCAGTCTTTGTCAATTCGTCTCAATGTTATACAGTTAAGTTGTGCATGAATTTTTGAATCACAAGCACATAGTTGATATATCTTACCTATTCTTTTATATATGATCACCTTTATGAATTTGACATAAAGCAACGTAAAGTATTGATGCGTATGTCCCCATACCACTGGTGAGTTCCTTGTAATTATTTGAGGTAGCAGTCTAATTACATATCTTACATGTCATGACGATGCAATGGCACGATGGAGCCTAGACTCTAGAGGTAAGGTGGCATCTCAAGTGATGCTCACAATAAAAGGTAGCTAATGTAAGCTTTCTAAGCATGCATTTAAGTAGCAGCACATTGCTATCACTCTAAGATTTGGAATGAGTCAAATGTGAAGAAAGTGATACTAATGTTATTCCTTCGATGCTTGGCTAGTTTGCCTGAGTTTCTCTTGTTGTGACTTGTCAACCTACAAAGGAGAAGCAATGTTAATGGGTCTTTAGTCCCTCTTCGTGTCATTGTTAACCATAAAAGTGCTAATAATATGTATTCTCCCACATATGGTTGGATTTGCATCACCTATCTACCAAAGATGAAGGTAAGAAGAATCACTTTAAAGTACTTTGTGTCTTCTGGCTGCGTTGGACATGCCAATTTTGTATAATATGGAGCAAGATATTTGTCCAATAACAAAGTGCTATCACTTTAGGTTGTAGGTAGTATAACAAGGCTTGAAATGCAATGCTCGTAAGAGAGGTTTTCAACCTAGCTTCAAAATTTGGCTTTATGTGCCGAAGACATTATATTAGAACTGCTTACAATAGAAGCCAATCAAAGGAGCACTACTTGTGGTGTAAATTTGCACTTTGTGTACTTATTTGAGGGTACTTCCTTTATTTGAAATCAGTAACTATGTTGTGGTACCTTGCATGAAGACTCTAACTTTAAGGACAAAACACATGCATCAACATGTCTTTATTAAAACCCTTAGAATATGTGAGGGCAATGGGGCGGTTATGGTGAAATAAAGGTACAAGAACAAGGGATGATATGGAGTGATAAGGAGGCCAACATAAGCATAAGGCAAGGAGGGGAATAACATGAGAAAGGAAAGAGGAGGAGGAATTGCATATTAGACAAGGTGGGAGAAGGAGGAGGAGAAAGATGAGAGATGGAGGAAGAACATGTGCTCTTGTTCACACATGCTGAGACCCTTCCCCTCATAGCATTGAGCATAGGTTAACTAAGAAGGAAAGCCTCCTTTTCACCCCTTATCCTTCTTCTCCACACGTAATAGTTCTTGTTGTAAACCCAAAAAAACATTATAGACAATATGTTACAAACGTATGGCGAATGTGATGAATCCATGATAAATAGGGTAGCAACCTTCGATGCGGAGGTCACTTCAAGCAACATATTTCTATGTAGCCAAAAACCTATGGTGAATGTTTTGATCTAGTGTAGATAGGATAGTATGATCCAAAGTTCCCTTAAATCGGCTAGTTTATGACCTAGGTAGCCTTTTTTTCTTGTGGGCTCAAAAAATGCCCAAAACATTTCCAATGCATGTCTTACTTGGTCTTTATTAGTGCGTGCGTGTGTGCATGTGTGCGTGCGTGCGTGCGTGCGTGTGTGTGTGTGTGTGTGTATGTAGGTGGTGAGCTTTCGAGATGGAGGTTCTCATTTCCTCCTCATCTCCTGGTGTTTCTATTTGTCCCCACCTGCAGCCCCGTTGTCTCCTTCATTTCCCTTGGACCTCCAATCGGTTGCTAACCTCCAGTGGGTTGCTACCCCCAGTCTGTTATCTCCTTCATTTCCCTTTGTTCCATCTTCTAGAGCCTTGTTCCCTTTTGTTGTTCTGTCTGTTGTAGCATCTGCATATTCGTCTCCTAATCCGTTTATTGTTCAGTCTACTACAGCTCCTTTTATTTTTTAGTCTCCCGCTACCCTTCTCTCAGCCTCTACTAGGAAAAAATGGGCCCTTAATCTCTTCGATTTTTTTCGGCCTGACAAAATGCTAAAATTTAACCTCTTTAATTCTCCTCCATCGTCACTGCAAAGGGATCTTCTTTTATGTGAGGATTCTATCTCGGAGGCTCACGATTTGCATTTGTTATTGTGTAGGGCTCTCCCTCCGAACTCTTTTCTTGATAGTATCTATCATGCACAACAACTCTGAGTTTGTCTCTATTTCATGGATAGAGTGATGAATTCGGTTTCCTTACATGCATGGTCGACAAAATTTCCTCGTTTGTATTTCTTGGAAAAGGATTTTATTACGCGAGATGTATTGATGTGGAAACAGTATATCAATCGGTAAATAAGGTAGGGGTGCATGGCGCAGGTTTCTTTGCATATGCTATGCCTTGGGATTCTCTTTTTAATAGTGTTATTAAACTAAAAATTATTTTTGGCAATCCAGATAAAACAGTCATCCTATGCCCTTGTCAGGTGTTTCCAAACTTTACGTGCATGAGGACAAGCCACAAGAGATGGAAAACATCTTCTCTCACTCGGGCATTTTTTGCAAAGTCTGTCCCCTTTCGCAATTCTTAGTCTCTTGGCATTTGTCCATAGAGCCATGTGAAGTATCATCGATAAGAGTACAGATTTTTCCTAGAATTCTCTTGGTCCAAATGTTCTCAAATCTACTCTTCCAAGCTGTAGCACTATCCCCAAGCTTCTATCATCTGTTAAGTTCTTTGTAAACCTCATCAATGGTGGAACTTGGCATAGGGTTGGCAAAAAATAGCAAGTTCACCCTTCCATTGCATTTCCCCTTGCGAAAGGATGAGCCTATTCATAAGTAGACCCTCTCTCCACTTTAGATTGCCTTTGTCCCAAAGCTAACCCTAGCATTGTAAACCCTTTTTGAAAAGGAGGTTGGCTCTAATGAGGTCTTCATCATTCAAAGGTTTATCTTTGAAAATAATCGAGACCCAAATAGAATCAAGAGCCATACAAGCACCCTTTCTAGAGAAAATAATAAAGCTCTTAATTTGCTCAAAATAAGACCAAAGAGACCTCCATAAAGGACTCCCTTTTGTGTTACAGGGTTCTGGGTAGCAAAGGGTAGAAAGAAGAGGATACCTTTTCCATTTAAGTGCTCTAATAGGACAGATATGGACTGCATTTTTGAGTAAAATGTGAGCCCAATCTTCAAGAGGATTAAGAATAGCTTTGACAATCCAGGAGGCCATGAGCTTATGAGAAGCTTGTTCGATATCCACTATACCCAAATCTCCCTCCCCTTTGGGTTTAGTGCAGAAAGACCACCTCACTTTTGAGAATCTAGATGGTCCTCCCGATAAAAAAGACCTACATAACTTGATAGAGATTTCTATCCTAGCTCTTGAAGGTAACCAATAGGATAAGCAAAAGATGGCCACCCATTGGAATTCCCAGCATGCAAAAAACTAAGCCATGGGGTATTCTCAAGCCCCAATGTCTCTCAATTCTTCATGTTCCTTACCACTTAGAGTTGCATATCCTGTTTTTGAATGATTGATGAGGGATACTGAGGCTTCATAGAAAACATCAAGCCATTTCATCACTTTTTGAATATCTTGTCTTCTGTTCTTTGGCATGAAATTAGTGTCATCAACAAACTACTGAACAAATGAGTTGTTTCCTTGAAGGGAGCCCTATACCTTTGAGGGTACCACCTTCAGCATCATTTTGAATAAGCCACCCCAAAGAATCTGCAATAATTGCAAAAAAGAGGGGAGCAATACGGCAGCTTTGCCTGATAGATCTTTTGAGGTTAGGTTCTATTTTCACAACCGATCATTGTTGTGGGGCCATAAATTTTTGGATATAGCTTATGTAGATCACTCTAATTATAGTTTGAACCGTGTGCACTCATTCATGGTTTGCATTGGCTTATATGGATGCATTGAGATCCTTGTTGGATGCATTGATAGGCCCAGATTGCCTTGTGGGATGCTTTATTGATGGACGTTTAGCACACAGATGCTATTTTATTCTGAAGGACAACTTTAACACATTATAGTTAATGCACTGATTGTGCTATGCTTTCTTGGATGAGACATTGAGGATGCTTATGCCCATGGATAGTGTTTATGCTTGAGGCATTTAACACTTATTGGCATTGGGTTTGCCATTGCTTTGTTAGTGCAGGTTGACTTTTTTTTTAGGGCCAGATTTGCTCATATGGATGCTTAGTATATGCACATGAGTTGGATACATTTTGATGCTTTGAGCCTTTGAGATTCAAAATGGTCTTTGCTGCTACCTGTGGCAAGGACGTTGTTGTCTCGTCTGAGATAATGAATGAATTCATAAAGATGTATGTGAGCCTTGTTGCACGAGTAAGCAACACAGACATCCTTTCCAACATCTTTGACTCAAAGTACCGACCTCCTTCAGATCATGCATTCATATGTATGGGGTCCAACTTCTATACCATCTCTTGGCAAGGATTTGTACTTCATGACCTTCATTGATGATTACTTACAGAAGACTTGGATCAAAGAAGAAGTCTGATGCATTTAACACTTTCAAAGACTTCAAAGACTTGGTAGAAAAGAAGATTGGCAAGTACCTAAATGTCCTCCATTGTGACAATGGAGGTGAATACAAGTCCATAGAGTTCAATGCCTTTTGTAGACATCATGGCATCACATGTCAATTCACATGCTGATACACCCCTCAGCAAAATGGGGTTGGTGAACAAAAGAGCAAGGTGATTGCACAGTGATTTAGATGCATGCTTGATGAGAAGAATGTTCTAAGATAGTATTGGGCTGAGGCACGTGACATCTATGTACTTGATGAATAGGAGTCCCACTACCTCATTGCAAAACATGATAATAGAAGAGGCATTCCTAGGAACTAAGCCCTCTATTAGTCAATTGGGATATTACCTTCCATTTTGGCATACTCATTTGGGTGCATCTGGTATTTGGTGTGATCCTTTCTTGCAGGCACTATCGTTTGGGATTTTGCTTTATTTGCATCATGGCATCCTCTTCCATGTCTGAAAAGGAGTTTTTCAGCATGAAAATTTTTTATGGGACAAACTTTTCTTTGTGGAAAGAACAGATAAGGGATGTGCTTATTCAAAAGAAGTAGATTAAACCCTTGGCAAGGATTGCAGTTAAGCCTACAGATATGTTAGAGGATGTTTGGAATGAGTTGGATGCATTAGCAAAGTCTATCCATATATAATGTAATAGGAAAAACACAGAAAAAAAGGAAGAATGCCAAAAACACATCATACCTTCATCCCCTCCCTCTCTATTAGACTTCATATTGCAGTCCGTTTATTTCACAGTAGTAAATGAGCAGACTAGGAAAGATTTGTGGAAGAAATTATGTGCCACTTATGAGAGGGAAGCTACCTCTAATAAAGTTTACCTCATGAAAAGGTTGTTTGAGTTGCAAATGAAGAAAGGGGTCTCCATTCCTTCTCACTTGAATGAATTCAATATTATTTTCAGGCAGCTTCAAGCTCAAAAGCTGAATTTTGATGCGGTGACTAAGGCAATATTCCTCTTGTGTTCATTCCCATCCTCATGGGATACCTTCCATACAATTGTCATGTAACTCTGCACATGGTGGAGTACTGAATTTTGATGATGTTGTGGGTAGCTTGTTGGTCAAAGAGATTAGATGGAAGTCTATGGATGGCAACAAGCAGGATGCAGCCTTAAATGTGCAAAGGGGCAAACTATAGTTCAGGGGGATGTCCCAAGAAACAGGGAAGTCTTGTAGCAAATCCAGGGCATTGAACATTGAGTGTTACCATTATGCCAAGAAGGGGCACATGAAAAATAATTGCTACAGGCTGAAAAGAGGCTGAAAAGAGAGCAAAAGGATAAGAAAAAGAATGCAAATAAGAAGGAAGAGATTCAAAGGGATGACAAAGAAAAAGTGAATATCAAGGAGATCAATGCAGTCACTGATAATAGTGACAATGACATTCTCTTCATGTCTAGTCTACCTATAGAGTTTCTTACTGATGCATATTCACCGGATTGGATTTTGGATTCTAGTGCTTCATTCAATGTTACTCCCCATAGGGAATGGTTCTCCATTTATGACATTGGAAAGACAGGTTGTGTGCATTTTGGAAATAACTATGCATGTGACATTGTGGAAGCAGGTGACAAAGTTTTCTTTTGCAAATGGGTCTGCATTTATTTTGAAAAATGTGAGACATGTGCCTAAGCTGACCAAGAGTCTCATTTCAGCGGGTCAGCTAGATGATGCTAGTTTTCATACAACTTTTGGCTTTCAGAGTTTGAAAATTCAAAAGGGCTCTATGGTTTGGCAAGAGGTACAAAGTGTGGAACATTGTATCCCTTACATGTATCAGGAGGTGTCTGATCATGTTGTTGCAATAACAGAGAAGCCAAGTACTTCTTTGTGGCATTGTTGGTTGGGGCACATGAGCAAGAATGGAATGAAACTCTTATGCTATTTGGGTTATGTACCGCATTTGAGTCTTTTTTATTTTGAATTTTGTGAGCACTATCTCTATGGGAAGCAGACTAAATTAGCCCATAAAAGAAGGGGAAAGAAATAGCTTGAAAGGCTTGATTTGGTGCATTCAGACATATGTGGTCCCATGCCTACACGATCATTAGGTGGGGCAGAATACTCTGTGACATTCATTGATGATGCAACTAGGAAAGTGTGGGCTTATGCTATAGCTTGGAAGAGCGATGTGTTCCAGGTATTTCAGAAATGGTTGGCTTTGGTTGAAAATCAGTAAGGTAGAACGCTTAAATGCCTACGGACTGACAGTAGTGAGAGAGTATCTCTCTCATGACTTTCAACATTTCTATGATACACATGGGATCAAGAGGGAGCTCACATCCCCTCATACTTTAGAGCAAAATCTAGTTGTTGCATAACAGATAAACCGCACCATTCAGGAAAGGTTGCATTGTATGCTTTCCAATGCAAGTCTTTCTAGTAGTTTTTGGGCTGAGGCAATGAAGACTACAATGCATGTGATTAATAGATCACCTAGTAAGAGTTTGGATGGTGGGATTCCTAAAGAGGTATGGAGTGGCAAGAAGCCTCTTATTCTCATTTGCATATATTTGTGTGTGAGGCATATGCACATGTGCCAAAAAAGCTTTGGAAAAAGCTAGATCCTAAGTCTAGGAATTGCATCTTTCTAGTTTATGGTGGTGAAAGTGGAGAGATGGGCTATCGTCTCTAGGATCTAGAAGCAAAGATCATATGAATCCATGATGTGGTCTTTACTGAGAAGAAGATGCATGACACCCATGAGGGATGTGGAAATGAGGAGAATCACTTTCCAAGATGTGAATCCACTGGCATATGTTGATAGACAACAAGTTGTTCATGCACCAAATGTGCAGGTACTCCCATAGGTATACAATCAAGGGTAGATGATGGATCATCTATTGGTGGAAATGATGAGCAAAATGTGGCTAATATGCAGACGGAACAGCAAGCTTAAATGCCCTTGAGAAGATTGGCTAGAGTGTCTAGACCACCTGATACGTCTGTTCTAGGAGCAGACTATGTGATGCTTAGTGATTGTGTGGAGCCTTCTTGCTACAAAGAGGCTATGACACATGAGGATCAGTGCAAGTGGAAGTATGCTATGCAATCAGAGATGAGTTCATTCATGAAGAATAATACTTGGGACTTGGTTTCTTTGCCACATGAAAAGAAAGCAATGCCATGTACATGGGTCTACAAGATGAAGGTCACAAGTGATGATGTGCCTAAGTACAAGGCCCATTTGGTTGCTAAAGGGTTCAAGCAAGAGAAGGGTGTGGACATTGATAAGATCTTCTCTTTGGTTATGAAGATGACCACACTTAGATGCGTACTTGGACTTGTGGTAGAAGAGGATATGGAGCTTCTGTAGATGGATCTCAAGACAGCTTTCTTGCATGGGGATATGCATGAGGAAATTTACATGATACAACCAAAAGAATTTCAAGAAAAGGCAAAGAACATTTGGTTTGCAAGCTGAAAAAGAGTCTCTATGGACTTAGCCAAGTTTCGAGAGAATGGTATCAGAAGTTTGATGCTTTCATTTGGTCCTAGGGTCTCAGAAGAGGTGAGATTGATCATTAGCTCTACACTAAAAGGGCCAAGGATAATAGCATGATACTCTTGGCACTTATGTGGATGATATGCTATTGGCTACTAGCAAGAACACTTATGGGCTGGATGCATTGAAGGCCAAGTTGCATGAGGCCTTTGACATGAGGGATTTGGGACCTATAGTTCATATTCTTGGTATGCGCATCAAGCGTGACAGGAGTGGGAAACTCCTTTGACTTTCATAGAAGGAATATGTTATAAAAGTGTTGCAGCATTTCAATATGGAGGGGGGGAAGGCAGTAAGTACTCCATTGCCTCCATATATGAAATTGAGTCAGGCAGAAAGTCCCAAGTCCCATGAGGAGAGGGCCATGACAGCCAAGGTTCCTTATGCATCAATGGTTGGGAGTCTTATGTATGCTATGATAGCTACTAGACCGAACATTGCATTTGTACTGAGAATTGTTAGTTGGTATATGGCTAATCTAGGAAAGAAGCATTGGGAGGTAGTTAAGTGCATCATGAGGTACATGAAGGGGACCAAGGAGATGTGCATCTGCTTTGGCAGAGGAGAGATGTGTGTACTTGGGTACATAGATTTAGACTATGCAAGGCATGTGGATAGCAAGAGATCCATAGCTGGTTATGTGTTCACCTTTAGAGGTGGTGCAGTGTCATGGATGTCTCATGCACAAAAGTGTGTTGCTTTGTCTACCACAGAGACTGAATACATTGCAGCCATAGAGGGTTGCAAGGAGTCTATATGGCTTGGACGACATGGGAGACTTGGGGATTCCTGCAAGTGTACCAACATTGCACAGTGATTCCATGAGTGCTATTCAACTAGCACAAAATCGAGTCTTTCATGCAAAGGCCAAACACATTGAGGTTAGATACCATTTCATCAGGGAGGTATTTGAGGACAAGGGCATAGAGCTTGTCAAGGCCCATACCGATGATAACCCTACAGATATGCTGACAAAGAGTCTATCTAATCAGCGGTTTTAGTATTGCCATGGATTGATGGGCATTAGATAGCATGCTCATTGGTTGTTCTCCCTTGCACATTGGCCTTTAAGTGGGAGGTTGTGGGATTAAAGGCATATGTGCTTAGGTAACCCCAGTTATACACATGTACATATACCCAAACTATACATATATGGATATACTAAAGATTAGGGTGTTGAAGCACCCACCAAAACATGTGTCTCTTGGGCTCCCTCTCCTTCTTAGCTTCCATTGTGTTCTCACATCCTATAAACACTATAATTGTGTGCCTGTCAATTGAGGCCTAGTGGTCTGAAAGAACTACTTCATCATCTTGTTGCCGTATTATACCCAACAGGCATGGGAGGAGTGGTAGGAGAATTCAGCTCGCCAAACCTCTGTGTCCTGGAGCTCAAGATGTGCATGCTCATATCTATCACTAAGCCATTGGGATCCTGGGTCCCGCTCCCCTAGCCTCTCTATGGAGGCAAGGTCTCATTATAGTGCATGCTCATGCTCTTGAAGAGTGCTCCTCTGTCTAAGGACATGAGATTGCAACTCCTCACTACTCCTCCGAATCACATCTACCACCCACAAAGCTCAGCCCTCACAGGGTGTCATCGCTAATGCTACTAGATCTCAACCATAACCTACTAGATTTCCTCACCCTGCAGAAGGTTCTCTAGAATGCAGACCCCCTTTTGGGGAAGACCTCGGCGGGGCTTCTCTAGGTAGAGTACTTTTGGAGAGTGGTCTGACATTGTGGTGCCTGCTAAAATCTCGATAAAGCTCTCTGTGGAGTGCCTAGTCCCAATGTAGAAGCGATCCAACCTCTCAAGTAGTCCATCATATCTCCTCTGGACGAATGAGAAGAGGAGGCTCCCAGGTATCCTACTGAACTCTAGCTCTTGCCATGGGTCTTTGTCACTGATTCATGAAGATGAACTACTCCCACATGCTCCACACTACTGCATCTTGGAAAAGGAGGCACTACCCTACATGTACTCCCAAAACTCCAAGTTATTGAAGTCTCCTCCAACGATCCAAGAGTCAACATCTGGCATGACACTCTGTTAGCCTCCTCCAAAGGCCGGATGGTGCCAAGGGTGGACACGTAGCTAGAATAGGTTCTAGCCCAGATAAATGAAGACAGTGTGGAAGACCTCCTAGAGGCACCCATTCAAATCTCGTTCGGATGATTGTTGTAGTTGGTGCTGCGATTTCATAAGAAACTCTTGCAGACACTGATCGAAGTGTCACCGTTATCGGAGGTGGATGTAGTGCCAGTTGTGGCCATACCTCTCACTGACATGCAGATACCAATTATCTCCGTGAGCATAAATGGACGGAGCTTTTCATAGTAGGCACTGGTCAATGGTAGATATGGGGTTAACATCATCACCCTATGGATGTGCAAAGAATTGGGTTGGAATGAATGGGAGCCGGTGCCATTTTTGGTCCAAATGGCCGATCAGCAAAGTGTACATCCTTTGGGCATGCTATGAGACCTATGCATGGAGGTTGTCGAAATAGACTTTATAGTGTCCTTCATCGTGCTCAGCATGGAGTCTTTATTGTCCTCTAGGCCACACACCATGTTCACTGTTACTGCCATTATTAGTCGCACTACCCCCTTGACCTCATTGACCACCCCCATTGGCATGTGGAGCTTATGTCTACTCCGTCACACTACCTTTGCCTACCATAACCAAGGTCATCCCAAAAGGAACTATACTTTGGCTGAGGCGTATGGCATTTGACATTGATTTAGACCATGGGTATTGTAAATCAATCAATTGCTAGTTCCTTACATGTTATGTTTGAGTCCAAATATTTAAGACTACTTGTAACAAATGCTTTTAAATCTTCCGAACTAGTTGTGCATATGGTTGGGATTGGAAAGTAGTGGGTGTGAGAGAAAGAACTGCCATGTACATGTAAGCAGTGCTAGCTACTGTGCTAGCGTGTGTGAAATACTGACTTTCACGTACATAGCATAATGTCACAAAAGATCATAGTGCAAATATATGCTTACTCAAGAAAGAGCGGGATGTGAAAAAATGCAATTTGTCATCCCATGATTAGGTCCATAGGCAAATTAACACATCTATAACCATCCAATTAGAGAGAGAGAGAGAGAGGGGAGGGAGGGAGGGAGGGAGGGAGGGAGGGGGGAGGGGGGGAGAGAGAGAGAGAGAGAGAGAGAGAGAGAGAGGGTTCCATTGCAAGCTCTCGTGGTTCTACTCTCCAATCTTTGCCTTGATTTTTCATAATCAGTAGACCTAAAGTTGATGTTTGCCTGTCATTTGTTGGTGATGGTGATTCTCAAGGCTTTAGCCTCCATTCGTACTTTTGCTCTTTATTGAGCACTTTGTCATTGTTATCGGAAGATGATGGGGGTGATCTTGTTGCATGTAGTACCTTTGGGACCCAAATATAAGTGTCTCTAAGGTAATATCCTTAGGCCTCTAGTAGTCTTGTGAAAGCCCAATGGCATTGTATCTTTCTTTTTGGATGCCGTTGTTTTGTACTTTGATGTCAAGGCTTGTTGTTTACATGATGGGGTGGCTTTTGATATCAAGGTTTTGTCTGAATCCAAATGTATGATTCACCTTCAAAGTATCCTTGGGCCTCTAGTAGATCCTTTTGGACCCACGCTTTCTTGGTCTTCTTCTTAGTTTTCCTTGTTGGTGAGGTCCTTGGTGAGGTTGAGAAGTAGAAGTAGATATTCATGCTTGAATGTTGGGTGTTTCTCCCATGTGCAGGTTCCAAGGATATTGGTCACCTACAGTAGTGTCATTGCTCATTGTAGCATAGGTGTATGCAAGTGTAGCATAGGTCCTCAAGCCGTATTCCGATGAGAGGTGTAGGCTAAAGTGTGGAAAGCAGATCTCATGCATGTGTGGGTGAGAAAGCGGGCTTGATCGCAATGATAGATGGAGGCTCTTGCCTCCACGGGAGTTTAAGGGTGAAACCAAAAGGTAATTCCTTTCACACAAATTCACCACTTAATCAATTGGAGAAGAAGAACACAATCACACCCCCTAGATGAGTGGCTCACACTTCCTCATCTAGAGTATTTATGATATTTCATAAAAGCACCAAGGAGCCAAAATTATCCCTCTCATCCAAAAATGAGGGATTTGCTTTACATAGCCTTCTTAGGCCCAAAATGAATTATGTCCACTATAAAATATATTGCTCAAACTTGCAATAATAAAGCAAATACAAAATTGGCCCATGGCCATATATAATGCATTGTGCGACACCTCGATTGGTACCCTCGCACTAACTCCAATCCTCCCTATGAGTTCCATCACATGTACTCAAGCCGCCAATTACATTAGTTAATAACAATCGATTGAACGAATCACTGAATCAACCAATCCCAACATAACCGCGCTCAAAACACAATAATCAATCACAATACCATTAACACTAGCAACATCACTATTAACATGGAATCACCTACAATATCGATCATCTAGCATGGCAAAACACAAGCTAGTTAGGCGTCCCCAACTAACCACACAAAGTATCCACACTAGGACCCCCACCGTGTCCGATGCACTCCTATGGAGTACTTTTCCATAGTCACACTTGACTAAAATAATAATGTCCAGAGCAAGATATATTAGAACTATATGTCCAGAGCAAGATATATCAGAAATATAATTTCCATAACATCCCTCTTCCTTGGATTGCAACTGACCTCATTGCGTGTTTGATTATAGAAACTAATGAGGTTTGGAAAAGTTCGAAAGAATCACTTAGGCATCCACTGAGCATCATCTTTTGGATGATTCTTAAATTTGAGCAAGTATTTAGTATAGATATTTCCTTTTTAGGTCGAGGTCTATTGATGATCAATAATGCATTCAGGTTCCAGAATTTCTTCTTCATCAACAATCAATGGAGCCTCTTCATAGATAGGATGAATAAGTAAAGGTCCTTTAAAGGGCTTTACGAGGCTGATATGGAAAGCATTATATATTTTCCAATTATCAGGTAACTCAAGCCTATAAGCTAGATCATTGATTTTCTGAATCACCTTGAATGGTCCATAAAAACATGGGGACATCTTGATTACTGGCCATTTCTCAACACTCTTTAATCTTCTTTTCTCAATCTGAAGAAGTACATAATCGCCTTCTTTAAAAAGCATGTGTTTCCGTTTCTTATTAGCTTGTTTTGTGTACTTCTCTTGAGCTATTGTAATGGCTTCTCAAACCTCTTTGAGAACATTTTGATAGTCATGGGTAAATGCATCTACTGCCTCGACTCTATGGGTCAATCATGTAATAGAAATAGGTAAAACCTTCCCATAGATAATCTCAAAGGGTGCTCTTCCAGTTGCAGAATGAGGAGTATTATTATAAGCAAACTGTAAGAGATGAATGTATTTGTCCCAAGTCTTTGGTTGACTTCCCGCATAAGCTCTTATCATATCCAGAATAGTATTGTTTGTAACTTTAGTTTGTCCATTTGATTCTGGATGAAAAGCTGATGAGAAATCTAACTTAGTGCCTAGATTATGAAATAATGCAATCCAAAAATTACTGGAAAACTTCAAATCTCGATCAGACACTATAATCTTTGGCAAGCCATGATGAACAAAGATATTCTTGATGAATAAATGTGCAACTTGCTAAGCTGCTAAAGTCTTCTTGCATGGGATAAAATAAGCTTGCTTATACTAAAGTGATCTACTATCATCCAAATCATATCATTTTGATTCACTGTAGTAGGAAATCCTATTATGAAATCCATGGATATTTGTTCCCAAGGTTGCGTAGGAATAGGCAAAGGCATTAGCAATCCTGGGGTCTTTCCTTTATAACTCTTGATCTTCTGGCACAAGTGATGCATTTGGCTACAAACTTAGCCACATCTTTTCTTATAGTAGGCCAATGAAATTCTCTTGCTATGAGTTGTAAAGTGGCAGTCACTCCCCTATGTCCCATATATGGTGGTTAGTGCATTTCCTCCATTATAATTTGTCTAAAGGGTCGAGTGATGCACAATTTCTTTTGATAAAAGAGGTATCCATCATTGCATGAATAGTCCAACATAATATTCCAATTATTATTCTCTAATTTGTTCCATATATCGGAAAAGTCTGGATCCCCTTGATAAGAATTCTTCATACCTTCGAAAGGATGGTTCTCTATAGCAGTGATGTGATTAATGCTTGGCTGCTTCATCGTCGATCATGTGCACTTTCACTGTCGGGGTCTTCTTTCTTTCGGGACACTTAGTGGCTATGTGTCCCACCTTGTTGCACTTGAAACACCTTATTTCTTTCTTTGGAAAATTTCCACCATTCGACTTCAAAGAAGAATCTGTCTTCTGTGGATCAAAACCATTTTTAGATTTAAAGGCTTTTTATCAAATCTCTTTTTCTTATGGAAGGGTACATGCCATTCCAAATCTTTCTCTTCCTTTGGGATCCCATTCTTCCTCTCATAATTCATTGCAAGAGAAATTGCAGAGCGCAGTGAGTGAGGATGAAACATGTTAATCTTGGCTCTCAACTTAGACTTTAGACCTGCCATTGGCTCTCAACTTAGACTTTAGACCTGCCACATACTTCCTGCGTTGATCTCGCTCATTAACTTTCTCTAAGGATTGTAATTGGAATAACGTTTGCCAAAATCTATCAGTATATGTGGAGATCGTTTCCTTATCGAACTGCCTGAAAGTATCCCATTGTTGTCTAGCTTTTGCTTTGAAATGTGAGGGAAGAAAATCTCTCTTGATGAGCTTTTGAAAAGACTTTCAAGATTTTGGTCACCTTTTACTGTGCTTAGTGATGTTCCACCAAAGTGTAGCACTCTCTACTAAATGATTTGCAGCACATTTAATCTTGTCTTTTTCAGAGAATTTCTCCCCTAAAAAATAATCATCTAGCTGACTGATCCAAGACAAGATAGTGCGTGCTTCTTTCTTTCCATCAAAATTTTGAAATGAAAAACCTTTTCTACTTTTCTTACTCTCCTTCCTCGAATTTTGTGCTCTCAATGTGGCTTTGACTGTCCTGACAATAGGATCATCATCAGAATCATTGTCGGATGACTCATCGTCAGATGAATGTCTCTTCCTTTTCTTACCATTGATTTTCTTTTCCAATCTATCCCTATGCTCACGCTCATTGGCCAACTGTGCCTGAAGTGCATCTAACTGCTCTTGAAGCGTGGGTGGCTGTGGTTGATGCACCATGATAATGCGATGAATACAAATAGAGCACGGAGCGGAGAAAAATAAGGATACTAAGTGTATGAGAATTAAACGGATGAAAAAGTGTGATTCGAGTGTATGATAAAAAGTCGATGGCGGAAGATACTAAGTGTATGAAATATAAAGCAAAAGAAATCACTTATCTTGCTCTTTGATCGGAGGTAGAAAGGGCTAGAGTGGGAGATATGTGACTGACGATGTCGCTCGTAGTCATCCGATCTCCAATTAATTGCTCGGTGATTTCGTGGTTCCAAATCGCCTTCTTGATTCGAGCTTCCTCAGATTTTGCTTTGCTCTTCTTCTCTCTTTTTTTTAAATACGCCTTCGTTGGTCGGTGGAGTGGCCTCGTACTTTGTGTTGCAGATTGCCAGAGAGAGGAAAACGTCTTTCTTTCTTTTTTTTTAACTTTAGAACGCTTTGTTCTTCTTCTTCTCATTAATAAATAAATTATTTTAAAGGGCCTTTTGAACCTTAGGGTCCCTCTATATGAAGTCGAAGGATTTTCCTTTGACTTAATGAAAGGTACTGTTGAGGTTGCTAACAATTTGTGTGCTACAATAACAAAGAGTCCCTAAGCTGAGTAGGAGCTGTCTGCTATAAGACCTCGAATATGATGGCGGCAACGCGGTGCAATGGGATCTACCCAATGCTGAATTAACGAGCTAGCTGATGAAAATTGTAGGTTTGTGGTCCGCAGAAGGAGTGAGACTTCCAAGGTCTCTAAAGGGGTTGGCCTTCACTGCTAATAGTCGAGCTACTGCCGCTGCGCAGTCTGAGAAAAGACGTCGAACTGCTCACTGCACTGTTGAGTCCATCCCAAGACCCTAGGGTAGTAAGTCCTCTGGTCCTCTAGCTGCACACACGAGACGGTGGTGTGATGGCTACTACAGGTTGTATTGAGCGTGCAAATAGAGGAAGAAAACACGCGAGCCAAGGTGATTTCGTGGATGATGATGTAGGTCGTGTGGACATTGTAGATCTGCAGAGGTGGCACACGCGATGGCTGGCTGTACTGTTTTACCACAAGGTAGAGTACTCAGACGAGCTCTTATCACACATTTTCTTTTTTTTTTAAAGGTCCATGACCTTAGATGTAGGTCTCAATAAATCCGTCCTTTATTGCTCCTTTCTAAGTGGTGGCAAAGCTATCACATCTGTAGAGAACTTCTCGTTTTCTCATGAACTGTGTACCTTTTTAACATGCCACTTTTCATAAGTCCTTAATTCCTTGAATCTCTCTGCACTCCATAGATCTACTCCTTCTTTCGATTTCCACATGAGGGATATTCTCTTTTCTTTCTCCACAAGAGCGTCACCAAAGCTCTGATACCACTGAAACCAAAAGGTAATTCTTTTCACACAAATTCACCACTTAATCAATTGAAGAAGAAGAACACAATCACACCATGAAAGTGATAGCAGACTCGATACAATCTCCCCCCCTAGATGAGTGGCTCACGCTTCCTCATCTAGAGTATTTATGATATTTCATAAAAGCACCAAGGAGCCAAAATTATCCCTCTCATCCAAAAATGAGGGATTTTCTTTACATAGCCTTCTTAGGGCCCAAAATGAATTATGTCCACTATAAAATATATTGCTCAAACTTGCAATAATAAAGTAAATACAAAATTGACCCATGGCCATATATAATTCGCTGTGCGACACCTCGATCGGTACCCTCGCATGAACTCCAATCCTTCCTATGAATTCCATCACCTGTACTCAAGCCGCCAATTACATTAGTTAATAAAAATCGATTGAACGAATCACTGCATCAACCGATCTCAACATAACTACGCTTAAAGCACAATAATCAAGCACAACACCATTAACATTAGTGACATCAGTATTAACATGGAATCACCCACAATACCGATCATCTAGCATGGTAAAACATAAGCTAGTTAAGCGTCCCCAACTAACCACACAAAGTATCCACACTAGGACCCCTCCGCGTCCAGTGCGCTCCTATGGAGTACTTTTCCATAGTCACACTTGACTAAAATAATAATGTCCAGAGCAAGATATATCAGAAATATATGTCCAGAGCAAGATATATCAGAAATATAATTTTCATTACAAAGGGTTTAGAAGGAGGTTGTAGGGTTTGAAAGAGGACAGGGTTGAGAGAGCTATCTAAGAGTTCCAAGGTTCTGAGAGGGTTGTAGGGTTTAGAAGGAGTCCAGGATTGAGGAGTGGAGAGCTAGTCTCCTTCGTGACTTCAAGGAGTAAGGGTTGAAGAGGAGGGATAAGGGAGGAGGAAGGGGGAGGGAGGAGGAGAAGGAGGAGGAGGAGGAGGAGGAGGAGGGAGAAGGAGGGATGAAGGAGGAGGAAGGAGGAGGAAGGAGGAGGAGGAGTAGGGAGGAGGACGACGGAATACAAGGGTAGGGAGTCCAAGGGTAAGGGCATGCTAATGATAGTGTAAGAGAGCATGGACGCAATGGGGATCAATCACATGAACACAATAGTGAGCTTGAACACTGAACCCCAAAGAGTGGGAGCTTCATTCCATTGAGAGATATTTATACACTTTGGTCTCTACACAATCCGTAGGTAGCTACGTGGTGGGACCTATTTTGTAGGATACCTTTTGGACAAGAGTCCCTCTACTTTTTGGGGGGACTTATTGGGTCTCTACACAAAGTGGGGGGACCTTTGAGTCTCTACACAAAGTGGGGGGACTTATTGGGTCTCTTCACAAAGTGGGAGGACCTTTTGGGTCCCTACACAAAGTGGGAGACCTCAAAAAGTGTAGGCTTTTAGTCTTTCTCTCACAACAAGACAAAACTATTTTTGAAGGAAAAATGGGGTGTTTTGCAAAAAGTAATAGTTTTCTCCTTTCAAACCACTTTGAAGATCACTCCCAGCATCATTTCTTATTGTTTTTATTGGGATGTCACCTTAGCAATCACCCGATCTACCTTTCTACAAACTTTGACCACTAATTTCACTCCAAAACTTGCAACATCTCTCTTTCACTCATAGCTTCCTATACACAAAAAGCTAACAACTTTTCTCTACAATACTCAATGTTGTACAATTGGTGGGTAACGAAGTGCACTTGAAACTCCCTAATAGCAGCACCGAAAACGTGTAGTCTGGCGGTGACTCACATGTCATGGCATCTTTCAAGAATGCCGATGGAGTACTCCTCCAAGCTACTCTGGGTTGAGAGCAATGCATGCAAATGTCAGCCACTAGTGTCGCTCTAGCAACTCCCAGCTTGTTGCAATCGTGAATTCATAAGGAGAAGAAGAGAGAAAGGAGAGGGAAGTGGAGAATGAAGAGGAGGAGTAGAAGAGAACATGGCATTCCTGAAAGGCACTATGAGGGAACAAGAGACAACTCCAAAGAGAAGAAGGAGAGCTTGTATTCCAATGCGTGCAACCAACAAGTGAAGACTAAAGTCAACCATTTGGCCTTTTATACATGCCAACCTTTGAAGGGAGAGCCAACCCTATTCCCTTTATACCACTCTCGTTCCTTATCCTTTACAATCAACTTGGGCCTATTTGGCTTCAAGGTGCAATCCTAGCTCTACAGACTTGCCACTTTCCATCAAATGACATTGCCAACTAATGTAGTTAACACTAATGGTCTCCGGGGTAACTAGAACTCTAGTGCCTTTCTATTGCATAGTCTAAGGTTCTAAACTCCTGTCCTGGAGGGAGGGGCAGGTTTGATAGGGGGTAGCAGACACTAGAGCCATAGGGGACCCTGTGTCCTAATGTTGGGCCAATGAATGTGTACTATGGGCCCTGTCCCCGCAGGATCCTTTGAAAGGTTAAAGAAAGTATCATCCCTCGGCATCTAAAGGCGTTTAGAGGTAGCATTCCTTGAGTACTTTGCTTGAGTCTCGGAGTGGCCTCATGCTTTAATTATGACTTCTCCTTGGCTTTGGCTCGGCCTTCTCCAATTCCTCTCACCCTATTTTTATATTTTTTCTTTTACTTATTGACTATGGTCAACCTTCCTTTGGATGGCTCCGTGCAAGGGGTCTGGGATATCCTCTGAAAGAGACTTTCAACTTGCCTCCCGCAGGTCGGAGTCTAGGGACCCCATCATCTACTACAACTAAAGCTATTGTGTCTTGTGGGAACTCAAGCACCATACCAAAAGCATGACCAATGGATGGGAGGATGGCCCTATACTCTCTCAGGAGCCCTGGAAAGTGGAGCATCACTGAAAAGCGGGATAATGCGGTGCGTCATGTCCATGTCCTCCATTGTGAATCCACGGTACCAAGGGAATAGATACACCGAGTGCGGGTCGAGGAAGATCTCAGGTCAAGGTAATCCCCAGAGAGCGTAGTTGAAGGAGAAAAAGCTCCCTACTATAGATGGTGATGTCTTAAATGTGGTCACCTTCTAGTGCCAAACTCACCTAAATCGAATCATGCAGCTGTCACCTTGTAGTTGTAAGGCCCACGATCCTGCCTGTCTCACTGCTTTGTCCTGTAGTGACTAAACTACTTGTTTCACTTATTGCTTATCTTCCAGGGGAAAGAAGGACCTTAATAGAAATGGGATTCAAGGTTGCTGCCATGAGATCCCATCCAGCTAAGACCAGAGTCACCACCAAGAAATGTCTTCAAGGTAAGGCAAAGAACCACCATTGCAAAGAGGGGAGAGGGGTGAAAAAGGGCAAGTAAAAAGGGGGGGGGGGGGGAAGGATAGCCATGAACTCAGACTGAAGACTTTTCCTAGCCAAATGGTAGGCTATGAAAAAGGACAAAAGGCCATGCCACATAGCCAAAGGTTAAGCCAAAGAGAAACACCTTGAACGGGCTATCAAGCACAAAAAAGGGGGGCAATAGGTTGCACAAGCTATTAGTGCAGCTTTGCACAATGGGCAGCTCCTTATGCTGCATGAGGGTGGGTGAGGTGCCCTTGTGGAGGAGTGACCAATCCATTAGCTATCACACATGCCCCACACAAGGGGCAGCCTCCAAGGAGGAGGGCACAAACATGGCCCTTAGACTCCCGCTACCAACATGGGCCAATGTGGAGGAGAGAGGCGCAAAGAGCGGGCACCATGAGTGCCCTTGGCACCTTGGCTCAGCCTTAGGGCTGAGCTACAATATAACAATGAGGGCAAAAAATGGTGGGGGGGAGCGCTAGAAGACGTGGACAACAAGGGGACAAGGGGTGGAAGGAGGGCGAGGTGAGAAGGAGAGGCGAGAGGCAGAAGGTGATGAAGGGGAAGGTGGAAGCGATGGTGTAGGAGCTTGAGTAGTTCATAGCTCTGCCCAAACTATGCTCTATTAAGCAAACACATATTTGGGTGGGGTTTTCAGATGTATCTCTATTGTTGTATCCCCATAATGAATCTTTTTGCTTTTCTCTAGGCCAACCTCTCGAGCTAAAGATGAAGAAATTTATTAATCCTAGGAGAAACGCACAAGCATGTGCTTTAATGGACCTAGCCATCCACCACTGAGCACCTTCAAGCTAGAAGATGGGATGGGTAAGGGGTTGATTTAGAAAGTCTTTTACAAGAACATACCCAGATTTTGTTTCTTGTGTGTCCTAGGAGGCCATTTCATCAAGGATTGCCCTCAAATGGCAAGTCGTATGTATTCGGAAAGAAGGTTAAGGAACTTGTAGAGATAGCTAACAAATCCAATGAGGAGGAGGAGCAAAAGGAGAAAAAGGAGATACCTATAGAGAACAATGAAAAACATGCCTAGATACAGAGATACGTTTAGGGAAAAGGGTTAGAAAACAATACATCTTTGAGGTTATGAGGTATGAGAAGACGTGGAAGAAGTGGTTCCCAATACTTAGTCTTTTGAGGAGCAACTTCTCAAGGCAGACACAACTAATGTGGAAAATGAGAGCCCTCCATTTATCCTGGTAGAAAAAAGAGGGTCAACCAAACAAAGAAAAAAGCCTTTCAACTGGCCAAAGGATTAGAAAATGCAAGGTGGGATCGAAAGAGGTAATAGCTTTCGAGGCTAGAGAAATAAGGAGGTTGTCGAGAGTCTCTATTATATCACTTGCTCAAAGTCTTGTTCACCTCCAAAAAAAGAGAAATAAAAATATTTAATATCTATGCATAATTTATCTTTTCTTAGCATCATACGTGTGTAGGGATTGACCAATGATATGAAACCTATTGTCTTAAAGATGGGGTTAAGGAAAATGGACATTAAATTTGATTTCTAAGCAATACAAGAGCTAAAGGTCAAAAGGTAAAAGCCCAAATGGCAGCTACAATAGTTAGATGAGAGGAGAAATTGGTACATAAGTGATCATGATGGGGAAGAGGAGGGGCTTCTCTTTGCATAGCAAAGAAATTTGGAGTCTCTTTCTAGTAGAGCTATTCAAGATTTAGAATAAATGGTATAGTTGTAGAGTTCCTCCATGCAAAATGCTATTGTGAAGTGTTTCCTATCTAGACGTCAAACTCGGTGAGGGACATGATATCGCTATGGGACTCATCTCTATTTGAAGGCTCTGCAATTATTATGGGAGATTTCAATATATAGTTGAATACAGGATGGATTAGATCACAGGGAGTAAGAGGCATTGAACTTTTTGCTTGGGAGAGTTTGAAGGAATCAGTAGAATTGAGTGATGTTTCTAGTGATATCTCATTTAGATGGAGTAATCACCAAATAAGACCTAAACATAGGAGTGTAAGAAAAGATAGATCTTATATATCCAAAGTTCTATGTGATGAATCCCTCTCTGGTAATTGCAAATCATTAATGTCCTTGCCTTTCTTTGATTACAACCCAATTTGGATAAGGTTGGATAGAGGCTTGGGAAAAAGGGCAAAGTCTTGGTTCAAGGTTGACCCTTTTTTCTTTTGACGGGCTATGTCAAATCAAGCTTTAAAAAAATTGGAACGATGCCTTTGGAGAGACTACTAGTATTTTTGGCCTGCCCTAGGTAGGTCTAAGTGGAGGTTCTCCTCTGAGAAGCTAAAACTCAGAGTTTTCTTTTGATGAAAGTCCTAAATTTTATGATTGGTCCAACTCCCACTTTCTAATTCTTTCCCTTGAAATCCTCCACCTTTTTCTCTACTCTCTTCCCCCCCCCTCCCCCTCTCTGTCCTTCCTTTGTCTCCTGTAATCATCTGTCCCATAGTCTTCCTACAGAATGATCATCTCCAGTGTATCCCTAAAATTCTAAAGTGGATTTGGCAAGAGGTTAATGGTCATGAAGCTGGATCCAATAGACCCTTGCAAGTTCCACTCTAGAATACATGTAACAAGGTCTTCAAGTGCCACTCTGGTAACTTCATTTCCTTCTTTGGGATTGGTCTTGTGGGTATGGGTGCCTTAGAATCTATCTCTAATCTCCAACATCTAGACCCTTTGTCTCCACGAAGCCACACACTCTTCCCAAAGGTTATGAATAGTTGAATGCAAAGTCCACGAAACACATGAAGAAGACGAAGGCAAAAAAACAGAGAGTTGCATCGTTAAATACAACCATATTACACATTTTCCATAGAAAACGTTTAAAGGAAATCTTTAAAGACGTTGCTCATTCCCCATAGAAGACCCCAAAACGCAAACGATTACTAAGGCCTTGCCTTTGGCAAGCAGGACAAATACTCTAGAAAAGACAAAAGGAAATAAGGCCGAGTTCAATCGGGGCCACTTGCCTCACAGGAGCTCATTTCGGAGGGTGTTAGCAGTGGTGTGACGTTCAGACGTGGCAGAAATGTCTTGAACAACAGATCGATGCTCGGGGGGGAGGGGCGGACAAAGGCTCATTCCCTCGGATGTCTTCCATCTCGAATAGCGACCTGCCATGTCAATGGACGCGGTTCTGCCGTGGCATCGAGGCGGGCCGAACCCGCCGTACCCGCCCTAGTGTAAAGAGACTAACTAGCTAATCTGGGAGACATTTCACTTGAATATCTCCGAGATGAACAAGGCTTGTTGAAGAGGATGGGTGAAGAATGACATCGTCTTTGCACTTCGCTTATCCTCCCCAGCTTTTCTTCGCCCGACCTTTGCCTCGCTACGGCTATGGCCGCCACTTCGTTGCTCTCTCCCACAACTTCTTCACCCATCCTGCACAATCGTCTTCAGCTGCCATCTTCAACCGCCTCGAGATCAATCGATTGGACGGCAATTCGGTTCTCCGACGTGCGAAGCCCTGGGACTCCTCGCTCAGCTCTGACCTCTTCCGGATCAATGAGTGGGGTCAACCATATTTTGCCATTAATCCCGAGGGCCGTGCCTGCGTGCGCCCGCTGGGCTCTTCAGATGGTACATTTTTCTATCGTTGTTGGGCACATGCGTTTTCTATTTTGCGGAGCTAGATAGAGTTCTTTCAACATGCATAATGTTAGGACTACATGGTTCTGAAACTGAGCTGCCTCTTTCAAAAGCAAACAGGAATGTTCAAACATTGACACGTGTGTTTTACTTAGATTCATCGTCTCCTCCTTACCTTGAAAAGTTGCTACCTTCTGTCTTCAGAATTGATCATGGAACGTTTTGGGTTCGCAGTTGGCAGAAAGCTGCTTCTCCTCTTCATGACCAGGAAGCTTTTTGGGCATCTTTCTCTCATTGTAGGATTTTAGGTGTGACTCGGTAGCAAAAATGCTTGTGTATGTTAGACTGAATGCCTTGTTGCATAGGTATTTGAGGTCCCTCATTACTTAAAATGTTCTCCCTCCTCTTTGTCTCTCCTAGAAGGTTGGGTGTGCCGCCCGGGTGTATCAATGCAAATTCCCACGTTGACCAAAGTTATATCGTCATGTACGTCTCAAGAATTTTATGTTGGTGGCAGAAATCTTGGCGTGTGTTGCATGTGTGGTTCGCTACCCCTCGTATAGACTGACGTCTCCCGGTGGCATTAAAAATACCAAGCATTTCTTACTTTTATGGACAAGGATAATGCTACATGAAAGACTTTATGCGCTGTCAGTTATGTCTCGAGTGAAACTTTTAGTTTTGCCCTTGGTCTACTTTCCATCAAGTATGTGTGCTCGTCGTCTCACATTTTGGTAATGATACACGAATAGTCTCCAGCATTTGTCATATTGTTGTGTGGCTCTTTTGGTTTATTTCTTATCAAGCATGTGTGCAGCTATGGTCTCAAATTTTGGTGTGATTTTGTTTTCACTTCCATGCCTAGGTAATTTCTGTTTTTTCTCTTCCTCATATCTTATATTTTTTAAGAAATCATTCACACATGAATATCTACTTCTAGGTTCAGATGAGCTTGATCTAGTGGAACTTGTGGAAGCTTTGAAGAGGAGGAATGTCAAACTACCGATGGTAATAAGATTTCCGGACATACTCCAACATCGAGTTCGGCAATTGCAGGATTGTTTTCAATTGGCAAGGCTGAAATATGGTTATGAGGTGACGTTCTCCTTGAAATTCCATACTCGACATTACTTGTCGTGTTTAGGTATCCAGACTTCATTTTCTGAAATCAAAGGTTGGAAAGAAATTGTTGGCGTTACTTTTATTGGGGGTTTAAATCGTGCAAATTTTTTGCTGTAAGAAACAATGACAGATGAAAAGCATGCTAATCCAGTAGCCATTGCAGCTTTGACATTTATGCCTGCAATATGCTATGCTCCATCTCCGCAATTTATGTTTTGGATATATCTATGAAACACCCCATTGTTGGTTGATCATCATCATTTTTCAGAGGTTGCGACTGTAGCACAATTGTTTTGAGATAGGCTAGGTTCAAGTAGGAGGTGCCTATTAGCTATCTCTTCTAAAGCGTTTTTGCTTGAGAGAGAAAATGAAATGCTTGTCTTAGTAAGCACTGGGTTTATCCAAGGCTTAAAAAAATAATTTGTAAGATTGAGATATATATAACGCTTGTCTTCATAGGCAGTTGTAGCTTGGATGAAGAGAATGTGAACTATTTCTTGATTAGCCATCTCCTTTAGTGCTAGCCTTAGTCATCTGCCCTTCACCTTTGGTGTGCCAATATTATTAAGACTTTTGTATGAATGGATGCTTGTGTGTGTGTGTGCCCTCGTAAGTTTATTCTATGGTCTACACCCATGATTGGGTGCTGATGACATGCTGGGATGTCATAGTAGCTAGTTTTGCTTTGTGCAATTGAGTTCATGGTTTTCAACCTTGTGTGGGCTGACGATAATGAGGTTAAAAGTGCATATTATGTTTGTGTTTTTTCAAAGGGGAGAAAGTAGGAATGTGGGGATGTAATGACAGTGGTACTAGACGTCACTCACTTATTATTTCCTCTCACTGCTAGCTACATCCCTCTACTATCAGCTTGTCTCTACAGCCAAGAGTTCCTCCTCACTGTGCTGTGATTGAAAGTAACTTATTTAGTATGATTGTGGTCCTCAAAGCAATGTACGTTGTACAGGCTGAGCATAAATGTAATGAACATTGGATTTGTTGGTGATTATCATGGAGATTTACTATGGCTTCCATTGCAAAATGAGGTTTTGTAATCCTCTCCATAGAGCTATCGAAGTCATGTCCTGTAAGCCCCAGAGGCTATGCAGACACTGAGGATGGCCCTTCTTGGCTAGACAACTAGACAATCCTTACGTCTTGACATTGGGTGGAGCTGTTGCATTTTGGTGGGAAGGTGTAAGGAAGGGGGATCCGGGCAGATTAGGAGAAGAGGGTAGAATTAGTAGACATTGGTAGAAACCTTAAAATCCATGGAAAGCTAGCCATTCTTAGTAGCCCTCGTTGTTGTACTATTAAGATGCACCTCTCATTGATAGTTCTTTAGGACATGTTACTGCTGAAACTTCTGTCCTTCCTACTGCCTTTCTAAGGGATCTTTTCTTAATAGACACAAAATTTCAACTTTCTTCTTCTAAGGATTCATGCCTATTAAAAGCCATAGAAAAAGGAGTCTCAAATTTTGCTATCCAAGTAGAAGAATCTTTTGGGGTCCATGGTCTCTTCTCACATCGGAAATCCACAGTTTTGAATCTAGTTGCTTCAAACTAAGAGAAGTTCCTTTGTTTCGTACCTCTGATAGTAGTAGCTCCTTCTTTTCAGAGGATGTGCGTAAATTTGAGTTGTAAAAACTTTGATTTTTAGTTAACTTTGCTACTGGCTAGCCAAGGCTAGATTCAGTGCTTGCATTTGCAGCCACTCAAGGCTAATGCTTGACAGTACCAAACATTTATGGATTACAAAAGTATACTGAACTGGAGTGTTCCTGCAAGTACAGCTGAAGCCCCTTTTATAGGCCTAGGGAAGTGGGCCAGCGCCTAATTGTATGTTGGATTATTTGGACCAGGGTGCCACACGGTATGCCCTCGTAAAACTATTGTAAGTGAAAAAAATACTAAGGAGACTACAATTATTGTAGTCCTTTCATAAACTAATAGGACCCATTGTTTCACTGACTATCTAATCTAAAACTTACTACTGTTACAGTCCCCTCCGACTTATAAGAATTGTGTCCTCAAAATGGACAAAAATAATACAATTCAGCAGGAAAGAGGATGTATAAATGTGGTTGCTGAGAGATCCCACTCATCTCAACAGACGAGGAACCTCCTGCACAATACTCTTAGGCTGCCACGATGAGCCCTCTTTGGGAAACCCCCTCCATTCAATGTAGTATTGCACCAGGGCTTTGTTTCTCAGGAGTTTATCTCTGTATCTCGAAATCTCTTCTGGTATATACTCTATCTGCGCTGATTCATCCATGGGGGGTAATATTGTAGCAACTACAACATCTCCCACATGTTTTCTAAGCAAGGATACATGAAATACATTGTGGAATCTGTGAGCCAGCTTGGTGTTGGTATTACCTTTCAATGACTCCACATGCCTTTCTCTTCGGATTTGCATACTCTCTCATCCTTTGCATGTTGATTAAGGAAAGGTGATCTTTAGGAGGTAGCTTAACCTGATATCCATATAAAGCTTCAAATGGAGACATCCCGATGGAAGTGTGCCTTGCAGAATTATAACAGAACTCCTGCCGAAAATAACCACTTACCCATGACCATTGTGTATCAGCGCTTCAAACCAATTGTTTCCCTTCATGCGGCTCATCCGAGAGACTACCCTCTTGCTCAAAGGAAGGTATACGCGCCCCCTCACCACCCTCCTCATCCTGTCTCAAGTTTTCGTATAAATACAAGATCCTGTTTCAAGGTTTCGTGTATAGTGTACACGTGCAATATTAATCTTGAACTCAAATAGCATTGACTTACCGATGATCCATCACCACGTGCACCACCAATGGTCGGTACTGGTGCGGGCTCCTCCTCATACATTTGCAAGTGGCGCATGACAATACGGCGTTGATGTCGTACTTCTCGCTTGCAATGAGTGCAATGACAATACAATCTCTCATAAACCACTCTGCGCTCCTGAGCGTTGGCGCATCATCTGACGAGCTTCCACTCGTCCCTTCCATCTGCACACCTTCAAAATCACAACTCAAAATGCAAGGAAATCTACTTAAGATCCAAAAAATAGCCTATTGTTGGCTTTTATGCCCTGTACCGTTGGTATATACCGACTTTATGCCTTGTTCTGTCAGTATATATCGACCTATAAGGGATACACAGAGTCGGTGTATGCTGACTGAATAGTGTCGGTATATATCGACTTTGGGAGCTAAAACCCGAAACCTGCGTCGTCACCCCTCACAATTTTATTGTGGAGAAAGCAAAAACCTCTCCTTCCTCACCTTCGGCGACCTCACCTTCCTCCAACCTCTTTCCCACACTCCTCACCCTTATCCAGCCCCTCTCCTAGCACTTCAGCTCCCTCTCCACCTTTCTCCCTCTCTACTCGCGTGAAATGACATTTTTCAAGAAGGTGTATCTATTTAAACAATGTAGGTTTTTTCCTTTCCCCATTTCGTTTTGTGAGTGTTGAAGCATGTTTCTCCTTGCATTGCTAAGTCCATGTGCTCATTTTCATGCTTGATTTTTAGAGTTGAAGCACTACAAGATATAGGCCGTTTTTGGACACAAATTTATCTTCAATATCAAAGTCCAGCCACCTTCTTTGCCTGGGAGTAAGGGTGTTTTGGGATAAGAAACACCTTAATGATATATTGTCTTGTCTTACCTTGAAATGAATACCATACAAATAGCAGCACCTTACCTTAAAATGAATAACATACAAAATAACGGGGCCTTTCCTTGATGGCATGTATGATAGCAAGCATCTCCCTGTCATGAGTTGGGAAAGTATACTCTTTGTCAATTACTCAATTACTTGCTCTCATAAGCTATGAGAACAGATCCTATACCTTTACTGCTTCAATCTGCCTCTATTACAAATGACTTTGAAAGGTATGGGCATACCGAGACGGATCACAAGCCTTGAAACCTCCAGCTGTAGTGCACCTCTTTTCTTGGGCTCAATCTGCAAGGAGTATCCCTCATTCGTCAGTTGTATTCCGCTGGCAGACTTAGTCAGCAGGTGAGATTAAGGCAATGGCTTGCAAGCATGCTACAGGCATGTAAATCGGCTTTTGGAGGGGAGGTGTTGCCAGACATTGGAAACATGGCATTTGGGATGTTTTCCAGAGTATTTATATTTTTGAACTTTCTTCTAATATGTACATACTCAGCTTCAATGTTAGAATGTGCATGAACTTTAAAAACATGTGCTTTGTCTTTTTAAATAAACCACTTAAGCAGGAAGATTTGCTGTGCAAGTTGCAAACTCAGCTTCAGTATTAGAATGTGTATGAACTTTAAAAAACATGTGCTTTGTCTTAAATAAACTTGAATTAGCACCCATGATTTATGAAACTTGAGCAGGAAGATTTGTTGTGCAAGTAGCAATGAACTTGAATGCTATACATTGGTGTTCAGTCTTTTGAATTTTTGTCAGTCAATTATATTCTTCATGTCCTCATTATTGATGCTTTTTTTTTCTGTTTATTTTCTTATTTCAGAAGTGCTTTCAAGGTGTATTTCCTATCAAATGCAACCATGACCGCTTCCTACTGGAGGACATTGTGAGATTTGGCCAACAGTTTGGTTTCGGACTAGAAGTTGGATCCAAGCCTGAGCTGTTGATTGCAATTGCAAAATTAATCCAGAGTAGAGACGCATTGCTGATTTGCAATGGATACAAGGCATACTTTTGAGACTTTGTTTCCATCATCAGCTGTCTCTTCTGTTTAGTTGATGGCAAGGGTTTGACTTGTGAGTATAACATACTTGCTGCATGGAATCATTGGAATGTATCTTGTTGCATGAAATGTGTCTTGTTCCCCAATGTTTTGAACTGTCATGTCTTGTTACTGCATGGAATACGTCTTGTTCCTCCCTTTTCTGAAGTGGCATATTGCTCATTTATTTCTGCCTTGTTTTGGTCTAAAAGAGGCATTGTTTAATTGTTGGTCTCTCCATCATTGTGTTGCAATTTATTTGTAAAATTTGAAATCCCAGTTGAAACAAACTGAATTTTGAACAATAAGTTGGGAAAATGAGATTCACGAAGTACCCGGCTAGACCGAGCCCTTGTCTTACCAGATGTGCTGCTGCAGATGATTGAGCCCCGTTTTAAGCTGCAGGCTGCGGCACACGTGACACAATACTATTAAAGTAATAAGTAGAGTATTGTACTGTTTTGATGAGGTTATGACAACTTGGTGTTCCTTTCCTATTGTAATACCAGAAAAGGGGATGTTCTTGTGTTTTAGTAATTTAGGGCTAGCCAAGTAAAAAGTCAACTGTTTGTCAAATAGACGATAATGTCACCATACACTAGTTTTAAGACTGAGAGTCTTTTGGCTTGGATTTAAATTCTTTGATGGTTCTAAGCTGTCACGGTATACTGACCATTTTCCATCCTTCGTAGCAGCCTTGACCTTGGCTTGTTCCGTTGCCTTATTCTTCAACTGAGCTTGTTTGAGTTCCTTGGCTATCCATACCTTGGTCCCTTTCAGCTTGTAAGATTGTCGGAGAAGCTTTGATTCATGAATCTCATGAGTCGAGTGTCTTTGCTGATTAAGCTCTTTTGCTTCTATTTGAGTTTTCTCATTTACGCTCACAAAAAAAAAAAAAAACTCTCTTTTTTGTTCTTTTGCTTGTTCTTTACGTTTTTTAATTTAAGTTGTTGATAATGTTGCATGAATCTATTATCTGCGATAGACTCAGTGGACAGACTCCTTTTCCTCCCTTTTGTGAGCATTTTAGTGATGCTCACATTGTGAGCCCAGTGATTTTGTGGCAGATGAGTTATGCATAGGTAGATTGAGTCGAAGTTACTAATATGTATGATAGATAGTTGCAGAAGGTTAGTAGTAGCACTATGGATGTGATCTAAGAAGAGGAAGTCTGACAGGCACAACTAGCACTTAAACATAGGTAAGCGATTCAGATGCTCATAGCATTCAGTACACTTTGAAGAGTATTCAATTGAGAAGTCACAAATGTTGAGTTTAAACTTTTGAGGCATGGATTGGAGGATGGTCATTTCCACTCCACAGCGTACTTTCATCTAATCTTAAGAGCACTATGACACGAATTTGAAGGACCTTACTGTCATTGCCAATGGTCTACATGGAGAATTAAAACTCATGGGTTGTTTCAGGTTTTTGAAATCATAAATTGTTGGAATACTGAAAGGAAAGAGAAGAGTGGACACAAAATCAGAATACTTGCTTATAGAATGAAGAAGAAAGAGGTCCTTAAGTAGGCACCTCATACAAGGTCACTGACATCACTGATGACCTCAAAGCTCCTCAATCTGCTCCTAGATTCACTCAATCATCCTATGTGGCTTTTCCACCACCTAACTGTGCTTGTGGGCACCTAACTGTGCCTCTAGCACTCACACATAGAAACATAAGGTGTGCCTGAGGCATACACCTTGAGATATCCCAACAAACCCCCCCTCAAGGAGATGCCTCAGGCTATGTCAAGGATACATCTAGTCTCATAGTTTCTCATGCCATCTCATGGTGGTCAAGGATAAATCTATGGCTAGGTTCTCATGCTAGCAAGGGTTCCCTTGGGTGTAAGGTAAACAGAAAGGGATACAAACAGACCTTCCAATGGTTATCTCCCCTGCATGTACATGCACACAATGTCTGCAGGAGGTACCATGGAACAAAACATACACATGGCCTACATCATAAGGTGACCAGAGGTGTTTACAAAACACACAAAACACAATAGTTTATTTCATTCATTTTGGAGGACTATCCAGGCTGAGTACCTTGACATAAAAAGAGAGACCTGGAGCATACATAGAGATGTTTTAAAATGCATAATCTTCATGGGATGCCTCATCTTGTGGAGGCAAAATATCCATGTCAAGGCAAGGTCTTACCACATGGGCAGTGTCTAGTGCCTTATAAGATGGTACTATGATAGAACAAGTGGATCTGAAAGTCATATCCTTCAAGAGAACAATTATCTTGTCATCTCCATAGTTGTGTAGAGAAGCATATCTCAGGTATCTGACCTTCATCTTTTTCTTGTACTTGGAGTCAAAAAAAAGTGCCATGAGAGGGTAGATCTCTGTAGTTGCTTCCTTTTTGGCAACCATTGTTTTGGCAATCTTCAACAAGGAAGTCAGGTTGGCATTTTCATCCTTTGTAGCATAACAAGACATTGCTTTATGTTTTGGCTTTTCACATATTTTGCATAAGCAAGCCATGAGAGGCTCTAACCCAGGTATTGGGTAGTGTCTTCTCTCTTACAGGGCTTAGAATAACAACTGAAATGCTTCAAAATATAAGCATTTAATGTAGCAAAGTCTTGTGACCAAATTTCAAACAATGATGCTTCTTCTTACATGCTTCATAGAAGTGGGTGAAATAAATACTTTCCAATCAAAACCAGGTCTAGTAATTCAAAACAAAACTGAAGCCACACTTGTACTAAAGTTATTGAAAGCTTCAAAAAAAACAGAAATGCTAGAGTAGCATTTTATGTAGCATCATCTTCAAAAACTTGTCCAAAACTGAAAAGCTGAACTTGGAGGGCTTGTAGCTCACTCTTCAAAGCAAAGAAAAGAGGGCTTTCTGAAGCAAAAGAAAGCTCATATACCAAAGAGGGTCCAGCACAGAGGTTGGATGAAATGGTGCGCACTTTTGCCCGGAAGAGTTGCTACAGGCTGAAACTGAGTTTTGACGATTTCTCCCTCGTTACTAAACCAAATGACCTGAAAAATGGCTCAAAATCTTCGTCTTGAGGTCGCCCATCTACTCCTAAGAGGGCTCAGGCAATGGCGGAGTATGCAGGGAGTATTGAGCAACAGAAGAAATTCGCTGTTTGGAGAATGGCAGCCACCACAGACGTTTTTTCTTCAATTGCTTGCAGGTGGAAGTTCGCCCATACTAGAGGAGTTTCCAGCTCAGAGGGTTTGGGCAATGGTCGTTTGTAGGCGGAGAACCAAGCTCTCTAAGATTTTGGGAAGAAGGAGGAAGATGGGGAAGAAGAAGATGAAGAAGAAGATGATGATGTGGCAGAAATGGGCTCAAGGGGGATCAAAGGGCTCTGATACCATGTTGGAATACTGAAAGGAAAGAGAAGAGTGGACACAAAATCAGAATACTTGCTTATAGAATGAAGAAGAAAGAGGTCCTTAAGTAGGCACCTCATACAAGGTCACTGACATCACTGATGACCTCAAAGCTCCTCAATCATCTCCTCAATCTGCTCCTAGATTCACTCAATCATCCTATGTGGCTTTTCCACCACCTAACTGTGCTTGTGGGCACCTAACTGTGCCTCTAGCACTCACACATAGAAACATAAGGTGTGCCTGAGGCATACACCTTGAGATATCCCAACATAAATGTCCAACACTAGCTAGTTAATTAGTATGGATCGCATGAGCAGGTGCAACGATAAATTCTTGCATAGTAGCAAGATACCTTATGTTCTTAGGATCAGTGAATGTTGGAGAATCTAAGCATGTGCCAAACCTATTGAAACCTTAACTGAACGTTGATCACAACTTCCCATAAGCAAACCACAGCCCTCAATTTGCACCTCAAATACTCAAGAACAGGTGGCTGAAAACCAAATCGCAGCAACCAGGAACAATTCGCAGTACCAAGGAGCATATCACCCTTCAATATCTGCCATGTTTGGGGATTAGACAGCTTAGGAAACTTCAAGGAAGGGCAGGAACTGAAATTGCAATGAAGGGGTGGAAGAGCATGGAAAACGAGAGAAAAACACAGCACTAGGGCCAGAAATAAGGGTTGGACCTGGTACCCCTGAAGGACTTTATTGCAATAGAACAACTTTGTACAGCTGGCTCGTAGAGGGAGGATGAGACTGAGTACAATTCTCAATACAAATGGGAGCCTAGAGGCCCTTATTTTATAGACTAGGCCAGCCAGCTAGAAAGCAGGTACTTTCTAAAGGCTGGGCCTGCTTCTCTTGCCTAAAATAGGCGTTTCCCCCAAAAAAATCTTGGGCTATCCCCAAAACCAGGCGCTTTTCCCCTTAAAAAGTGGGGGAATTCAGCACTCTCCAAAGTCTTGCACCTTGCACAAACAATTTCCAACACTTCAACCCATTAGAGGTTAGCCAAATGCATGCTCTCTAGTTCTTGGACTAATCCCACTCCCTTGTGGGCGTCCCCACATTTCTTTTTTACCAATGCAAAGCAAAGTAAATAAAACTTATTCTAGTAAACCAAAGCCAACTTTCTTTGACTAAAGTTAATCTAATAAAGATTCCTCTTTATTTCTTGGGAGAAACTCCAATTGGTGACATCTCCTCAACTTATAATCAATTGCTCTTAAGAGAAATATTCTTAATACAATTGTAAAACTTGAGGAATCTCTGAAAAGAACTCCTCATTTCCCCAATTGGCATCGAGTTACCGAATAGTTCTTGAACTTGACAAGGTACTTGGGGGTAACCTTGCCTATGGGTCTCTTCTTCTCTGTGTGACAATCTATTCTGGTTAGAGAATCTCCTCCATTTCTTCCACTTCTAAATTGATATTTTGTCCTTGGTACTTTTTTAAAAGATTCATGTGAAAAGCATCCTGAATCTTCCACGTCTTTGGTAGCTCTAGTCGATATGCAACTTCATTTATGGGCTCACTTACCACATAGTATCTAGGGGACAACTTTGGGTATATACCTTTTCTTCTCCTTTCATCTTTCTAAGTCAAGTTTTCTCGAACTGGAGGGGTACCCAATCTCATTCTTGGAGGTTCAGCTCCCTCCTATGCTTATCTGTAGCTTGTTGGAAGTCAATGTTCCCCACCTGTGAGCCTCCACATGAGGAGCACATGGGGGGGGCATATGACTATGAGGGGGAGGGATCATGTGGGGGCAATCATGGGCCACAGCAAGTAGCAATCGGCTGCGCATCAGCAGCTCCATGGCGGGCTAGAAGGGTTTGGTAGCAACAAGGTATGTCACGGGGACGTGAATTTCATGTGTAGCTAACCCCGTGGCTACCTCCGTGGTTACTTTGGCCAAGGGGAATGGCCTAGAGGAAGCACCCACTTCCTAGAAGTCCTAGTCCAATTTTAAGTGCACCTACTAGGCCCAAATGCTAGGGGTTGAGGGATCTAAATGTTGGGCCCAAGGAAAGTCAAAGTTTCATTCGTTAGGAGGGGTTAGGACTTTAATGTGAGGTCAAACCAACTGTTTGATTGGTTTGGAGGGTTAGAGCATTAATGAGGGGCCATGTGGCAATCCCCCATGCAAGCTTCTTCCCCCCCTTCACCCTCCTACACTTTTTTCAACGTAACTTCATTGTTGTATGGCTGATTTTCATCTTTCTCAAGGCGCAAGGACCTTGGTTTTTGCTGCTGCCCACTTCCCAAGGTGATTGGAAGCTGTTTTTTCTGCTTTCTGTTGATATTTCAAAGCTGGAACAGCTGCCCAGGGATGGTACACATACCTAGATAGCATATCTGCTGCAATTCGACCTGTTTTTGCTGCATTTTAGCCCGTTTTTGCTGTTGGCATGCATCCAAAGGCAACTCTCCTGCACCAGAACTGCTGGCACGCAGTCCAGACCTGATTTCCAGTTGGGACATTGTGTTTTCTTGATTGAACGACCCATTCTGAAGCTGTACGGGTTGTTTTGCACCTCCAGAGATCTTGTTGCAGATATTTTAGCCTCTCTCTCTCTTGTTTTTGGCTTCTACACCTGTGAGCCTTGCTCTTCCTTTTTCCAGCACTGAGAATCTGTATCCTCACTTTCTCTCTTTTCCCCTTGATTGGAAGTCATTTCTATGCCCCTAAGCATAAGAAGACTCACAGAGATGTATCTTTCAGGGTACAACCACCAAAGATGCCCACAATCACCCTTGTAGCGGGTACTGCCAATAATTTTCATTCAGTCAATCAAGGACAGCAAGTCCTCCCTCAGCCCATGATGCATTTGGGAAGAGGCTCAGTCTTTCAAGCAATGGTGGGACAGCCCACAGAAGGGCTCAGTATGCCTGGTACATACTTGGGCAGTTTTCAGCCAGGAATGCAAAATTTCCAGCAACAAATGATGGGGGGTATGCTGGCTGCAAATGCCAACATGATGTATGCAAACATAGGGATGCAGCCCGGAATGCAAATGGGGATGCCGGGAATGATGAGTGGTTCCATGAATATGCCATAGATGCAGGGAATAGGACTTGGAATGGTCAATCTAGCTATGGGAGTTGGCAGTAATGCACAGAGTTTGGGCTAGATGATGCCACCTCCTTATTTGTAGCCACTTGTGTATGACAACATTGCACCCAGGGGCAAATTGAAAGACTACAAAGAGGGTCGGGCTGCTGTGAAATTTGAGACATTCAATGGGACTCAGGACAGGCTGAAAGCATTGACTTTTGTGCAACAATTTGATGCTGCCTATGTCGGTGGGAACTTCATAGAGTCATCAAAGGTTAGGAAGGCAACCGCATTCCTCAAGGGCAATGCACTTCAATGGTGGACCAATTTGCTCTTGCAGGCTAAAGCCCCTAACACTTGGGTTGAGTTCGAGCAAGTTTTCTCATCTGCTTGGCTCACCACCACTTTTAAAGTGGATATAATGGCAACATGGCATAAGCTGGATGCCGCAAACTATAAGAACCTCGAAGAGTACAATAAAAAGTTTCGGGAAGCCTTGCTGCCCGCCAGTTCTTACAGGTGTGTGGAGCTGTCGAAGTATTGTTGTGGGCTGCCAAAGAAAATTCGGGACTACTGCACCAAAACCAGAGTCTCCATTATGTCCCAATTGATAGAAATGCCACAAGAAAGGTACCTCTCATCTTGCACACCAAAGAGAAGATCTTCGAAGCAAACAGATTTATGGAAAAGTTGCAGCCTATCAAAAGGTAAAAACAGCCCTCCAGAAAAGTCAAGAGAAGCATAAAAGAGTAGTAAATAAACACCAACGTGAATTGGTCTTCAATACTAGTTTGGTAGAAGGACATAAAAATGTCCTAGGACACTTTTATGTCCTGTCAATTTAGCAACTTCCTAGAATTATTCAAAAGAATCGATATGGTATTTTGGGGTTTTGATTATTTTCCATAATAGATTATATGCTGTTTTCTCAAGTTTTAGATAAAATGGCCATACTTTTTATTTAGAATGAGTTTTCTTAGAGTTTGTAAGTCCTAGAGTCTAAGGATAACTATAACACATATGTTTATATTTCCTTGGAGCTAGATAATCATACTCATTATGATCTATGGCCTTAAATGTAATTTTAGTGAATGTAGATGGCAAAGGAAAAATTGATCTTTTAGAAATTCTTTGACATGTCTAACAAGTTTTAAACTCAACCATACTTAGTATTGTCTTCAATAGGATATTATGGAGTAGCGTGAGTTTTTAGGGGACCTAATGTCATGTAGAACACCACATTCAGATCGTATATTGGTTGTTCCTTGTGTTGTAATTTATGCTAAATTCAAGATATAAGGGGTAAAGGATATCTTAAGAACCTTCATACGTTTAAAATTATACTTATAGAGTGCCTCTAATCATGAATGAGTGATACCAATTAAAAAAAGTTATATGCAGAACACGTATAACTTGATAATTCAAAACTAAAAAAGTGAGATTTAATGTGAAACTTGTTTTGGAAGTTGATATTAGGAGTACTCAATCTCTTTTAGTTTTAGCCTTTATTGTGATGTATTAGCGGACATGCAAATTTCACCTTGTGAAGTTTTCGTCCAAGTTGCGGCCTGCTGGTATTGTGATAATTCTTTCTATCTTAAATGGTGCGTTGCCCTATCAGCTAGATTTAGATTTAGATGCTCGTTGGGGAGAGACTAAAATGAAAATGTTTTAGACTTCACAAGCAGTTGTAGCTTGAATGAAGAGATTTTGGACTACCTTTTGATTAGCCTTCTCCTTTAGTGCTAGCCTTCATCATGGCTGAGTCTGCCCTTCACCTTTGGAGTGCCGACAGAAACTCAGTACGAAGACTTTGTATAAATGGATGCTCAAGTATGTGTGGGTGTGTGGATTTGTATGTGTGAGAGCATATTTTTATACTATGGTCTACACCCACTGTTGGGCGCTGATGATGTCAGTGGGGATGTCATAGTAGCTAGTCCCTGCTATGCATGATGGAGTTTATGGTTTTCAACCTTGTGAGTGACTATCATGAGATTGAAACTGCACTATGTTGTGTTTTTAGAGGATGAGTTTGGGAATGTTCCTGGATTCATCTAGGTATATATTTATTGTGATGTGGTGACTTTCCCTTATGATATAATATTGTTATAGTTAAGATATGACACTTTATGGCTATTATGTGTAGTATATAAAGATGTTTATTTATGAAATGCGACTTATAATGCAACCTACTAGGCTAACCACTCTTGTTAATTGATAAATTAATCTTGCCAAAATGATTTTTAAACAAAGTTTTGTCACTCTTAGGTGATTGATATAATTATAAACACTTTGTAAAAAATGCTAGCTCCTTGAAATCAATTTTCTTTTTAGGCATACTAGCTAAAGTTTCAAAGTTAAGTATTGTTTTGGTGAAAGACCGTGTTACCATATATTTGTGAGTATTTTATAATTACATGTAATAGTTTTTTGTGCTCCTTATATTTTTAGATAATAGTACTATGAGTCTACCTTAAGCTCAAGAAAGGAAATCACCAAAAGACACATCTACAACAAGTTGTGATTTTTTTGCCAGAACCTCAAAAGGACACTTTTATGTCTTGTTATGCTACCAAACTAGTGTTAAAGATGATGATTGGGTGTTGCTGCGTTTTCAGAAAGCAAGACTTAGGCAGATGCAAGGCAAGGATAAGGTGTACACCAAACTGAAAATGCGGTACTATGGATCTTTCCAAGTCTTGCAAAAGATAAATGATATATCTTATAGGCTGAAGCTACCACGCCATTCGACAATTCACAATGCCTTTCATGTGAGTTTGTTGAAGTCTTTCCAGGAGATGTGCCAAAAGATATGCTTGATGAGAAACAGCATGAAGTGGAGAAACTGGATGAGATTTTGTTTGTGGAACAGATTCTGGCACACTGTAAAAGAAAAGTCAAAGGTTAGAGTTTCCAGAAAGTATTTGGTTAAGTTTCAGAACTACTCAGCACTGGATGCCAAGTAGATGGAGGAAGGTGAATTGACAGATTCACCTAGGGTATTGCAGCTCCATCTGGAATTGAGCCTATTGCAGTACAGGCTCGTTCAGGCTTAGCAGAGCAGAGGTGTGGAGCATTGCCTGATGCTCTAGAGGGAGGTAGCACCCCGCTCCCTCATGATACAGACAATTGAGAGGATATCTAGAGGTTGCTTGGTAACACTGTAGGATATCTAGAGGTTGCTTGGTAACACCACAGGTCTCACCCGTGGTACTCGTTGCTGACAGTATTTTTGCCGTGGAGCCTCTATGATGAGTGTACTAGTCACTCCACACAGGTGATGCATTGATGTATGCATGGCATTGCGAGCTCTCCTAGACCGTATCATCATTGCTGGTTGTATAGCACAGTTCATGTATGGGCTATTTATGCCTCTTTCATTGTTGTTTATTTACTGTATATTGTAGTGGCAAACGGGTTTGTTTGCTGTCTTAAGAGGGGGGTATGTCACGGGGACGTGAATGTCATGTGTGGCTAACCCCGTGGCTACTTTTGTGGTTACTTTGGCTAAGGGGACTGACCTAGAGGAAGCACCCACTTCCTAGAAGTCCCTAGTCCAATTTTCGATGCACCTACTAGGCCCAAATGCTAGGGGTTGAGGGATCTAAATGTTGGGCCCAAGGAAAGCCAATGTTTCATTGGTTAGGAGGGGTTAGGAGTTTAATGTGGGGGAAAACCAACTGTTTCATTGGTTTGGAGGGTTAGAGCATTAATGAGGGGCCATGTGGCAATCCCTCATGCAAGCTTCTTCCCCCCCTTCACCCTCCTACACGTTTTTCAACGTAACTTCATTGTTGTACCGCTGATTTTCATCTTTCTCAAGGTGCAAGGACCTTGGTTTTTGCTGCTGCCCACTTCCCAAGGTGATTGGAAGCTGTTTTTGCTGATTTCTGCTGAGATTTCAAAGCTGGAACAGCTGCCCAAGGCTAGCACGCATCCCTAGGCAGCATATCTGCTGCAATTTGACCTGCTTTTGCTGCATTTCAGCCCGTTTTTGCTGGTGGCACGCATCCCAAGGCAGCTCTCCTGCTCCAAAACTGCTGGCACGCAGCCCAGACCTGATTTCCGGTTGGTGCATCATGTTTTCTTGATTGAACGACTCATTCTGAAGTTGTACGCGTTGTTCTACACCTCCAGAGATCTTGTTGCAGACATTTGAGCCTCTCTCCTGTTTCTGGCTTCTACACCTGTGAGCCTTGCTCTTCCTTCTCTTTTCAGCTCTCAGAATCAGTATCCTCACTTTCTCTATTTTTTCCCCTTGATTGGAAGTCATTTCTACACCCCTGGGGGCCTAGACAAAGGATAGGTGCAAGAAAGAGCTTGCCCCTCTTCCATGGACAGTGGGTATGGATATTCTGACTTCTTTTGGTTTGCTTTTGCTATCTTGGAAGCTTGTTGCTTTGCATTTTTTTGTTTGGAGTTCTTTCTGGGCATTACAGGCTGTAAGTAGATACCCAGTCATAGAGTGTATGCCTGGTTGGTGCTTGAGGAACATATTGGTTGCAGTTTGATGCCTTGAGGCTATTTGAGCATTTATGGAGATTTGCTTTGATGCCTTGACCCTGGCATTGGGGTACTAGTGGTGCATTGGAACTAAATGCAGGCAGAGGTCAAGTGTTGGCTGTGGTAGTGGAAAAATGCAAGCAAAACAGTATAAGGGTGCGCCCTTGTTGTAAACCAATTTCCATTCCCAGAAGAATTAAATAAATACCGAAAGGGGCGCCACGGCATTTGGAGCCAATGGGTGTCACGTGTGATGTTTCATTGAGAGGGGCATTCTAGCCTGCATTCAGTTATTTTTCAGTTTATTTCTCAGTGTTTTTCAGTGGCAGCTAATTAATGGAAGTGATTGGGAATGATGCAATGTGGTTGTTGAAGGTGTGAATGCTAAGATAGTTACGGTTTACTGCCCTTTAGTTAACTGAAGGCCGGTTTCAATACAACGCCTCTTGGCAGCCCTATTAGGCTGCCCAGGGGGGTCGGCTATTATTGACTAGGTGCGTCGATCCAGCTGTGGTAAACTGACCAGGGGGTCGGCCATCTCTACGGGCTGCCAGCTTCTTATAAAACCCCCCCTTCCCTCCTCATTTCTTGATCAGCTACTGAAGCCAAACAGGTAGCACGGAGCAAGGAGTTTGCCTACAAGAGTTCTCAGTTAGTGTCCAGCCCTTTGCTGGTTGTTTTGTGCTCATCACAAAACTTATTTTGCCCACTGCTTAGTGGAAGACTAAGATTCTCTTCCTTTCTCTCTCTTGTGTAGGCTGTCTATGCTCTATTGTATGAGTGAGATATTCACGAGTGAGCTGCATCATTGAGTGTGAAACTGAGCTGATCCTATTCTGCATAGGGTGTGAGGTTAGAGAGAGTCTTTTCTCCTTCCAACATGGTGTCAAGCAAGTTTTCCAGCTCTAGGCTCTCATATCGTAGGAAGGAGGAGCTTTACTCGAAAATGACTCAGATTCGAGCCAGGTTTGCACTGAGTTCTATTCTTTCTACAGCAAGGGTGTTTGGAGATTTGCTGTGTGTATTTGCAGCAAGCAATGTCGATTTCAGGAGCCTCTTTTGCCACTGTTCTTCCTTCCTCCTCCTCCACTCATATTCCTTTTTCATTTATCCCTAACTTTATAGAGTCTGGGAAGCTAGATGTGACGAACTATCCTATCTGGAAGGTGAAGATCCGGAGTCGCTTGATGGCTTGAAAGCTGTGCAAGATCTGCAAAGCCGGAGGATGTACTAGACAACAAGGGGAGGATCTTGGTGCCCACAGATGCAGATGAACTTCAGGCATGGGATAAAGATGCCAAGCCCTTGACTTGATCATAGGGACGACGGTGGACGCTATTATTCCTCTCCTCAGGGGGTAGATACGTCAGTGGAGGCATGGACTGTTCTGAAGGATTTATATGAGACCGACAACATGTCTCATATTCCCAGTCTCCAGGATCAGCTCTACAACATGAGCATGGATGAGGGAGATACAGTCCATGACCACTTGACAAAGGTCAAGGTGGTAAGAGATAAACTAGCTTCTATTGGTCAGAAGTGAAGGAAATTCTCACACAAACAGCTTGCTTCTCATGAAGTAAAAAGACAATTGGACTGCATAAAATGATGATCAGCTTCACAGGAAATGACAAGAGACTTTGCACATGTAACTTCTAGTGATTCTATCTGATGCGCGATCAAAGAAGACACTTTGCAAATACAATCAATCTACCAAAATTGCCATGATAGTCTCCTCAAGTCGACCGACCTTGTTGGAGCTCACAAGAACATGGCGACAACTATAGTTCTTCAATCACCTCTATATCTAAAACCTCTACACCTACTCTCATGACACACACACACACACCCGGACCTACTTAGGTCGGTATAAGGGACCTTAGAGGTCGTGTTCTTGCAGAAATATAGGAACCAGAAGAGTCGATTGCCACCTCGTCCATTGCCAAGAGCCATGCGAACCGCCACTAGAAACATCTCTACATCCTATTCAGGAACATACCCAAATTCTCTCCCTCCAGCATCTTCAAATAAAAAAGATTTTGCTTCAAATTCGCCTTTGATTCTCTGTAAAAAAAAAAATTTTGCCTTTGATACTAACTGCCTTCTCATTTTGTCTCCCACAAACTTTTCTCTGCTTCTGAAGCATTTCCTTTTGGCTTTTTCTCTGTTCTAGCAACAACTCCCCAGAGCTCCTTTTGCATGAACAATAAGCGGGTAGCTAACTTCATCTTACCACTGAAGGTAATCAGAGCTATCCCATGTCCAGACTTCTCTCTATGTAGCATATCCATCTTAGAGATGCAAAGGATTCAGTCGAACACGAAAGCAGACTTCAGCTAATATATCTAATGATGATTTCGAGATTCTCTTCGATCTTGGCTTCCTTATTTTTTCGGAGCAGTAATTACCTTCAAACTTGAATACTTCGACATGTATAGGACCTCCCAAGACTTGTTCTTTGCTCTGATACCACGTAGGGAAATTCTCACACAAACAACTTGCTTCTCATGAAGTAAAAAGACAATTGGATTGCATAAAATGACAATCAGCTTCACATGAAATGACAAGAGACTTTGCACATGTAATCCTTCTAGTGAATCTATCTGATACGCGATCAGAGAATACACTTTGCAAATACAATTCAATCTATCAAAATTGCCATGATAGTCTCCTCAGGTCGACTGACCTTGTTGCAGCTCACAAGAACATGGTGACAACTACAGTTCTTCAATCACCTCTTTATCTAAAATCTCTACACCGACTCTCATGACACACACACACACACACACACACCCCCAAACCTGCTCAGGTCAGTAAAGGGACCTCAAAGGTCGTGTTCTTGCAGAAATATAGGAGCTAGAAGAGTTGATTGCAACCTTGTCCATTGCCAAGAGCCATGCAAACCACCACTAGGAACTTCCACGTCTTGCATGCAAGCCATTGCCAGCCACGTGGTCTTACTATGCATTGACTACACGTGAGTTTGATGATGGTCCAATCAAAGCTCTTGATTGATCACAACGACCAATCAATGCTCAAGTACAACGACCTACTCTAAACCTTAGTCACTAAGTCTCTCATGAGGATGAACTCCCAACAAGAAGGTGGACTCATGTCAATTAGCACTAATGACACTTGGCGTACTGCCAAGGAGCTTCAAGAGTTTCCTCATGATTATCGTAGTAGGACAAAGGACAAGGCTCTCACGTTTTAAAAACTTGGCCCCTTATTGCTGCAGGAGGAGACTCGGAAAAAGCTGTACAACAAGGAGGGCGACAAAGCACTTCTAGCAAAAGACAAACCGGGCAAGGGTAAGTCTAAGGACTCCAAGGGTGGCAAAGCAGAGCATGCAGAGAAGAAGAAGCTAAAGTGCTTCTACTGTGAGAAGCTTGGTCACTTTGGGAAGGAGTGTCGAAAGAAGGAGGAAAACTTAAAGCGGAAGTGGGAGTCAAGAACAAGAGAAGCCAAAGACAGATTCAGCTAATGTCACTACAAGTGAGCTCTTTGTACTCATTGAGCACTACTCTACGCATGCAGTCAATGAGGGCTGGTATGTGGACAGCGGGACTTCGAAACACATGTCCAATAAAAAAGAGCGGTTCAAATCAATAAAAGGTGTTCATGCCGATTCGAATGTGACAGTGGGGGACAATCGGACATGCCCTATGAAGGGTGTAGGAAGTATACCATTCATCACAACCATGGGAGAAGAAAAGGTAAGACTAAGGTCGTTGAAGACAAGGTCCCATATGAAGTGTTCTATGGTAAGAAATCGACTCTCTCTCATTTATAGATTTTCGATTCTAATGCTTTCGTACATGTGCATAAGGACAAAAGGACGAAGGTGGATTCCAAGAGTAGGTGTATTGTTGTCGGCTATAGTGAAGAATCCAAGTCTTACTGCCTCTTCAACCGGTGAAGCGATAGATACTCATCAGTTGAGGTGTGGTCTTTGAGGAGACATTGCCCCAGCATAGGAGGAGAATCAGGAAGGTCCAGCCCTACACCCACACAAGTCGACCGTGAACAAAAGTATGCTCCTAAAAGTGTCCGACATTTGTAGGAATCCTGCTGCCTGGGCCATTCACTATAGAGCCTTAAATATTCTTTAAACTATGCTCATCTCTGACATTGTTGCTTGTTGTGGACCCAAATAGAGTTGATTGAGTTTGTGGCTTGGAGGATGTCATAGATTGGCAAGGGATGGGCCTGATCATCTTCACATTACAAGAAATACGAGATTGGCGTCCAATATATTATTAGTGAGGATTCATGAGGTTAAGGACTTGACAACTGAGACACTCAGACTAGCTCGTTAGCAAGTGAATAACCGTTCCACCCTCCTTGAGAAGTGAACGAGCAAGGGTTGGTAGAGAATCGAGATAGCTCAGCTTGCTAGGTGTTGGAAGATGGATATTCTTCAGCAAATCGCGGCCGCAAACGAGCAGAAGAGGATGTGCCACAGATGCAAGGAACAAGCTTCTTTTTCCAACCTTTTGCATACGTTTTAGTGATGGCCTTAGTTTGGGCTCCATAGTTTTAGGACAAATTGCCAATTGAATGATGGAGTTGGGCTTTATAATAGGTTTGTTACCATCCTCAAGAAAATGTATCAAAATTTTGGCTTGATATTGTATTTTTTGTTATTCAGGTGTGTCACTGTCCTCAAGAACATCTATTGGATTTTTGGCTTGACATTGTACTTTTTGTGCTTCTTTGGAGGTTTCAATAATCCCAAGGATAATGGAATGATAAGTATTTGTTGTATACAGCAGAGTGTATAGAGTCGGACTACCTTAGTGATGATATATCACAATGGGGTATCTAACCTAAATCCTAATATACAAGAGACAAGACTGCAGACTAATAGATCCTAGGATGGATGGGTTTTAGACCAATCCTAAATCCTAGAGTGATGGTGTCATACATGTAGGCCAATTTGTAGAGGACACAAAGCTGCATGCAATTTTTCACAAATTGCTTACAAACCGCCTTCTTCCCTTGTCTTTTTCTCTCCTTTTTCTTTCGCTCGTCTTATGAAAGTTTTAGTTGCTATATTCTAGTTTTACAGAACATTTTCAGGTGTTTTGGCCATTCCAACAAGTATTTGGAGTGAGGTTTGATACCTGTAGATTGTTAATTCTCTTAAAGTCTTAACCTCAGTAGCTGACAGTGATCATATCTTGTTCTTTGTATGCTTCTGGTAGTGCAGGACCAGGTGTATGTTGAAAGTGTACTTTTGGCAAGGAAGCTTAATATCAATGCAATTGTTGTTCTTGAACAGGTGCTAGCTACTGAAATAGACCATTGTGATTAAAGATAATTACTAGGCTGTAATTCTTTTTTAGAGCCTACTCTTACTCTTACTGTATGCTGTTTCATTTTTCAGATGGAGGAGATATACTTACTGATTAAAGCCAGCCAAACATTGGGTGTCAGGCCTGTGATTGGTGTAAGAGCCAAATTAAGCACTAGACACAGTGGTCATTGGGGTGGAACTTCAGGTGATGATGGAAAATTTGGCCTTACAGCAAATGAGCTTGTCAGAGTAGTGTACACATTAAGACAAGTACATTTCTTCCCTTTCTTGACATGTGTTCCTGCCATCTACTGAGCAACATCAGTTTCTCGCATGCTGTTTCAAATTGGGTTTCCTTGCCTATAAGATTCTGTGAGTCACCTTGGACATATTTTGCCACATTCTGAATGTGCTACTACAGGAAGGAATGTTGGACTGTCTCCAGCTTCTTCACTTTCATATTGGTTCCCAAATACCATCCATTTCAACAATCAAGGAAGCTATGCGGGAGGGGAGTCACATTTACTGTGAGTTAGCTCTGATGGGTGCTCCTATGGTAAGCTTTTTTTTTTGCGTCTAGTTATTCCTGTTTTGAAAGGGAGCTGCATAAATAACTATGTGCCTTTTCTTTACTTTCTGAGAAGCAGTTCTTTTATGATCTATTTCAGGGGTACATTGATGTTGGGGGTGGACTTGGTATTGATTATGATGGTACCAAGGGCCAGTCATGTGCATCTACTAATTATAGTATGCAGGTACATGTTATACATCCATGTAAAACTGCTAGTTTTTAATCTTTTGTTGTTCTTCTGCTGTGCTGCTGCTTGCTCTGTTCCTTTGCGGCCCCCCCCCCTTCCTCCCTCCCTTCCGAGAGAGAGAGAGAGAGAGAGAGAGAGAGAGAGATTATTACATATATGGACGCGTGCACGCGTGTGTATTGGAGACTCTCTCTCTCTCTCTATCTCTATCTCTATCTCTATCTCTATACACACACACACACACACACACACTCTCACGTGCATGTACATGTGTGTTTGTGTGTGTGAATAGATATGTACATACCTATATACATGTACATACTTTTTTTTAAGTGAAATCTTATATTTCTCTATGGGAAACCTCAAAACGAGGTGAAAACCCACCAATAAGTACAAAGATAAAATTTACAAGCAAGCCTCAGAGAAAAACTCATGAGGCGACCAAGATAAAATTTACATATCAGTTGGAGGAGGATCTAACAAAACATCCTTCAGTTTAAGATTATTGACTTGCAAAAAGTGATGTAATGGAGTGACATCACACACACACAAATATATATCCCTTCACGGAGGTCCATATATTATGCACAGGAAAATATGTTTGTACACTTAAGGACCGTTGTGTTTGTACACTGATTGTGGTTTGTAATTGCTTCCAGAATTATGCCAATGACGTGGTTGCAGCCCTTGTTGATGCTTGCATTTTGAAAAGGGTTCCTCAGCCAATCATCGTGTCGGAGAGTGGCCGGGCGTTGGCTTCTCATCAATCTGTTCTTGTGTTTGACGTTCTTAGTATAAGTCAACGCTCTGAAATTTCATCTTTGAGAAATCTGGACTTGTTGGACGAAAGTGGTGCATCACAATCTTCATTCCATGGACATTCTGAAGATCCAAAGAATGACGTGCCGAGTTTTAGAAATGGTACTGTTAACCAAGACCGAGATCCTGGAAGGTATCTTTTGTCGACTTTCTATGATGTTTACAATACACTGGACAAACAAAGTTTCCAGGAGGCTTATAATGATGCAAAGCAATTCAAATTGGAGGCTTCAAGGCTTTTCAAGCTTGGTGGTTTAAATCTTGAGCAGCTTGCACAAGCGGATGCCCTGTATGATGCAATTTGTCATCGTGTGCTGGCCTCTTTCCAGGACAGTGACCTTCCGGATGAGCTTAAGGAGTTGAAGAAGTCATTTGCTGCTGTTTATCACATTAATCTCTCTGTTTTTCGTAGTGTTCCTGACTTATGGGCTATTGGGCAAGTGTTCCCTATTATGCCATTGCAACGTCTGAATGAAAGGCCAAACTTACAGGCAATACTAGCTGACTTGACATGTGATAGTGATGGAAAAATAGACCGCTTTATAGGTGCCAGCGGTGAGTTTGAGACCGTCCTTCCTGTGCATGAATTGGATCCTGGAGAGTCATATTACATGGGGTTGTTTCTGGCTGGGGTTTATCAGGTAAATTTCTTGCTTCAACCTAAGCTTTTTACATGTGTAGCTTGAGTGTAAATTTTGCAGATCAAGCTTACATTTTAGTCTTTGGGTTTGTAGGAGGTCATGGGAAGTGCGCACAATTTGTTTGGTGGGACCAATGTGGTGTATATAAAAGCAAGGCCCTCATCTGTAAATAAATTTCTCAGAAAAAAAGGAGGATATACAGTTGAGCATGTGAAATGGGGTGATACTATGAAAGACATCTTACGTACGGTGCAGCATGCTGCTGATGATATGTTGGAAGAGTTACGAAAAGAAGGAGAGGATGGTGTTGCCAGTGGTCGCTTGACATCGGAAGCAGCTCAAGCACTCCTTGCAATCTATCAATGTAGCCTTGATTCATATACCTATCTAACATAGCTCAAAGCCCTGCAAAGGTATTAGGATGGACGATGTTCTAACAAGCTTGGTCCTAACAATGCCTTACACCGGCCATATGTCACGGATAATATTGATGGGGATGTCATGAGGTCCTACTATACATGATGGAGCTCATGGTTTGCAAACCTTGGGGGTGACTTGAGGTTTCTGTTCATTCTGCTTGAGAGGATGAGTTTGGGCATTTTTTCAGGGTTATTATTGTTTTAATTCAGTGTCAAGCTGTAATACCAATACCATTGTATGAGGGTCATAAGTGAGCATTTTTACAATGAGCCAATAGTCTCATTACTAAAGGTAAGCAATGAAGTTAGGGTAGGAGTCAAGGGGGTCAACCATTGGATGAGTTCTACAGATGTTATAACAAGAAGTTCATACACACAAGCAATGAAGGAAGTTGTGTGTGTGTGTGTGTGCTCATGCCTTTTCGTCGCTATACAATTTTGATTCTTCTCTAATGGTATCTAGCATTGTGTTTGTGGTTAAACTAATTAGTGTCTTTGCTTGCTCTTTTAAAGCGACTAGGAGGCAAATTGGGTTGTTTTTTAAGTAAGTGTAGATTGGGTGTAATTTTTTTCAATAGTTCTCTTAGATTTCATGTGACTTGGGGGGGGGGGGGGGGAAGATACTGTGGCATTATGTGACCACAACATTGGATGTCCTGTCAACATTCTATAATGTTAAGGTTGAGATGTTTTTTTTCATGCAAGTTGTTTCATGCAGATCTACTTGTATTATGCAGAGCATTCTTAGGTAGGGGTTCCATGCAGAGTGATAATGTCAGTAGATGACTAAAGTTCCACTAGGAATCACCTTGCTTGCATTTTAGCTCATAATTGGGTTATCACCTGTAAGTTTGTATTGCTCCATTGAGAGTTGTGTTAGGTTATTGGTGTAAGGCCACGTGGTTGCTATGAAGTAGGTGATGGGCTTTTTTTGAACCCCTATTTACTGGACATTGAGCTACCTTGAAGGGAAGGTAGTTGCATGATGTTGTGGTCTCTTCTAGTTTAATGTTCCTCTATCATCTAATCTACAATTTTGAATATGTTCGTAAGAACTCTATCATAGGCACGCTCAAGTTGTGTATACTAACGAGTAAACAAGGAGAGAAAAAGAGTTATATTTGAAAAAGGCGATAGTGATTTTACGAATTGAGAAGCGTCGACAGTGATTTTACGAATTGAGAAGCGTCGACTTACGAGTATATTGACACATTTTGTTGTAAAGTTGGTTCCTAAATCCTATGGTCCCTTTAAAATATTAGAGCGAATCAGTGGTAATGCTTATTAGTTAGAATTACCATTACATTGATAAATTCATGATTCTTTTCATGTGCATCTCTTGAAACCTCTCGTGGAAACCCATCGATTCGACCTATTGAAGAGGAGACCTAGCTATTAGAGCCAGATTGTATCATTGATACACAAAGACGTGGAAATTCATATCCCATTTATCTTGGTACATTCAAGAACCACCTTGTAGCGGATACAAAGTGAATGCCCGCAAGACATTTTTGCTAGTACCTTGTTTTGTTGACTGTCTTTTTGTTGCAGAATTGAGGACAATTGTGATATCAAGGAAGAGAGATATTACGAGAATTTGGATTATCTTATGATTTTTACATCTTTCGGGAGATCTAGCATTTTATTGCACAGTTGATGTAACGTGGGCTCGTTGTTTGTATAAGTGTGTAGCAATGTGTGCACCACTTATGCGATGAGTGTAGCAATGTGTGAATCACTTACGTAACAAGCGAAGGTATGTGTAGCAGTGTGTGTACAATTCACACGTATGGTTGGATATATGGCCACAGTCATAAGTATGTAGCAATGTGTGTACCACTTATGCGATGACAGTATGCGTAGTAGTGTGTGCACCATCCATATGATTTTATGCATGTGTAGTAGTATGCACCATGCGATGGTATGTGTCATGTGTGTATCATCCATCTATGATTTGTTGATTTTGCATCGCTTAAATACTGAAATATTGAATAATATTAGTAATTGATTTAAAGGTTTCTTATGCTTGAAATATTTGCATTATTCATGGATGTGAATTTAAGAGGAGTAACTAATCGAGGGATAGTTATTGGCGGTAAGCATGATTCGTCATATCTTTGTGCGCATATGGTGCAACCAATGATGCAGGGAGTAAACAAGGCTTACTTCAAAAAGCATAGTTTTTGAAATTACAAATGCTCGTTTACATATTTTAATTTTTGGAATATTAGAGGTTTAGCCTAAGCATATTAATTAAAGTAGGAAAAGCAAACCTTATTTTTGGCAAGATATTTTAGAAAGTGTGTGTGGCTTACTCCAATTCGTGCATGGAGGAGATGTACATAAGCTTATATCAATTGTTGCTCGAAATTATTGAATGAATTATGCATGGAGGAGATGTACATAAGCTTAAATCAATTGTTGCTCGAAATAACTGAATGAATTAAATACATAGCAAGTGGAAGACGAGCATCACTCCTATGGGTGGAGATTACCAAGCGCGCTTGTTATCTTTTTTGTTTGTGAGTATTGGAAGATCATGCATATTTGTATATAGTTTTTCGTTGTGTTTTTTATATTTGCAAGTTCTGTGAGTGATTCTTGTTGTATATGGCAAGTCCAATAATGCAATGTTTGTTGTTATGTAGTCATCAATGAATTATATGATTTCATCCATCGTGGAGTCATTCATAGATGGGGCAACTTTGATCCATATTAAGCCATGGTCATGTTGACTTCCTCTATTCTAAAATTTAGGTACGAAGTAGTCCATAACTTCTCCAATGATACCTGTCTTTTTTTAGAAGATGTTTAATTACTTCAAACCAACGAACATAATATCGCTTTGTAGTGAGATTGGGTTAGAACATATCAACTCGCGTATTTGTGAGGTGTTTTGCAGCATTGAATAGGTGTACTTTGATTTCTTTAAGTGTTGCAAGCATTGTACAAGTAGATCCCATAGTCTTGCTGGTGCTAATAGTGTTATGAAGAATGTAGGTGGACCTAGTTGTCATAACATTGCGAATAAGTTTTTCTTTAGTTTGTTTTGTTATCCATTTATGTTCAAAAGCATATGAAGTCTTTGCATTTAATATTCTATTGTAGAAGCTTCTCAATGTTTGTGTCAGCTATTGCATCTTCCACACATAATTTGTTCTGTCTCAGTAGTCCGGTATGCATTCTGTAGATGAGAGAACTTCTTGTGTCATGATTTTCATTGCTTTGAAAAACAAGTTCGATATTGATAGTGCGAACCTTCGGTCTTTGTTTTTCAACTCCCATTGTACTATGCTTTGCTATGATGTTGTTGATGGGATTGCATATTGTCTCGCACGACCGTAGAATAAAGTTTGAAACGTGAGCTCCTCACATTGCTTGTCTTTGAAGATCCTTAACAGTGAGAAACCTTGTGAAGGTGCAACATTGATAGCCTTTTCCTCAAAGTTAATCACTTGTTGACTAGCGTATATCTCGTGCACACCAGTGTCAGTGTTCGTCCTCCATTTGGGGTGGTGGTGTTGACAACTCGTACTGGGAGTTATTATCTGGAGAACTTTGCAATTACGTTATGTGCTCCATCCAAATTGCATTTAGTTGAACGTGATTCTCTTTGTATAAAGGGGAGGTCAGAAGTTCCTTTAGAGCTTGCATTCTTAAAGTCAGATGGACAAGACCACACAAGTAGTTGTGGTTGTACTCTAGTTTTCACTTTATGGAGACCGTCTCATTGTCGGTGTTGTCAATGAAACGGGGGAGCACATGTTGAGCTTGTCCACATTAGCGAAGACATCCACTATGCTACTCGCATTCCGTATTGCCCCTCGTAGGACAGCTCTCTTATTTGAGACAAAGGAATTCGAATAGAAATGAGTCGTGCTTCAATGTTGTTTAGTAAGAACGTGTAAATTGTTGGTTGAGCCATGTGGCTAGTGCAGAAATTTGGTGGCTTTCTCTAATTTATTTGTTTACACATTATGCACAAACATCATTCGCTTGATGCAAATTCTGTTGAAATGATACAATGTTCTTGTAAAAAGGACCTAGTGTTTTAGGTTAGGCTCTTAATTTCCTCGAGAATGTCAACATGCCACAAAACACACAAGGAAATCATGGAGAGTCAGATAGTTTCATTTGGTATATTTCTTATTCTCTTGCTTCTCTTACGAGTATCTTTGTAATCCCTATGACTGCATACTTTTCCTCTTCATCCATCCTAGCGAATGTGCTAGCGATTTCCTTATTGAATGGTGTGGCAAAGCATGTACTAGGTCTTCTAGTAGCTTCTCATCCTCCTTACTCCATATAGCATATTTCCTTTTCTTGGTCGTTGCAAAAAGTGGTGGCATGGTAATAGGATCCTTTGTCGGATTACATTGCATTGTTTATGGACTCCCGTGGCAATGTGAAAGAGTGTGATGCTGTTCTGCCCATTGAAAATAGCAACTTTGTAAGTTCTTGAGATAGATGCAACATGCAATTATGAATTAGAAGCCTAGAAGATGAGGCTGTGTGCACAAACATTGCAACATGTTGTCATGTAATGGTGGCTGTGTGCTCTAGAATTCTTGCAAGCAAGAACCATGGTGATTTGTGCAACGTCACAGATTGCAATGCACATGCATAGCACGTGTAGTAAGCAATCGTACGTAGTACTTGGAAGGAATTATTCCAAACACTTGATTATGTCCGTGTTCCGTGGATTTGCGTCATTGATTGCTCTTGTTCTATTGAGGTCAAAATCTTTCAAGTGTTTGGAACCACCTTTGGTTCAAAATCCATTTTTGAACCAAAGGTGGGTAACTTAATTTGGTACAGTATGAGATGCCAATGCCCTTAGTCTTGTAAATCTAGAATGTCACTCTCATGCTAACTACACGTGAACGTGTACTATGGGAAATTGAGAACTACACATTGTGCTTGTTCAAATTTGTACACGCGTTGACACAATTCTGAAATGATGTGCACGAAATAATATTGTGTCACATGCTTGCAAGTGTTAGAAATTCAAAGCCAACTGAAAATGAGAGTCCAACAAACTTGGAAGTTGCAACACCTCATGTCATGGGAATGGAAGAGAGCGCAAACTTCTTATTCCAAGCCAAAATGAGGAATGAGTACCCTCTTCATTACAATGCCAACTAAAAGTGAGAGTCAAGCGAAAACGAGAGCTATGATGCCTCACTAATACAAAGGAGAGTAAAGCCAATCCTACATCCGTGTGAGCTAACAAAGACACTCTGTGGCAAACACAATCACGTGTCCAGAGCTGTTGATGGTGAAGTATCCGGTAGGCTTGATCTCCTCGAATATCATTCATGACACGCAAATCGCCTTCATTCATGAGCCTTGGACAACATCTTCTTCACATTTTGGGATAGGGCCAAAAGGGTCTCAACGTCTAGCTATCTTTCTCTTGGATTTGAGAAGGCTTATGACAAGGTGGAGTGGTCTTTCTTGGAGGGCACCATGTGCAAACTGTGCTTTTCAGACCGTTGGATCTGGGGGATCTCAGTTCTCTATGCCCCCACGTGGAGTGCCCGAGGGAGGGTTAAAAAAAGCCAATTCGTGTACGTTTTTTAAAAAAAATCGATTGCTAAAGTTTGGTGGTCATGGGCGCGTGAGTCCCTCTATGAAAGCACCAAAATCTGGCGGCTACTATTGCATCTTACCACTTTACAGACTGCAGTAGGGGTTGGGGAACTAGCGAGAAACCCAATCAAAGCATGGGTCCTCATCTAGAAAGACAGCAGCATGGTTTGTCCTGAACTTGAAATTATGGCTAGGAGGGCGAGGATGACGCCTAGAACAAGAGGGGAGAATAAGCCTCCCTTACACGCTTTAAGAATCATCTAAGAGTCATCCGAGGAAGAGGTCCTTGAATCCTTTGCCGAATCTCGAATGGCAGAATTGCTTCTGTTAAGTCCACTCTTGGCTTCGAAGCTGCCTCCTTCTCCATGCATACTAAGCTCTTTCTGATGCGGGAGTGGTGGAAAGTTGCCAAGACAGCTTGGACAAATCGATAACAAGGAAATGCAATTTCGTAAAGCTGCCATTGTCTTGCTAGGAGATGGTTGATAGGACATTTACAGATCTTGCATCAATAGTTACATCCAACTTTGAGTCTTAAATTTTTATTTTATTTTATTTATTAAAAAAACTTTGGAGTCTAAGCTAAATTTGGTGGAAGATGCTAAGTTGGAGGATGGGCTTTCCCAATTGAGTTCATCTCCTTCCTAATTGCCTCCGAGCATAATGTTACTTCTCTCTTCTCTCTCTCTCTCTCTCTTTTTCGCTTGCTATTTGAAGCTTCTCTTGTGAACTAAATTTCCACTCTAAATCTTCATCAAGCACCATATCCTTTCCATGCCTTGGTGCAGTATATCTCTTTCCACTCTTCCCATGCCTTGGTGCAATAAAAAATGTTAGTGGATATACTTTCCACTCTTCCCATGCCTTGGTGCAATAAAAAATGTTAGTGCATCTTAGATTGAGCCTTGTGTTGTTGGGGTAGATAAGAAATAAATGAGACAATGTAAGTCACTTTAGATACCTACATGGCCTGCAAAACTTTACCAGGTAAAGTTTACAGGCTACAACTAGGTTAAGTGAGATTTCCAACCTTATTTATTCACCTTCGTTCAAGACTTAAATCTGGAAATTACAGTTTCATAGCCTGATTTAAGGTTATCAATTTTTAAAAGGGAAAGCCAAGTACTCTATGCAACTTTCTTTGGTAGAGTGTCATTAAGCAACTTATATTCCAAAATCAAGGTTTGACACTTCAAGACTGATTAATTTCAACCTTGTGATAGTTCCATATTACCACCTATACTTAGTAATAGTCACTCAGAAGAGTAGAGTTGGAACACTATTCAAATGTACAATGTTACTTAAGGTATCTCTTTTTTTGTTCTCACTACTTACATCTCATCTCTTTCTTTCAAAAATTTCTTAAAGAATCCCCTCAACTTTTAGATGACTTAATATTAAAACTATATTAGCGCTTCTAAATTATCCATATATTCTCTATATTATCACTTATAAATTCTTTCATGGATTTTACATTATTATTAAAAAACAATCTCCTCTAAATTCTTTGATATACATGAATCTTAAAGTTGAGTTAAAGCTCCGGGCAAATGGTGCATTGTTATACTTCTGTAAACTGTTTCATTGATTCTGATATAGTATTAATTTTCACGATTATCAATCTCAGTAGATTGTTATGCCATGAGTTCTATTTATCGAATGATTTTGAGCTTGAAATTGTGATCTGAAAAACACACTACACTGCATGCCTACGTGTGCTTGTGTGTGGCTGCTTGCATGAACATGAGCACGCACAGGCATGTGTATGTTTGTTAGAAAGAAAGAGAGAGCTGCACGAGCTGCACGCTGGAAAAATATGGAAATAAATAAGAATTCAAATCCAGAGATGCAGGGGGGAGAGAGAGAGAGCATGTGCCAAAGTGACTCACTTTTGCATGCAATGGTAATTCCAGTAAAAGCAAACCAAAAGTTAGATTCTTCAGAATTATGAGGTAAGTTATAATAGCGGGAAAAAACTGAGACCCAACAGAGACAATGTACAAACTAAAGTTCACTTACACTACATCCTTAGGAGTGTACACCCCTCCATATGAAAAGAGTTGCTAGAAGAGACGAGACTTTTCTGAGTCTCGTGCACAGTATGAGCTAGCAATTTGGATACGAACACAGTTTAGAACAAGATTTTCATGTATTTCAAAATAGTAGAGCTTACCAGGAAAAGCAAGCCTTCAGACATATGTCGAGCATGAAGATGAAGAGCCAAAGTAACAGTAGTGCATCCCCTGCAACCTATTAAAATCAAAATGTCTTTACTCAGCCGTCACTTTTACATCTGCTCTAAACTGTCCCTCCCCTGGGCATGGCACCTGGATTTGCTGCCCTCACAATTACATCAAGGACTCTATCACAGGTACAGCTCCAACTTATAGGCCATGGGACAATATCTCACATCATTGAGTTATAATTTGATCATCCATTTGTTGACTTAAAATGATCATCATCAATGGTTGAATATATCAAGCCTTCATTGACAAGAAATTCAATGGCGTCCCTGAGACACATGTAAAAGAGTCTTACAATCAGCTTCTGCGATATGAAAAGTTAAGAAGAGCTTGTGGCGTGCGAAGACAAATAAGTATATTCCCTTACACTACTAAGATATCTCAAGATATTAATACGAATGTTATACAGGTGCTAACATCCATCTTCGAAGGCACCTCTTAACTGTCCAACTAAGTTACTAAGCAACACTTGTTACTTACTTGACTTGCTTCTTGCTAAATCCAACCAGTCTTCGTGCAACTTCATCCACATGCAAACCTGCTTCAGCTGCCCTGTACAGTATCAAAATACCAACACCACTTCGGTTTATCTACGTCTGAGTGAATGAGAACGTAAGATGCTGAAAAACATAATGCTCACAACAATACAAGGTGAAAGTGAATCAATCCATGAATAACTAAACAACTGGAAGAACGTGGAAACTAAATCTGTGAAAAGAGGAGAGCTGGTGGGTGGGGCAAAGCTTGAGATGTCCAAAAGTCAAAAGATTGCCTACACATAATTGACAGCTTCAGCATGCCAAGCACACGCTGCAAATGGAGGGTGGGTCTGGTATATTGGCGATACATTATTATGTAGTTTCAAGCAAGCATCACACCTGATAAAAAGTATAATTATGAAATATTGATCGTTCATCATAACAAGTGCTGTTCAGAATCCACCCCTCTATACAAGAACGAGAGTTGCAACACCAGTTACCCACATATTGAATTAAGGGAAAGAGAGAATCGCCAAGTCCACGTCACAACAATATTAAACCCCTGAGTTCACTATCCGACACATCTGAAATAATATGGGAAGACCAAAACAGAGAATTGAGCTCAAGTCCTGCCCTGCTTAGCTAGCATCAGCCATGGCAAGAAAAAGATTTTACATACAAGCTAGCAGGTTCTTCGAAAACAGCATGTACTCGCTTTTGACATTCATCCATGGAGCCACCAATTGCCACTGTATTGGAAGGCATGTACTGCACAGAGAAGCAAGCATGTTGACAATAAGAATCCAAACTTGCAATTGACCATTACAGCTGTACAAGTAACGAAAGAGCACCTGATTGTAGTTCCCAGCCATTCCTGTTCCTCCAGTGGCTGCGGCATTGTAGATAGATGAGTTTGTAGCATTTTGCATGGAGTTGTTAGCCCGAAATGCTGCTGTACTTGCGGGACCCGGTGTCGATTGTGTACCCTGTATCAAAAGATCAAGTAAATCCGATGGTATGAAGACCAGACGACGCAGATGACGAAAGGCATTCAATAAAACTAGCAGATATAGAGGTTTACCGTAGATTTCACATGATAAAGATGAACGAATATGCATTCTAATAAGTGGAAGGTAATCTCATTGAAGTCTGTGACAGACCTACAATAAATCAAAACAAGATTAACATAGTCCAACATGTCGTCCATAAGGCATGAAAGGAGTAACATTGTCCTGTCTTCAAGGACTCATTAAACCAACCTTACGGAAAAGGCGACTATATTCCTTTTGCCTTGAAAAGACCTCAAGTGGCCATGTACCCGAACATAAGCTCCGTTTCTGCAGAGCCGTAGGAAAGGTAAGAGTCAAGATTCTAAAACGTACCAGTCAGTGCGACAATCGTTGAAACTATTCAGACCTCATCTGACGACGAAGCAAACACAAAGATTGGTAGAGTAAAAGTAGATTACTGTATAGTCATCATTTCCATACTTTCATGTGTATCTTGACCATCAATCCTGACGACAACAGTTGAGGTGGTAAATACGTTTGTTTAACAGAAAGCCTCACATCATCATCAATAAGAAACTCTACAATGGTCATCAATACGAAACTCTATAATGATTGGCAAAATGCCGGAATAGATTAGGCACAGTCGGTGTGAGAACCAACCAACGCTTGACTTCAACCCTGCCAGTCCCATCGTCAAGAACGAAAGAGACATCCGTAGTTTTCTCTTCCTTGTTAAACACCATACCCACCAACGTTACCTGTACAGACGCAATTAATGTTCAAGTTCTTCAAGTTTCACATGAGACGACAGCCATGGCACAAGAAGAATTGGAAATACGGAGCAGAAGAAGAAAGCAAGACACATACGTTGTTCACATCAACGCCATCAACGTAGAAATTGTCATCAGAAGGATTCTGGACGGCCTGACTGATCTGCTTGACTGTCAAAGGCAAGAGGCCAGTATTCTGGGAGCCGCCGCGCTGCAAACAATACCGTCCAAAGTCAGGGGGCACGAAGACATGGTAAAGAGGTCTTGCGACTTTGAAACTACTGTAATGGAACAAAATATGTAAAGAGTTTCCCCCTAATTTTGCAACAAAATGGAAAGGCAAAGCGCGCAGAGTATGGAAGAGGCGTGAAAGCGGTCAAGCGAGGAGAAGGCATGGATGAGGAAAAAGAAAGGGGAAAGGGAGGAGAGGTACTCTGGAGCTGGGGAAGGCGTCGACGGATTGGGAGGCAGATTGGGAAGGCATGAAGCCTCCGCCACCGAAGAGGGAGCCGCCATCGGAAGCATACATGGAGATACAACCAGAAAGAGCAACAACGATCAACAGCAGCAGCACCTCTTGTTGAATGAGCAGAGCAGAGTAGAAAAAAGAGGACGTAACGAAGAAGATGAACCAAATGATGACACACTATGGAATTGCCCTTTTTCCCGCCAAATTTTGGCTGGCTTATACCTCCACCCCTCTAGTCCCTTCACACCAGCACCCACACACACAACACAACGAAGAATAGAGGTTGAAAGGAAGATGGCAGGTCGTTCACACCATGCATACATCAAAAGTATGATTGGCTCAATGGGGCTGAGAAGATCTTGCCAATAGGGGGGCTATGAGAGAAAAAATTGCATCAGCAATTTCTCATGGGTCTCTAGAGAAAAGGGGGATTAGGGAGGCATAAATTGAGGGGAGGTAATATTTTGCCACGTGTCCCCATTGGAGGGTTCTGGAATTTGTTGTGCACCACCCTGGAAATTGTTATAAAGAGCTGCTTCTTTCATCTTTGCGGACGACGATGAAGCTTCGCACGAAGCTCCCGCTACCAGAACCACCACTACCCAAGCCCTTTTGCTTCCTCTCCAGAATCTGCAATTACTGATACACCACCACCCAAAACAGCTCCTCCTCTTGCTTCCTCTCGGCTGCTCGCTAACCTCCTTGATATCCTTGTCCAATTCCAACCTCCATGCCACAGCTTTCACAAACAAGCACATTCAATTGTCTTGCGTACCCTGCAAGAACAACTTTTTCAGCCTTTACATCGTCACCAGTTTTAGAATATGGCAAATCTGCAAAGGAGATGGGATTCTCGTCGCCGTCCTCCAGCCAAAAATTATCCACAAATTTGGGTACTAACTCGTACTCGTCCTCCGAAGAATCGTCTGCCATTTTATCCAGAGTCTACAGCCAGAAGGAGTGGTCGCAGCCAAAAGGAGCTTCACAACAGCAGCGATTAGGAAGCTAAAGGGAAACCTTTGCCTTCCCATTAATATGATTAGCGAGCCTACGATGCATGAATGGTGATGGTGAGGGCAGGAACCCGCGGCGGGGGCGAAAGACCAACAGAGACCTTGCGAGGGGAAGGACGCGAATGGAGTAAGTGTTGAGATATGGTGCCATGAGCACATAGATTAAAGGCTAAGGTATGTGATAAGGAATGTATTCAAGTAGCCACAAGGAGATGTGGATCAAGGATATCCACAAGGAGAGATGTGGATCAGAGGATCCCACAAGTGTTGACTATTCAAAGGGCACTCTCTATATAAGAGGCCTGTCATGTATTATTGAGAACACACATTGCAAGAGATATAGATTTGCTATCTCCCTCTCATGTCTTATTCAATGTGCTTTGGGCCTCCTTAGTTCTTCCGCTAATCTTATGTGCACTAGGCTAGTACGATCCGCACTTTGACATGGTATCAGAGCCCAGGTTAGCTAAGTCTAGATTAGTTTTAGATGTAGTTGAGAATGCTTTGTGAGACTTCTTGAGTGTTGCCGAGAGAGAGAGAGAGAGAGAGAGAGAGAGAGAGAGAGAGGTCTCTATGTTCTTGTTTCATAGAGATTCAGTTACTCTGATAGGCTTGCTCTAAAGAGACTCCTATCTACATCAGCCTCTACAACAGAGAACATCTCGAAATGCAATTACAGATGGCCAGAGACACCTTGGAAGCATGGCCTGAGCCGAAGGCCAGCGACCCGTTTGAATCTCTTTGAGCCAAATCCTAAGTCAAAGGCGTGATCTGTTTTAGTAGATCTTTCCTTTTTCGTGGGGAGTTATGCTTCGCGGGCAACTCCTAGACTCCCTCCATTGTTGCGCTACCAGCAGCTAATTACAGTTGAGGATTGCAAAGTAATAGAAGCTCATGAGCAACCTTTTCAAATGTGCTCAAGCGACTTCAATGCAGTGCTTAGATGCAGCAGCTCTCTACTATGCTTTTCACGGGCTCTTGCAAAGACTTGGACATAGTGCTATTTTTACCTCTAGACAGTAGGACATAATCTTGAAAGAGGAAATAACATTATGAGAGAAAGCTGATGTGGATACTTAAACACTGCAATGACAACTTGAGGTAGTCTGTCAGCAGAAAAGCAAAGCCGAATCGTGTGTCTTGCAGTCGAATGGTGCTCTGAAGTAGTGAATGGAAAGGGGCCGGAAGGTAAGAGAGCAGCAAGAGCACAAGATGATCGAGACTCTTAATGCCAGCCTACGGGCGATCCCACACCCCTCTCTAGCACCCGATCCATCATATGTCTCCTGCTCAGCCGCCACAACGCTAGAGCCTCTAAGGCATCAACAATCCTGATGACCAGTGGACCATCAAAGCTTTAGCCACCACGGTCTACAGCTCTAGCCTCCCATCAACACAACAGCTCCTATGACAGCGGCTCCTCCCTGCACAGTTAAGCTATAGCACGCCCTAATGCCAACATCTCTGCACAACCCCGAGCTCTAATAGCTCACGACTCCTAGCTACAAGCCCGACTCCCTCACATAAGTTCTTCTCCAGCAGCTACCTCTACAGCTCCAAGTTAGCACCGGCTCCTTCAACGGACGCGGGTGGTGCAAATTGGCGTTCGCAGAAGAGCTGCAGCTCTCCAAAGAGTCATGCATCGTCAATTCTGGAGTCTTGCGAGCTATGGGAGGAGCTGAATGTTCCATAGAGCAGCTATGTCCTTAGTGGAACTGAAACACTAAAATTTTGAGCTTGATGAAGCACAAAAGACGCAGAATTTTGGAGCTTGATCTCCAACTAACAACCTCAAAGACCACGACACCTGACTCATCGCGTGTCTGTGCAGAATCGACCCACCTCAATGACGATGCACTCAGCTTGTCCACAAAGTCTTCCTAAGGTTCTCAAAAAGCCACGTGGTAGTACCAAACCATGGTTAAACCTAGGTTTAGTTTAATGTTGCTTAGTCAAAGTTTTGCCACCTGGCGGCAGATAAGGCTCAATCTTGGTCTAGTTAACTTAACCCACCATGGTTAGCATTAGGACTGGTTATGCCACATTAGCATGCACAGTCAATAGTGCCACCTAAGCACATTGCCCCTTGTCAAGCACAGTTTGAATTCTGCATGTGAATCCCTGTGCCACATCATTAAGGCCCCCTCTTCTTCACAGAAACTTCGACAAGCCGTAACTCACAATCCAGGAAGAATTTGGACATGCTCCAAAAAGGAAAAGTGATTGTCTTTTTCAGCTTTACGTGCCTGTTGGATTAGAATCATTGGATGCAATTAGACACTACCAATATTGAAAGAAATCAATTGGTAAGACCTTTGTAACAAATGGAAAAGCAAAGCATGAATGCACACATCACTGTCATAAGCATGCCAAAAGCACAAGTGTATGAGATGACCATAGCATAGAACATGGCATCCACACATAAAGCATTAAGGAACATGGAGAAACAAAGCATCCTGCAACCAGCTACATCAAGCAAAGAAGTCAATGGCATTGACAACATGTATTAGGAAGCAAAAACCTTGCCACCTTCAACCCATATGTTTGTAAAACAAGTCTGACCACCTAAGAGTAGCTATGAAAGCACCCAAGGGAGGTATTGACATGTAAAAACCACACTTGACCACCTTAAGTAGCAATGCATGCACTAAGGGGAGGTGATGGATTTGTAACTCACATCTGATCACCTTATAGTAGCCAATAGATTATGGCTCCAAGGGGAGGTGTTGAGATATGGTGCCATGAGCACATAGATTAAAGGCTAAGGTATGTGATAAGGCATGTATTAAAGTAGTCACCCTAGGATGTGGACTACAAGATGTGGAGATGTGGATCAAGGATATCCACAAGGAGAGATGTGGATCAGAGGATCCCATAAGTGTTGACTATTCAAAGGGCACTCTCTATATAAGAGGCCTATCATGTGTTGTTGAGAACATACATTGCAAGAGATATAGATTTGCTATCTCCCTCTCATGTCTTATTCAGTGTGCTTTGAGCCTCCTTAGTTCTTTCGCTAATCTTGTGTGCACTAGGCTAGTATGATCTGCACTTTGACAGTAAGCATAAGTGTCCCTCTGCTATATAATGCAATGCAACAAGATTGCACCTAACACGATGACTTCCAAGTCATTGCTTTAAGGTTAATGCAGATGACATGCTGCATTAAGGCCAGATCTACAACCTGTGAGGGTGATCAACACATACACTTGAGGTTTAGGAGAATCATAGGATTTGAATGTTAAACTTGTATGTCGTGCACAATGCCATACAAGCTGACATCTCAAGCTCAGAGGACTCGATGAGCTCTGAAATGGGTGAAAAGCTGAATCTTAGGGCCTCTATGGCTCCCAACTCTAGTTTAGTTAGATCCCATTCCCCCACACCTTCAACCATAGCCTCAGAGCACAAGGAATCATTAGCCAACATAATGGGGAGATTTGGGCAAACTGACCCTGACATTCGCAAGGCAATTCAAAGTGCTAGAGGAGCCGTAAGGGCCTTCCACCATTCGTACTAGAAACCACACGGAATATTCCTATTTCCACCATACAGGTGAATCCTATGGAAGCACATGTGCAATTCTATGAGGGAGAACCATCCTTTAGTGGCATTTTTGAGTGAAGGATGCCAACTAGCTATCGGCCGTCGAATCCTACAACACCAATGAGTCAACAAATGAACTTTCGAAGGGATGATTGCCATGAACGGTGGCTTCACGCCCCTCTTCATACCCAACCTGGGGTGGAGGCTAAGAAAATACCCCTTACCCTGTAGCTACACCCTACAACGGATACCCAACCTAAGTGTGTCTATGCCAAGGCCATCACCGGTGAAGCTAGTAAGGCCAATCCCACCTTGAATGCCAGTCCTAGAGCCTACGAACCTCTGATCCCACTTTTGTATGGCCAATGACTTTTCTATAGTCCACCTCTCGGGCCACCCACCTTTTGGTACAGTGCTCTCCCCACAATATTATTGGAAGGTATACTAACTTCTTAAGGAGTAAACCAATGACCATATCCAAACTTATTATTAAGTTCCTGGGAGAAGGAGATCCAATGTCCATTGTGGAAAGGTTTGAGCAAATCTGCGAGACTTTTGATGATGTGGGAGACTTAGATAAGGTCAATGTTTTTAGCTTGAGCTTGGATGGTCAGGCAAGACAGTGGTTTAGAGCCTTAAACTCTGAAGAGAAGATTAATTGGGACATGCTATGTAGGTCATTTATAGTGGGGTTTGCCCCAAGTGATCCCAATGGAGCCTTATTAACCAATTGTACAAAGTTAAGTAGAAGGAGTTGGAGTCCCTTTGTTACTATATTGCGTGGATGAAGCACCTAAATTCACGGTGTGAGTTGCATAAAAGGATGAGCCTGGGTGGTAAGGCAGGACAGTGGTTTAGATCCTTAAACTCTGAAAAAAAGATTTATTGGGACACACTATGCAAGTCATTTATAGTGGGTTTTCCCCTAGTGATCCCAATGGAGCTCTATTGACCAATTGTATGAAGTAGAAGGAGATGGAGTCCCTTTCTGACTATATTGCTTGGATCAAGATCAAGCACTGAAATTCATGGTGCGAGTTGCATGAAAGGATGAGCGACGCGTAACTTTTGTCATGCTTCTTGATAGGGATGTGGGACTCCAAGCTCCATGACCATCTCTTTGCCATGAACCCTACAACCTTTGAGTTGTGTAGCAAGACGGCTATATGCCTAGGATATAACATTATGGATAACATTATGAACCCTTCAACCTTTGAGTTGTGTAGCAAGATGGCTATATGCCTAGGGGATAACATTATGGATAAAGCCCAAGGAGAGAAGACACACGTGGCTTCATCGGATGTGTCCCAAACTAGTAAAACCGCTAGTGTTGGTGAAGCCAAGGAGACAACTCTAGCCACTAAGGACATAAACAGGGAAGAGTTGGCCGCCAACTTCTTGGAATCAATTAAACCAACAACTCAAGGGAGGATTGATGAAATAAGGTCCAAGCAATCTGCACGAATTTTCAAGAGTCCCAAACGTGTGGTGTGACATCTGCATGGGTAACCATCCTACCAATGAGTGCCCCCACCTTAGGGCTAGGCCAACACTCTAGTGTGTGCTTGATGGGAAACAATGAGACCTCCCAGTGTCACTATCCAAAGGTTATCTCCCAGCCAATGTACCAACAAAGGCCGCTCCTGACCTTGCTAGCACTGCTGAATCCATCCAATCAAGGACAGTTGACCATTCAAGGAGACCCTCCTGCCAATCAAGAGTAATACATGGCTCAAAACCTGCCATTGCCTCCACTAGTCTTGAGACATCACCCTAGATCACCCCTATGAATCAAGTGATAATTGAGGGAGCCACCTAGTGAGTGGGAGGAGCTAAACCATGTTATTTCGGTGAGTGGTTCCTCACAATACGGGAGTCCTCCACACCATCCCAACTATGTAATCCATTATATTTTCTTAGGACGAGGAGTATATCCCAATCCATCAAACAACCCCTGCCTCTCAAAAGGCCAAGGATATGAACACGTTGACCCATAGACCACCTCTACCATGCTATTCATGTCAAGCCTCCCATCGAGCTAGTGAGTGTCCTTATAAGATGCCAACCAATCAATCGGTGGCTTATTATAAATGCTAAGGACCTCACTTTCGAAGAGACTGCTCTTATAAAGCTGACCAACCCTAGCCTGTGGGGCAACTACCACCACTATGGGTGCGCGGTTGTGCTCTGGCTCTATGGTGGACCATCTTTACAAAGATTGTCCATGTGTAGAACCCCTAGAACAGCTGTAGATTCTAAGACTAGCATCAATTTGCTGAGTATCAAAAAGGGCTGTAATAATCAGGGCCCATGCCAGAGTCTTAGGCAAAGAATTCCGTAAGCAGGCCAAGAGGGATGACGAACCGAGTATGGCCTAGCCTAAGGACACAAACCATATAGTTGTGGTTAAGGTAGGAAGAGGATCGGATAAAGTAATCATTCAAAATGGGTACGATGAGGACATGAAGTGTGCTTAAGGTAAAAAGAGGATCAAATAGAGTAATCATTCAAAATGGATACGATGAGGATGGTTTTGACTTTTTGTGAGTTTATTTTCTGTGAGTTTTACGACCACAAAGAACATAGCTAGTGGCTACCTATGTTTAACATCCAATCCCAAAACAAATATGTACTCCCAATGCAATCATCTCACCAAATTGCAAAAACCCATTTCAAATGAACAATAGCATAATTTTCTCCCAAGAAATCCAATTAGTATCTCAAAAGATAATGCCATAAGATCACCTAAGTCCTATGCAAGAGAAACAAAATCCCAAAGATAAGCACCCTAATTCATATATGCGGTGACTTGCTAGTGTGAAATCGATCAATGAAATTCCATAAATGAGAATGTTGCACTCCAAAATCTGATTGCAAAATAGCATGTCTCTACAATGAAGACATAAAATGGAAGGAAACATTGACATGGCTACTCCTCCAGAGAAACAACATCCACACACTGCAACAAATCCGATGCAAAGATTGCATGTTTCTACAAGAAAGACATAAAATGAAAGGAAACATAGATGTGGCTACTCCTTTAGAGCAATGTCATCCACATAGATGCAACAAATCTGATTCAAACATGTCTCTAAAAGAAATATATAAAATGAAAGGAAACATAGATGTGGCTTTTGGTCCTCCATAGCAAAGTCATCCATGTAGATGCAAAGATTCTTCTCTTCTTCACTTTTGACTTCTTGTCATATTGCCCACCATTAGCCTCCATGTGCCTAGCCATGTTCTTTGCATAACAAGGAAAACCACTTCTGTAACTGTCACTTTACAGTAACTCCCTTCTTATAGATTTAAAAACATTTCCAAAGAATAAATCCTCTGTGTCTTACCAAAAGTCAACGTCCTCGATGGGTTCTCCAAACTTCGGAACCATATGAGGTATTGACGCAGAAGTCTCTCCTTGACCTTGCACCAGTACAAGTTTTACACAAGCAAATCAATTTGAAAATCAAACCAATTGCACACTCATAGTGTGCTTCATTATCATATCCTAACACAAGACTTTAAAATAAAACTCTAAGAGAAACCACAAAGTAAAAGTCCAAGCTTCAGCTATGTCCCATCAAGTCTCCTTCCAAAAGGATCCACACCCCTTAAATGTATGCGGTCATGAACATAAAAACCATGTCTAACAATCTCCAACTCTATCTCCCATCTATGAGTGATAGAGGAAATCAATAGCAACCATCCCGAGTCATCCAACATGGCCGCACTGAGTCTAAGCACTGCCTCAAAAATATCAACGGACCACTTATTCCAATCAAGCAAGCCACCAAAACCTTTAACTGCCATGCCAGTGGGCATGCCCAATAGAATTACATCTGCACTATAAGAGGTTTGGGTCCCCTTCCTTGATCTTCCATCATGCCCTACATGCAACATCAAGAAATCTTTAATAGCAAGATGCAATTTTCCTCCTATGATACCATGCGATGAGATCACACTTCAATTGTATCTAGAGCACTCTTTGTCCTTGAAAGTGCAAGTAGAAGGTGAAAAGCCAAAGGCATTGGGCATAGAGAAGCTGCACAAGTTCAGAGACTTGCTTGGTGTGCAGGAATTGGGATTGAGCTCGAGGGGGAGTGTTGAGATATCAAGCTCCACTCGTGATATGCCAGGGTGACCGTTGTGCATTTATGTCACTAACTTGTTAGCTGCAGATGCGGTTGGTACACCGCCCATGAATAATAGCTGGATCACAGCTATCTTTATGTACTCTAGTTAGTGGCTCAGTTAGTATGCCACCTAGGTTAGTTTAGTTTGGTTTGAGACCCACATATAGGGTTCATCTATTCCTTTTGTAAGAGAGAGAGTTTTTTGGCTTTCACAACTAAGAAGAGGAAAACTATTTTCAACCTCCACCTTTGTGTGTATTCCCCCATTGTGTATGTGAGAAAGCTGCAAGTGAGACTCCTTACCTCTCTCCCACTCTCTTCACAGTGTATTTGTTGATTTACAAGTCCAAACGGGGTCATGTTACATATCAAATCAAATGGAAAGGCTGATTTAGATGCTTATCATGCCTTTTTGCACCATCTAGTAAAAGTTCATGCACTAAAGTAATGAATTTTTGTGGTTTATCCTCCCACTGGAAGTTGTTAGCAACCAAGGGCCTCACTTCATCAACCAGACGATTCAAATCCTTATCCGTGAGTTCCTAGCAGCTCATAGAAAATCCACTCTTTACTACCCTAGAGAAAATGACCAAGCTAAAATCTCTGGAAAAAAATTATGTTTCACTATGACATGCACGATAGAAGCTAGCCAAAGTGACTGGGAACAAAATGATTTACAACATTTTCTATCACAAGAACAAAATGTCTGCAACATTTTCTATCACAAGAACAAAATGTTTCTCAATAATAAAAAAACGGATCAGACTGTCTCACCAACTTCCACTACAATAGCTCAAACAGCCTTGAGGTCTCTAGAATAAGATAGAATCTGGAAGAGTTCAATTGAAGATAGTTGTGTTGATGGATACACATGTTATGGTTTATGTGGAGACCCAAGATCACTATGGCAAAAAAAATGTGGGAAGGCTATCACCTTGGGTAAGGCAAGGGAGAACATTGTGCCCCTAGGATTCTTTGGAAAGCGGGCTTATAGTGGGGGTGAGACAATGCAATTCATGTGGTTTTGTCCTGATGATGTGACTCATATAACAAAGGAGGATACATGTTGCAGGCCCACAATGTATAGGCCAATAATGTGGTGTCAGATAGTGCTTCGAACATAGGTGCGGTTGCAATAAAGGAACAATTTCTACTGCAGCAAATGACAGGATCACAAAGACATTTGCCAAGTGTATACTGCTCATGTTGTCACAATAAATGGCAACTGGCCCATCTATAGACTGATGCATATCATAAAGCAGCTTATGCAACCAAGCTGCCTCACATGTAGCCATTGCTGCACCCATGTATTCAGACTCTGTGCTCGACAAGGCAACTATAGGCTATTTCTTACTGCTCCAAGTGACTGCAGCACTCCCAAAAGAAAACACATATCCACTGGTAGATCGTCTATCAGAAATACTACTAGCCCAATTAGCATCGGTGTATCCATGCAACTGTATCTGAACCCCAGTCTCATAAAATAGTCCATACTGTAATGTGGACTTCACATAGTTCAGTATGCACCTAGCTGCATCCAAATGGGTTTCCTTGGAGCCTGCATAAACTGACTTACCAACCCAATAGCATAGCTCAAATCTGGCCTGGTAATAGTCATATAAATCAAACTTCCTACTACGTGTCTGTACATAGTAGGATCTTCCAGAAGCTCACCTGCATCTCCACTCAGCTTCACATTCTACTCCAAAGGAACTGAAATAGGCTTACAGCCTATCATCCCATATTTAGACAGCATGTCCAATCCATGCTGCCTCTGCAAGAGCCATATCCCACTTGTGAATCTAATCACCTCAATGCCCAAGAAGTAATGCAGCTGTCCCAAATCCTTCATCTCAAACTTCTGCTTCAATAGCATTTTCACATGAAGGATATCTTCATCACTTTCACCTGTGATTATTAAATCATCAACATAAATGACAAGCAACATAATACCTTTCTCCATTTTTCTCACATAAAGTGAGAAATCTGCCGTGGAAATCTGAAAGCCAATAGTGACAAGATACTGTCCTATCTTGTCAGTGGGTGCTTGCTTCAAGCCATACAAGGCTTTCTTCAACTTGCAAACAAACTCAGGATGAACTGCATGCACATAACCTGGTAGCTGCTCCATATAGACCTCTTCTTGCAAATCACCATGCAAGAAGGCATTCTTTACATCCATCTGATGTAAAGACCATCCCTTTGATGCAGCCGTAGTATTGACTGCTCTCACAGTTGCCATTCTTGCAACCGGACTGAATGTTTCTTTATAATCAATGCCATATGTTTGTGCATACCCCTTCACAACTAATCTTGCCTTGTATCTGCTCACAAAACCATCTGCATTGTGCTTCACCTTATAGACCCACTTGCAACCAATTGCATTCTCGTCTTTAGGCAAAGGCACTAATTCCCATGTAGCATTTGCTTCCAAGGCATCCATTTCTTCATCCATGGCTTTCTTCCATTTTTCTTTTCCCATGGCTTGCTCAAAAGAAGTGGGTTTTGGTTCTTGTATCACTTTGACCATATAGGCATAGTGAATGGCTGTACATCCATCATATTTCAGCCTTTCCACAGGAAACTTGACTTTGGTAGACCTGCACAAAAAAGGCTCAGTACCAGGTGCTCTCAAAACATTCATGGTCTTCCTTACTCCAGGTGTAACAATAGAAGGAATACCCAACTCATCATCAATGTTATGTTGTGAGCCACTGGATTCACCATCCACATAAGAGTGACCTGCATTCACATAAACCATGGGCTGATCTACTTTCTCTTTTCCTTTTCGTGATACCTGCATACTACCATCTGCATTGCTTTGAGGAGATTCTCCTGATCTCAATCTGCCTATCCATGGCGAAGTATGTGAAGCGCTGCTAGAGGACACTACAGCTCCAATAATATTTTGTGATTGCTACTGTGAATTCTGTGTAGCATTACCATTTTGTGCATCTACATTATCAACCACATTTACTGGTTTATACCAGCTGCTCATCTCATAAAAAACATCTCTGCTCACTGTAAACTTACGAGTAGAAGGATTATAGCATCTATACCCTTTCTGTTGCAGAGAATAACCAATAAAGATGCACTTCTCGGCTTTTGGATCCAACTTGGATCTCAACTCATCTGGCACATGAACATAGGCAATGCAACAAAAAACTTTCGAATGAGAAATATGTGGTTTCCTACCAGTATACCTCTCCTCTGGTATCATGCCATGTATTGCTACAGTGGGAGTCCTGTTCATTATGTAGACTACTGTAGCAACTACTTCAGCCCAATAAAAATCTGGCATGTCTTTTTCGTTGAGCATGGCATGAGATACCTCTCCAATATGCCTGTTTTACCTTTCTGCAAGTCCATTTTGCTGTGGGGTATGACTACATGAATATTGCTGCTTTATGCCATGCTCTTGCAGGAACCTTACAAACTCATTTGAGAGGTACTCTCCCCCTTCATCTAACCTTAGGCATTTTATTTGCAAGCCTGTTTCTTTTTCAACCATAGCTATAAAAGCTTTGAAATGCCCAAGCACTTCACTTTTCTTTTTCATAAAATACACCCAAACTTTTCTGTTGTAGTCATTAATAAAAGTGACAAAATAATGACAGCCTTCAATAGATGCAGCTTTAGTAGTCCACACATCAGAGTGGATTAATTCCAATGGCCTTTTACTCTCTTAAACATGTGTAGGAAATGGTTTCCTTGCTTGTTTTCCAAATTGATAGGATTCACATATCTTATGCATTTCTGCAACCTTAAACTTGGACAATCCTGTAATAATATTTTGGGCCTACATAAATTTAAGTCACTGTACATTAACATGACCAATGTGTTTATGCCAGATATCAACATCTATAACTACACCAGTCCCATGTGTAAACATTGCTGCACTCAATTCAGGCATGTCTGCATCCACCGTAAACATCCTGCCCTTCTTCTTCCCTTTTGCTATCAAGCGACCTTTATTTTTTATATCCTCAACAAAGCATCCATGAGGATTAAATCTGACCCACAAGCCTTGCTCAACCATTTGACCAACAGAAACCAGGTTCTTCGTGATGTTCGGAACATGAAATACATTAGACAGGTATTTCTTTTTTCCATCTTGCATAGGCAAAGGAATTTTACCAATCTGCACAATAGAATGTGCAGTATCATCACCAGTCTCCACAAATCCTAGTTTTTTCATTTTCCTTGCGTCCTACATCCATTCTGCATGACCTATCATGTGGTTTGATACACTTGAGTCAACATACCACACATCATTGCTTTCTTCTGCACTTGTCACAGAATTGGTCATGTGCTGCACCATAAACAAATGCTCATTTCTGTCATCACCCTGTCTACTAGAGGATGCATAATTGCTTTGCTGTAATTTTCCATTTATAATGTCATTCTACTTTTTGTAGTAGTCTTTAGCCATATGACCCATTTTACCACAATAGTAGCATTCAACATTGCTGTTTGCGTTTTGGCCTCTGCCATCCACCACGACCTCTTTGGCTCCCCCTGTCTCTAAGGTTATCACGTCCTCCTCCATAGGACTGGTTTTCTTGAATTTGTTGCATATTCTGATTTTTGCCATGGCCTCCAGATCGGCCTGCTCTAGCTCTGCCTCTACCTCTTCCAGCATTTGAGTAGAAAACAGTTTCTTTTGAAGTTCCTCCTGAAGAAGATGCACCACCATTTCTTTGCTCTTCAGAAATTAGAAGAGCAATCAACTCCTCAAAATCAGAAAATTTTTCATGGACGGCAATGGATGTCCAGAACTATGCATAATCCTTTCCTAGACCATTCGAGGTCACAAAAACTAAATCATCATCTTCCACTGGCGACCCAACGGAAGCAAGTGCATCTGTATTCTTCTTCACCTTCATGTGGTAGTCATTGAGGCTCATATTTTCTCTCTGCACATTGTGCAACTCCTACTTGAGCTGCATTTTCCTGGCTTGCATATTTGTGCTGTACATTTTTGCCAAAGTATCTCATGCCCCGTTTAATGTGCTTGCATCTTGATTATGCACAATCATAAAATCTGAAATACTGATAGACAGCCATTACATAACTTTTCTGGCTCTCATATGCCAGGCTTTAAATGCCTGCATTTCCTGTTGATTGGGAACATTAGGAAAACTGGTTCTTCTTCATTTCCTGTAATGAACTCCCAATAGTCTTTTCCCATAAGGAAATTCGTCATTCTAAACTTCCATGCTTGGAAGTTGTTCTTGTCAAGTTTTTCAGTGACAATCTGTGAAAGAGAGTCAGACGCCATTACAGAACACTACAAAATATTCTGTCACTGCAAAAAACACAACTTCTGCCTCATAAGGCAAATCTGCAAAACTGACAAAAGTGGTATTTGACCACACAGTCACTTCCTAGTGATGATTTTGCATCAACAAGCAATAAGAATAATACTATTACTCCCAGTATCTTTGTGCATAGGCATACGATGCAATTTCTGTGGCAACTTTTCACGGACCTGTAGAACAATGGTCGCACAGCCAAAACAGGCCACTTTTCTGAGGGCCTATGAAAAAACTTCCGCCACCAAAACGGGCCCCGAAACGACCTCAAATCAAAAAAATAATGTCACTTAGGGCTTTGCCCTAGCACGTAGCATATACTACCCTCTCGCCACACCGCGAAGAGCGTCTCAATCTGAGACAATGCACTCTTGCACTTTCCGGTTGTGCTACCTGCAGAGATTTGCTCCCAAACTCGAAAAAGGAAAGCAACACTGATCCTCTTACCAAGACACTACGAACTTGGTTTGCTTCCTTGAGCTCCTTATCACGAACCGAGCTCTAATACCATGTGAAGAGAGTGAGAGAGAGGTAAGGAGTCTCACTTGTAGCTTTCTCGCATACACAATGGGGGAATACACACAAAGGTGGAGGCTGAAAACAGTTTTCCTCTTCTTAGTTGTGAAAGCCAAAAAACTCTCTCTCTTACAAAAGGAATAAATGAACCTTATATGTGGGTCTCAAACCAAACTCAACTAACCTAGGTGGCATACTAACTGAGCCACTAACTAGAGTACATAAAAATAGCTATCATCCAGCTATTATTCATGGGCGGTGTACCAATTGCATCTGTAGCTAAGAAGTCGGTGACATAAATGCACAATGGTCACCCTGGCATATCACGAGTGGAGCTCGATATCTCAACATACACGGGTATGAAAATGTCATCTTTTGGGCCAAAAGGTGACATTTTCATAGCCCTGTATCCTTGTAAGTTGTCAAAGTTTGGTTTTTTGGCCCAAAATACGAGTTCCTAACATCCCTACATCTTTTAATTGTAAAAAACAAATGGCATAATGTTACGTATCAAATCAAATTATAAGGCATGATTTAAATGAATATCATGCCTTTTTGCACAATCTAAAAAATTTATGTGCATTAGAATATGAACTTTGTAAGTTTTTTGCCAATTTATTGCACCAAATTTAAAGCAAGGTTCCCCATAATAGGGAGCGAGAAGACATTGTCTATTTTGGCCCCAAAAAAAGACAAATTTTTAGCATCCTCTACCTCATAATTGCACTTGAGGGACTCTTCAAGGCATGTTCGAGCAAGCATGGGTGAAAATTACCCATATTCTTGTATTGCATTTTCTAATGCTATTGGTTGAACCCCTATACATGTTTACATTTTCAATCTTAACGTGATAATCCTTCATAAATCTTCATATACAAATTACATCAAGTTCCTATTTTATAATCGCCTCATGCAGATAAACAGCATATAGGTCCCCCCATTAAAAAAATACCCCTCATTGCACTAAAGTGCTATGGTACATGTTTATGAGTGACCCCCCACGGTAACTGCCAAACCCAAATGGGATCACATTAAAATACGCCTCAACTTTGGACTACTAAATTTCAAGAAATGCGACACACAACCCCCCTTTTGTATACTTTCTACCTCAAGCAATTATATTATGGGATACTTAGATTCTTTCTTTGCTTGCTTGATTTTTCTACCACTTCAACAAATTTTCGTGCCAAGGAAAGGCTATATCTCAACAACATTTTCAAGGACCCATAGTTCTGAAATCTTGATCACCTTCCTAACATTTGTGGTTAGTCCATTCCTTGATACCACACAGCCTAACAATAGGCTATAAGGCACTACAAATAAGGCAATTTGAGACTCAAGACACATTTTAAACATTTCCTTAAGTATTGTTGTTTGTGTAGTACTATGTATGTAGAAATCATGTAAGAACACCTCCATGAAATTCCTCATATAACCTTGGAATGCAATGGTGACTATTTGCTAGAAGGTAGGTAGGGCGTTATTGAGATACCTCATTTTGTAGCAAGTACTCTTAAGTTGATCATTTGGTGTACCCTATGAAGGATCATTTCGCAATCTAGAGGACATGACTAACATGTTGATGTTAAGAAGGGTTGCAAGATCTCTTTGAGGTGATGGTGGCAATTGGTGTCACATGTGTGGCCTTTAGTCGATTAAACCATCCTGAGAGGGAAGTCCAAGAGTCCATTGGTGTTTTTGGTCAACCAAAAGGGAGAGCATGCAACTAGTGGTCCCTTGTTCTTATAATTGAAACCAAAAACATATGTAAAGGGTCTTAGGATATAAAGGTGCATGGAGGGGATTAGGATGGGAAGATAGGTCCCATTCAAAAACATTTGATCTAGAATGGATTGAGAGGATTTAGCTATAGTTTCTCCCATGATCCATCATAGACTTGAGAACTAGAAGGAGTCCATAAAAGGCTCGAATGATGCCATGCGTGCACTCCCATCTAACCCAACCTAAATTTATGATGGGATAGGAATAAGACATAAATGTCACTTGAAGAGCATGAATAAATGGGATAACCTTTTCCCATTCCCATCCTATTTCCTCATGTGCTCAAATCCTCAACTCCTCCAATATGTGGATTTCCTTTGAAAAAAATAGCTTTTGGATGTAACAAATCTTGAATTGATCTAACAATCCTATGCAATGTTATGAACATTTTTGAATTTGACAATTGCATGAATCTTTGTGTATTTAAGTTGTAGGGACCCATTATGTCCCATTATGGACTTAAAGGTTTTGGATTTATGCCAAAAAGCACCTTTACGAATTTTTAAGGTGTAAAGACCCATTATGGACTTAACGTGTAAAGACCCATTAAAGGTTTTTGAATTTTGCAAAAAAGTGTTTTTCATGATCATCACTATTTTCAAGCGAGCATGGCCATGATCATGAAAGTGCTGCTTATGAATTTTTAAGCTTGAGAGTCCCATTATGGACTCGAAGGTTTTTGACTTTTTACCAAAAAAAGTTTTCCATGATTATTGTTGTGTAGCAAGCATGGCCATGTGCTAGCCCACAACAAAAAGTGTTGCTCGTGAGTTGGTAAGGAGCATGGCCATGTGCTAACATGTTAGCTCCATGTGTTTGGAGACCACACCCACCCATACCCGCCCCCGGTGCATTGAGTGCATGTGGGTGTGGGCTCGACGTGGGCATCCCCACCACCGAGGAGCAATGAGCATGGCATCACTAAAAGTGCGGGTAGCCAGTATGGCCATGTGCTCTTAGCTCCATGGGCTCCATGGAGTGCTGAAAAGCAAAAGGAGATATGACCGTTAAGGGAGCACTATGTGACCGTTGAAAGTCTCTAAAATTCAAAAATTCAAATCTACAAAGAGGACGACCTCTCTGTTTCTCGTTGCCGTTTTCAAACAGACCGACCTTGTCCTTCGCATTCAGGACGCTTGAGTGTCAACTCTCTCTCCGACTGTTCGCTCGACAAACCACCATGTATGAGACAAGGGTAAGTTCCAGCAGGATTTCTGCCTAGCTCACCTCATGAAAAACAACCGTTCTTCGAATGTAGCTACGATCGGCTGCCATAAGCATTTTTTGCGCTTCGGAACATTGCTTTATCGTCCCTCATTGAGCTTTTGTGGCTGATTTCAGAGACAAAAAGCCGCATTACAGCAGGACGAGAACAAGCCCGGTGAATCGAAGAGGGCCGGCAAGGGTATGCATTTCCTTGGCTTCTTGTTTGCACATGTTCAGTAGAATGAGCTTTGCCAACGAAATTTGTTGCAGGAGGGAAAGGTAAAGCATTACCCGGGCCGACTAACAGCAGGAGAGCGTTAGGAGAAATAGGCAATCTGGTGGGAGTGCCTGTTGCTGTCCGATGCAATGCAGCCAACGACGCACCGGCAGAGTACTCTCTCATATGCCTGTAGACAAGACTCAGTTCCACAAAATCTGTCCTTGCTCTATAGGAGTGCCTCACTTCTTCTTCTCATTGAATTTTTCTAATGATTCAGGGGACAGCTCGTGGGAAAAAAACCACCTCCTGTCACCGACAGACCAGTCACAAGGTCTCTCCTTCTTGCATGCAAGCACAATCGCATCTTCTAGGCAAAACTGCAAATTACCCAGTTCGATCTAACCCTGTGCGCTGGTGTTGCTCTCAGAAGCTTCGGAGCCCAATTGTTCAACAACCAAGCGTCCGAGGCATTAGATCTTCAGGTATAGAGGTTGTTTGAGCATCGACGTGTTCGAAAGCCAAAAACTGGACAATCACTCACGCTTACCCTCGTTATCATCCTGTCATCTTGCAGCCTTCGCTGTCAAAGAAAGAGGAAAACGAAGCGGCTTTGAAGACCGAGGATGTAGCACCAAAGCCGAGACGTGCTGTCAAAAAACAAGACGTCGACAACGTAGAGGGCCAATCTTCAGATGCCACAGATGGCGATACTAATGTCTCAAAGGACGTCCCTCCGCCACATCCAGCCCGCATGAAAGCGTTGCTTAACGGCCGGAGTGGAAGGGCTGCCGGAGGCAAAGAGAGGAGAGGGAAGACGTTAACTGCCACGCTGACTGCCAGAAGCGAGGTAACTCTATTATCTACGCAGAGTCACACTCTAGGTAGGAGAAGTGCTAAAAAGAGTATTGACTCCATTATACTCAATGTCAGAAATTTATGGCACCCCGATTAACATGCTGTGATTAACCTCCTGACATTAGCTGCCCTGTTCTCGCTCCCAGGCTGCTTGTGGAGGCTTTAAGGCAGAAGCAGCTGAGGAGCCCTTGCCCAATATCGATGCTGCAGATGTTGGCAATCAGCTGGCAGTGGTGGATTATGTCGAGGACATCTACAGTTTCTACCGCAAAACCGAGGTAAAAGAGGTTGTTGAGACGAGGGGCTTCACGAATCTCGGTGTGGTTGTAATGCAAGGGGGACTGAACCATGCCTCCATTGTTTCTTCTCCAGGCACAGAATTGTGTGGCTCCAGACTATATGTCACACCAGACCCATATCAATGACAAGATGAGAGCCATCCTCGTGGACTGGCTCATTGAGGTGCTTCCCCCACAACCACATTTGTTTATGAAGGGTAGGCTTTGCTTGCATCTACAGCCTGGTGTTTCTCTACAATCTCACGGTGAGAGTTACTGAGCTAAAATGCATGGCCCTTTGGGTGTGTACTGTTGTCTTTTGATCAGGTTCATCTGAAGTTCAAGCTCATGCCTGAGACTTTGTTCCTGAGCACCAATCTTATAGATCGCTACCTGGCCACCCAAAATGTGGAAAGGAAAACCTTGCAACTGGTGGGGATGACTGCCATGCTAGTAGCTGCAAAATATGAAGAGATATGGGCACCTGAGGTAATACAAAGTTTGCTGGATTGTACTTGTTCTCATGCTTGTGCCTGACTAGTAAATTTAAACTAGTAGAAGATTCATGCCTAGTAACCAGTTATGTGGTATGCAGATACAAGACTTCATCTTCATATCTGATAATGCATACACTCGGCAGCATATACTTGATATGGTAATAATGCTTTGCCGCTTTCCTGTGCTTTATGTAAGATCCCATCTCTTTTATGTTTAAATCTTTCCCCATATTTCGTATTGCAGGAAAAGGTTATGCTCAATGCTTTGAAATTTGACCTCTGTGTCCCCACACCCTACGTGTTCATTGTGAGATTCCTTAAAGCTGCTTCTTCAGATCATCAGGTGTGACTCGCTAATCCCCCCCTTTCAAAGAAATTTTCATTTAAATTATATCAACTACTTGAGATTGTCCTAGAGGCTCCCTTACCTCCTGGTGTTGCATGAATTTGGTGTGAACAGATGACCATGTTGGCATTTTATTTTGTGGAGTTATGCCTGGTAGACTATGGCATGGTGAAATTTCCACCCTCTATGCTTGCTGCTTCTGCTGTCTACACTGCTCAATGCACTCTCAAAACATCAGAGCCATGTTGGAGCTCCACACTAAGGCGTCATTCAGGCTATACAGAAGCACAGCTTATGTAAACCCCACCCTGTCCCTCTCACTGCACACGCTCACGCATACTACATGCATGCATACTGGCATGTGCTTTTTTGCAGCGATACGTGCAACCACAACTACATTGCGATTGCTAAACTTGTTTCTGTTTTAGCACTCGGCAAAACTAAGGGAAGTCTCTACTTGTTTGCAGAGAGTGTGCAAGTAACATGATTACCTTGCATCAGAAGGCAGGCGAGGGAGCACAGACGGTCGTGCACAGAAAATATTCCCATGCAAAATTTAGCTCAGTAGCTTTGCTGGGTCCTCCTCCACAGCTCGTGACTCTTATAAAAACCTTTAAGGAATGATACCTTAGCCTTTCTAGAAGGGAATATTTTGTATTTGGGAAGCTAGGTACAAGAAAGTTTGTGCAGCTGTAGGATATTGGTTATATGTACACGTGGGTAGATATTGTTATATGTACAAGTGGGTACATCTTCACCCATGGCACAAGAGTCCCCTTCTTCGACATCAGGAAAGCATCACATGTGCTCCTACATGTAAATGTTGAAGTTTGCTTGCTCACTCTCATTTGTAAAAATGTCATTATTTAACTTGAATGTTCAATCTTAAAGAAAATATTCTCCTTTCAGCGACAATGAGTCGAAAAGGCATTAACCTGAGAATATCAATCCACCCAACACCTTTCAAGCATAATATTAGTGTCTAGAACTGTTTTTACTAAAGCATCCTTCTTCAATCATAGAACTTCAACCAAGCAGCTACATAAATACGCTTCAGCAGCACTTTATTGTTTTACCTGGTCAAATGACCGTTTGTAGATCTTAAAACTGTACTAGGAGCAACCTAACAAATATGGCAACAGCAGGGCAGTCGTGAATTTACCTTGTTGTCTGGTCAAGCAAGCAAAAGGGAATAAGCCTTGAAAGAGCATTTCAGCCTTCCACCACCTTAAGAGACAGCATATCATCCTCCTTGTGGAATAACTTCAGGCCCAAGGCTTTCACTGACAAAAGCAACACGCTGCATTTTGGAAAAGGTGAACATTCAGTAATCATAATTATTAACTCACCTTGTCATATGACAGATGCAAAAAGCCTCAATTGCAGATAACTCGCATGCAAGATATTTGTGGCATCCAACCCCGGCAATCATAATAATCACCTCGTAAGGCAGCGAAACTCGCATGCAAGATATTTGTAGCATCCAACCTCGGAATCGTATTAATCGCATGCAAGATATTTGTGGCATCCAACCTCGGCAAGCATAATAAACTCAGCTTCAGATGAGGCAATGCTGACGATTGAGGGAATAGCAGACAATTTGCGTGCTAGTTATGGGTGGTAGAGGTGCCACTGCACAGTTTAAATGCAGACGTCTTGCCAAGTTTCTGTCAACTTCTTAGCAAATGAGTTTGTTTATGTCAAGATGGTGGCGTCCATCAAAACGTACTTTCGGTTTTCAGTTCCTGTAAAGGACTCAATTGCAGATAATTCGCTTGCAAGTAATGTGTGGCATCTTCAACCTCGGTAATCATATTTATTGAACTCACCTAACAGGACAGATGCAATTCCGGACAAGCAAGGCAGCGAAAAAAAGTCTCAATTGCAGATAAACTCGGCAAACATGATGAACTCACATCAGATTAAGGAATGCTGATGATTGAATACTCTCTGCAAACGGAACTGACCGCGTAATTGAAACAATTCACAAAAGCCGCAATTGCGAAGAATGTATGGGATCGGCTTGAAGTTTGCTTTGAAATGCAGATCATAGGTGGTAATATATATAGTCAACAGCAAAAGTCGGCCTTTGAGTGCAATAAAGGTGATTCGTGACTCATCATCTTCCTCGTGGGAAAGGCCCCGCCTCGCAAGCTCTTCCGTACGTGACATAAAAGCACATTCTCGCAGGTCTGTGCATCCTAATAGAATGCACCCATTCTTGCGTTCCTGCATTCCGAGCTCACCAAAGCCACCCACACAGCTGTGCTCTCAGAGTAGCCATAACATTGCTGCACGAGACTTTGCAAAGAATGGGAAGCACCTACATTCAAAGATAGAATCGCCCAAACTTTGAAGCTAGCCTCAATTATACGTTTAGGGAAAGATCGCAAAGACATATACAACAGCGCTTGGGCTTAGAAGATCGTATAGCTTCCTCTGTTGGGTTTGTGGTTGCTGGTGGGCAACATTTTTGTTGGAGGTTGAATGCTCAGAACTTTGGACAGTCCGAGTTGTGTTAACACTCTAGGTGTGTAAATGAGTCTCGTTAAATCTTAGATTGAGTCCATCAATGCTGATATCACTTTTGATCTATATGAGATCAGTTTTTGGCCAGTCGTGCTATATATGAGATCAGTTTTTGGCCTGCTCTCTAGTCTTTAAGGAAATGCGTGAGGGAGGCATTTCTAGGAAATCAAATGGTGCGTGGCGGGATTGAATCCGAGTTGTTGTGTTCCATCAATGCGGACATCAGTTTTGATTGACCCAGTCATGCTATTATATATGAGATCAGTTTTTGGCCTGCTATATAACACGACTAGAGGGCAAGCCAAAAATTGATCTCCTTAAGCACTAGAAGGATCAGTTTTTAGCTTGCTATATAGCACGACTAGAGGGTAGGCCAAAAATTGATCTCCTTAAGGACTAGAGGGCAGGCCAAAAATTGATCTCATATATAGCACGACTAGGTCGATCAAACCTGATGTCCGCATTGATGGAACACAACAACGGGACTCAATCTCACTGCTCACCATTTGATTTCTTGGAAATGCCTCTGCAAGCCACTTGATTTCTTGGATGTGGAGGGCCCCGTGGGAGGCAGAGCGACAATGACAGGAAGGTGATCTTCCATTCAACATCTCACAGTGTCTCTATCTGAGTGCGATAACAGCACGATCTTCCATGTGCTAGCCCACAAATTTTGAAATCAGTGCCTTTGTCTTGTTTGATATGGCTGGTCGCAGTATAGGATTTGACTTCTACGACTGAAGAGGCCGCGATCTGGAGGGCCCCGTGGGAGGCAGAGCGACAATGACAGGAAGGTGATCTTCCATTCAACATCTCACAGTGTCTCCGTCTAAGTGCGATAGCAGCACAATCTTCCATGTGCCAGCCCACAAATTTTGAAATCAGTGCCTTTGTCTTGTTTGATGTGGTTGGTCGCAGTATAGGATTTGACTTCTACGACTGAAGAGGCCGCGATCCGATGGGTGGAATTAAATGCCTCCGTGAGCCACTTGATTTCTTGGATGTGGAGGGCCCCGTGGGAGGCAGAGTGAGCAATGACAAGAAGGTGATCTTCCATTCAACATCTCACAGTGTCTCCGTCTGAGTGCGATAGCAGCGCGATCTTCCATGTGCCAACCCACAAATTTTGAAATCAGTGCCTTTGTCTTGTTTGAGGTGGCTGGTCACAGTATAGGATTTGACTTCTACGAATGAAAAGGCCGCGATCCGATGGGTGGAATTAATTTTGAAATCAGTGCCTTTGTCTTGTTTGATGTGGCTGGTCGCAGTATAGGATTTGACTTCTACGACTGAAGAGGCCGCGATCCGATGGGTGGAATTAAATGCCTCCGTGAGCCACTTGATTTCTTGGATGTGGAGGGCCCCATGGGAGGCAGAGTGAGCAATGACAGGAAGGTGATCTTCGATTCAACATCTCACAGTGTCTCCGTCTGAGTGCGATAGCAGCGCGATCTTCCATGTGCCAACCCACAAATTTTGAAATCAGTGCCTTTGTCTTGTTTGAGGTGGCTGGTCACAGTATAGGATTTGACTTCTACGAATGAAGAGGCCGCGATCCGATGGGTGGAATTAATTTTGAAATCAGTGCCTTTGTCTTGATGTGGCTGGTCGCAGTATAGGATTTGACTTCTACGAATGAAAAGGCCGCGATCCGATGGGTGGAATTAATTTCCAGCCGATCGCGGACCTTTACAGTAGCCTTAGTAGCTTTTCAAATTTGGCAAAGCAGAAATTAGGTATTTTTAGAATTTATGGAAGTGCATTTTTGGGTTGCCCCTTTGGGGGTAGCCTTAGCAACAATGCATAAATTAGGCATTTTTAGATTTTTTGGAAGTACATTTTTCCTATTTGGCTTCTCTCCCCCTCCTCTCTCTCTCTCCCCTTTATCTCCTAAAGTCTTCCTCCACACCATTTCCTTTTTGTTTGTTTTTTTAATCTTGGACATGCCCTATTAAATATCATTCACCTTGTTTGGCCTTCCCCTGTTGGGGTGTAGGTCATTGTAATCGTTTCATGCTTCCAAAAAAGAAAAAGAATATTTTTGCAATTATCTTTTTTGCGCTGTACATATTTATTTACCGCGTATTGGGCCCAACACACGTTTCACTGTGTGTAGTTGCCATCTTTGATTCGTTTATGCCTGCAAACCATCTGCATGTAATTAACGGTTTCTCTGCCACCGGTTACAAGCAATTAAGGCTTCCGTCGGTATTATGCCGGGGATGAGCATTTTCTGAGCGAAATCTTCCGAGCGTCCGAGCGAAGGAAAAAAAAAGCTTCCAACTATGCATAAATATGGCAAAAATCGATCAGAAGAAAACATGTAGTTTCACTTAGAAATATGCAAAGTATTATAGCAATGCCTATTTTATACAAAAATCTTTAGGTGAATCTGTAGGAATGGTGAGAGCATAATGGGATGGCTTTTGAAGAAACCCACATGTAGAGTAGACTTCTCTATGAAAATTCCCTTATGATCCTTCTTACAACTTTTACTTAATAGGGGGTGACATTGAAAACCCTCTCTCAACCTATCTTCATGAAAGAGTTTCTTCAAAGAAAACTCATTGAAGTAAGCCATCCAGGTAGTTTCGCCAGCGAAACCCCTTTGAAGCAAGTCTCCCAAGGTAGTTTCGCTGGCGAAACTACCTTGGACAGCACTTTTAAAAGTGACATAACTTTCATATCCAATGTCCAAATATAGTCATTCAACCACTCAAATTGATTGGAACACCCTATTTGAGCACATCTATGGAGTTATATTTTGGAAAATCTTTCATATATAGTATTAAATATTACATGTATTTTATGAGAGTGATATATAAGCCCAAGTTAATACTTATTTATAGTAATTTAAACTTCTTTAGAAACATGTCCATAAATATGCTATAAAAACACTAAAAAGATATTGCCATATGATATAAATGTGTTAATAAGTAATTATATATGCATAGTATTATTACATTAAGAGTGATTATGAGGAATGTTTCTTAAAGGAATCAACACTTTTTTAAGGTAATAACAGGGGTACAAAGGGATGTCTCTAAATAAGAAAATTATGTTGTGTAAAAATGAATGAGTGACTAGTCTGTATATTTTTATGATAAAGGGATCTAGTTCTAGTGAAAATAAAAGTGTAAAAACAATGTTTCCTAAAGAAAAACATTTTTAAAAATCTCTTGAAAAACACGCTCGGATAAATCTGCTCATAGGTTTTTGCTCGTAAAATTGACGCATCCGTATTATGCCTATCTATTGAGTGGTTGGGGATGGTATAAATGTTGGTTTAGCAACGTCAGTAATGGGAACTTAGGAAGTTTGTGTCCATGCATGGAACAACAGAACTGTTGGACTTTATGACCCTTGCATTTTTGGGGAACAAGGAGCACCCAAGGCGTTTGTAGCATGCACATCTTTCCCCTATCTTCATCCTGTTTCTCTGTGGACTGTTGTCTTTGCTCTCAAGGGTTGGATGTGTTCTCGATATGCGGGAGTCAGTGCCCCATTGGTGGATTTGTTGGGTGCAAAATTTTCAGCAACACAACTATGTATGGTTGCCATCAATCTGTGGTGACACTGTATAGCTTGGGGCACGACTCATGGGAGCATCACGAAGTGTGAGAGGTTGCGGTGTGTGCTCATGCATTGCTCTTATGTTTTGCATGCAGGAGAAGCAAGGTAGAGTATGTGTATCAGTGTTTGTTGGGTGCAAAATTTTCAGCAACACAATTATGTATGGTTGCCATCAATCTGTGGTGACACTGTATAGCTTGGGGCACGACTCATGGGAGCATCACGAAGTGTGAGAGGTTGTTGGGTGCAAAATTTTCAGCAACACAATTATGTATGGTTACCATCAATCTGTGGTGACACTGTATAACTTGGGGCACGACTCATGGGAGCATCACGAAGTGTGAGAGGTTGCGGTGTGTGCTCATGCATGTGTGCTCATGCATTGCTCTTATGTTTTGCATGCAGGAGAAGCAAGGTAGAGTATGCGTATCAGTGTGACTAACGGTGGATGTGTGTTTGTTGGAGACCTTCCGTCTATGTTTTGGGGCTAACGAACGAAGTGGATAATACATGCAAACTAATTTTGGAGGGAGTCGGTCCTTTGATTTTGTTGTAACTGCAACATTTTCAATTGATTGGTGTACTGGTTCACCATGGTTTCAAGTTTCTCCCTTCATGACTCTCCTCTTCGAAGTTCTATATAATGGTGATGGTTGGATAGTCGCTCCAGCAAACATTCCCCGTTGCTGTTGAGATTGCATGTGTGGTTGTGTACATCCTTACCTCGATCACACATCCTCATCATCGGATGATGGAAGGCATTAGCAAGCGTGAAATATCAGCAGCAATTCCATGGACATAGACATGTCCGATTTCCAGAGAGGTTTAGGAGTTGTCTATGAATAATTGTACGCAACAAAGTTGGTGCGACAATTTGGGAAAAAGCACCAACCAATCTGATGATGAAGGATGCTCTTCTTCTGCACGTACGTTTCCATTTGTCCGATTGACCTTTTGCATTGCAGTGTGCTTTGTTTTTTCATGTGTTCTAGTGTTGTTGATGTCTTTGCTTCCGTCTGTCTCTGTGACATGCATGTGGTACAGTCGTCCCCCTTAGTCAGCAAAATCCACCAATGTTCCAAGTGATGGAACCGAGTGCAGGGACATCTGTGTTGAAGACCCTGATGGGGAGCCTGAAAATTTGAAGATTGTCTTGAAAGATATGTATGAGTATTGGTCGTCGGCGGATAATGGTATTGTTGATAGTTCAGCATGATTGTTGTATGTTTTTATCTGACATGTTTCGTTGTGTATGTCATAGACGTCACTTCTCTTTGTAGTGGAAGGGAGCTAGATGATTACACTGTAGAATTCCATGCAAACATTCAGCGTTTGAGTCCACTGCCCTCTAGTATTTATTCAATCAAAGTGGTCGAATACTCTATCCTGTCCATTTCCCACAAAGTTGTTGTTGAGAAACCATGCTCAACATCATGTGATCATATGTGCATAGCACTAACCCAATAGAGTGCTATAAAGGAAAGGGTTGGATGTCCTAACCCTAACCCTTAAAGGGTTTGTATATATTCTACAATTTCAACTAAAGGGTCATTTTTTACTTGGGTGTAGCCATTTTTGGTGAGGTTCAAAGACTTTTCTGTATATAGGTATCTTGCATAACCCATAATTATGCATTGCTCAATGGAATTCGGCAAACTTTGTCTTCAAGTTATAGTACACATTCCAAACTTGAACATGAGAGCCAAAAATTATGGAATAAGGATTTGAAACGAAACCGTTAAAGCATTACAAGTGCTATGTTGCATGTGAATCATGCATCCTAAACACTTTAGGATATCGTAATTTATTCAAAGACATCAAAATCTTATTCTATACATACATCTAAAGTGATGCATACCCATTTGAGGGCACACTTCATAACTTTTTTTTCATTTGTTGAAAACCAAAACGGGGACTATTGCATGGTGGTCTTAAAACATTGATAGTTGTTGGTATTGGTATCTGTTGGTGCAAGCATGGAAGCATGATGGAGGTAGACAAGAGGTAGAGACAATGGCACAAGTATGAAGGCAATGAGAAGTTGATTCATTCATAGAATGGAGTACATATAAGCAACTACCCATGAGTAGGTGGAATCGAGATCCACAACTATCTCAATCAGAAAGACCACTAATGTCTCCTAGAATCTCTCAATCACACACCACACTCCTATATTCACTCAATCACACCTACTGATTGACGGGTCACACCTAACTCAAGCACACCTACACACACATGTATTCACACACCCACTCACATGATCACTCACAAACCATAGACCTTGATATGATCCATTACATCAATTTGTCCATCATACCCCCCCACAAATTGATGACCTCAACCTAGTAGTAGTCCATGGGAAACTTCATGGCTTGCCCACCTCTAGTGGCAACACACATGATCCATAACCTGGTACTCACTCTAGTTGCATCAGCAGTAGACTCATTTGGGCATCCTCACCCCAACATGATCTCACTCTGACTTTGGTCTCTTGGTTTACAATTTGGAAGATTGGACAATGACTATGCATGGGAAGTCCCCATAGGTCTAACAAGGTAAAACTCACATAAGACTAACAATCATTTGAGGGGGACATCCCAAGGCAGAGAACCTTATTGACCACACACATACAAAAATCTACTTTGAAGATGTGGGGAAATTCCCTCCCTTGATGGCAATCTTTTTCTGGCATCGTTTCCAAGCCACCATTGTATCAGAATTATAAACTTGCTTGTCCATTACATTGTACTTGGTGTCGATGAAGCAAAGCTTTCCTTCTTTGTGTATCTTCTTGGGATCATGGATAAGAGGGTCTTACCACTTGTCATTGCAACAAGGGCAGTGTCTACTCTTGTACAAGGGTAGTAAATACCATGAGGAATATACCATTTCAAAATATCATATTTCCAATTCAAGAACATAGTGATAATCAAACAAGAGTTAACAAATAGATTCAACCAAGACATATTCTCCAAAAGCATAAGCATAATCATCAGATCATCCCCATAGAAATGCAAAGGGGCTGCATACATTACTGCACTAGTCAGAAACATCATGAATGATGCATCCTTGTGACCAATATAACCTTTCATCCAAGCATATGTCTTGTATGAGCGACACCCATAAATGCCAAGCAAAAACAATAAAATACTAAAACTTTTGAGCATCTAGCCACTTGCAATGCTTTAGCCATGAAGGAGATTTGAGAGAAACCCCCAAATCGAATAGTCAAGAACTGGAGAATCAAATTTGCACTACTGGAGTTGGCTTTCAGAGGGCTTTTAGCATTGAAAGGAAGATTTATTACCAGAGAACTTCCACCAGAGAGCAGAGGCAAAATGTCACGCCAGGTCGCCATAGCCAGAAGCTCAAAAGTCGACTAGTTTTTTCTTCATTGCACCTCAAATACTAGAGCATTGAATTGTAGTAGAGATAGCTCTTGGTGTCGCCTAGAGACAATGGCACAAGTAAGAAGGCAATGAGCAATTGATTCATTCATAGAATGGAGTACATATAAGCAACTACCCATGAGTAGCTGGAATCTAGATCCACAAGTATCTCAATCAGGAAGACCACCAATGTCTCCTAGAATCTCTCAATCACACACCACACTCCTATATTCACTCAATCACACCTACTGATTGACACATCATCAGTCACACCTAACTCAGGCACACCTACACACACACATGCCATGAACAAATTTGCATCAGAAAGTTCATCTGGTATACCTGTCGGAGGCTCTCCTGACTGCAACCTGCTCATACAATCTGTAATTGCATGCTGTTTCCCTAGTCTATGGACAATTGTGTAGTCAAACTCTTGCAACAATAGCATCCATCTTGCTAATCTTCCTGTTAGATGCTGTTTGTTGACCAAGTAAATTAAAGCCTAGTGGTCAACATGAAAATGTACTTTGTTAGCCAAAAGATAATGTCTAAATTTATTCAAAGCATACACCATACCAAGTGCTTCTCTTTCTATTGTTGCATAGTTCTTTTCATGCTTTGTCAGGATTCTGCTTGCATAAGATATAGGCCTGAACCACATAGGTGATTGTTGTTGCATGAGGACTGCTCCCACTACCACATCAGGAACCTCCTATCATCAAAAGTTGACTTGGGGGGTGGTTTTGTTGCATCTTGCTCTTCCTCTGGTTTCACGTTGCTCTTCTTCTGGTTCCTCTAGTTTTGTAGGATCTCTACCATTGTGATGGTCAACTTGGATATCAGAACTTTGGGAACCTGGATGACCTGTCTTCTCCCTAGGGTGCTGCTTCCTCAAAGGCCACGCCCCTACCAATCAATACATGTTTCTTCATTGGGTCGAAGACATTGTATGCTTTTGATTCATCACTATACCTGACAAAGACTAACTTCCTGTTCTTGGAATCTAGGTTAAACGTATCGTCTTTATGCACATGAACATATGCATCAGATGACAAATGATGGGCTTCTTACCATATGAAACCGAGGTTCAACTAAATCTTCTATCTACTACTAGTTTAGGGACTATAATAGCTAGGAATAGCAAGAATTAGTGAGAAACACAAAAAGGGAAGGTCTCTCTTTTTTGGAAGAGGGCATGGGAATTGGCAGCTCCCACGTGGGCTAGCTAGCATGGAAGCTAGGTGTTTCCCTTCTTGCATGTATAGCCTTTAAGCTGATGCTTAGCAGCTACATGTATTAGTGTTTAATGAGAATGAAGTACAACTGAAGCCCCTTTAATATTTTTCGGAAGTGGGCCAACACATTAATTGTATATGGGATAACTCGAAAGGGGTGCCACATGGCAATGCCCCATTAAAAGTAGCTCTATAAAGAAAAATTAAAGGCTAATCACTAAGCTGAAAAATTACTACTGCTACAATCCCCTCCTGCTTACAAGAATTTTATCCTCAAAATGAAGGCAAGCAATACAAATGAAAATGGAAAGCAAGCAATACAAATGAAAATAGAAAGCAAGCAATACAAATGAAAATGGAAGAGAGGGTGTAGAAACAGTCTAGCCTGGTAAGAGCAAGAAAGCATGGACTCAATCCATAAGATTTGGATACTCCTACAAGACACTCTCGGGTTGCCATGTTGCTTCCTCATCACGCAATCCTTTCCACATAATGAGATACTCCACCACGACTTTGTTTCCAAGTAGTATCTTGTTCAGCCCAATATCTTTTCTAGAACATAGTCAATTTGACATGATTCATCCATTGGAGGAAGTTCTAGTGCAACTAGAATGGATGGTCCCACATGTCTTTTAAGTAGGAAAACATGAAACACATCATGGATCTTAGAAATGGTTGATAATTTGAGTATATAGGCCAAGTCTCCCATTCCTTTTTAGAATAGTGGAAAAAGAGGAGGTGGCCAGGTAGATCCAAGAGCTTTTAGATAAGGGATCCATCACCCCTAGTCAGTCACCATTTGCATCTCCAATTTTATTAATCAAGAAGAAGGATGGTACTTTCAAGCTATGCATTGATTATAGAGAGTTGAACAAGATGACTGTCGATAACCATTAGGGGAGATGTGGAGTATAAAAGGGCCTCATAAGGGAAGGAGTAGGGAATGCATTATCTCCCCAATTTGAGGGGAGAAATTCAAATTTGTGGGGAAAATCCCTTGGTAAAATGCACTAACTGAAAGCCTTCTACGACTTAGGGGTGTTAGAATAGTTTGGATGGACAAGATGCATCATAATTTCTAATCCACGACTTCAAATGCCTCACAAATGTGCAAAAATGTGGTTTGTAAGGGCCTTATGTCATGGACGGGAAAAAGAGGGGAAACAGCTATTTTTGTTATGCCATGCAAATGCACCATGGGAAATAGAGGGGAAATAGTAGGGAAATAGAGTGGGACCAAGGGAAATAGCACTCCATCCTCTAGACCTCATTGTCCTATTTCCCCTACCCTTGAGAACCATTAATGTGACATTTCCTTATAGCCCCTCTCATTTCCCTTGCATTTCCCTAGGATTATTATATCATGCATCAAGGGAAAATCATCCCAAACTAGGCTCCTCCAAGGGAAAAACATCCAAAATAGCCACCCTTATTTCCCCCTTTTTCCCCGTCCATGACATAAGCCCCCTAGATGGTCCTTCATCGTAGGGCTCATGACAAGGGTGGACAAATACCACATTAAATGTGGCATGAGATGAGCCTTGACATGTGGTGTTGTGGCAGTGGACCAGCATGTGATAATCTCGCAACCATCCGATGTGAAGAATGGATCATATATGATTCAATGACCAAAGCTAATAACTTCCCATGTAATTTGGGTTATTTGGAAAGGATGTTAGTGGGACCACATTTCTCCACCAATGAGGAGGAAATTTTCCAACATTCTTTAAGTGCATGAGCCTCCTCATTGGTGGATTCCTAATTGTTGGATTAGAGCACAAATAAGTCCCTTAAGTAAAGGGCCCTTTTTGACTCCAAATCTCCCCTAATGAGGTTTCCAATTCCAAGGGTTGATGACTGACTTGATGAAATGAAAGGGTCCAAATACTTTTCCAAGATTAACCTTAAATTGGGATAACACTGTCCAAATACTTTTCCAAGATTGACCTTAGATTGGGATACCACCAAATAAGGATCAAGGAAGGAGATGAGTTCAAGGTTGCCTTTAGAACTGAAAGAGGGCACTATCAATTCAAAGTGATGTCCTTTGGACTCACTAATGCTCCTATAACTCTTCAATACTTGATGAATCAAATTCTTGGCCCCTATCTTTTCAAGTTTGTCTTAGTATTTTTTGATGACATACTTATATACAATAAGAGTAGGAAGGAGCATCTCCAACATGTTGCTAAGGTGTTGGAAATTCTTATCTTACATCAGTTATATGCCAAGCCTTCTAAATGTGCTTTCATGGTTCCAAGGGTTGAGTATCTTGGACATATTGTGACCCCACAGGGTATCTCAGTTGTTCCTTCTAAAGTTCACGTGGTAAAGGAATGGCCCATACCTACCACACTCATGCAACTTATGGGATTCCTTATATTGAAATCTTTTTACATGAGGTTTAATAGACAGTATGCTAAGAGAGCAGTAGCTCTTACAGATTTGCTTAAGAAGGTTGCTTTTTCTTGGGACCCTTCAGCTCAATCAGCTTTTAATGAGCCCAAGGAAGCACTCATAACAACTCCAATCTCAGCAAGCACTAATTTTTCTAAGCCTTTCTTGATTGAGGTTGATGCAAAGTGGGAGTTGAGATCTTCATGGCTCTCCAAGACCCACAATGCAAAGATTATCCTCAATATGCCTTGAAGAATGACCTTTTATGATACTTGGACAAAATATATTTGGTCCCTCGTTCTTCTTTCAAGCAATTGATTTTGGAGGAGATGTGTAGTTCACCAATGGATGGACACATTATTTTGGACAACCTATCAAAGTAAACAAAGCTAAGATGTCATGAGTTATGATAAAGGTTGTGTGCATTGCCAACAAAACAGGACTGAGAATACATTTCCAATAGGCCTGTTACATCCATTACCTATTCCTAAGGGGAAGTAGACTCACATCAATATGGATTTTATTATGGGTTTGCCTACTATAGCCAAAGGATGGAATAGAATATTTACAATTGTGGACATGATGGAAAAGACAACCCACCTCATACCCACCAAGACCACATATACTTCCTCTCAAGTAGTTGGTCAATTTGTGCAACATATATTCAGGTTACCCTGACTCCCACAATAGATCATAATTGATAGGGATGCCAAGTTCATGAGTCAATTTTGGAAGGAACTCTTCTCTCAAATTGGGACTAAGTTGGCTCTAAGTATAACATATCATCCTCGAAGAGATGGTCAATTTGAGAATGCCAACAAATGGGTGGAAAAGTACCTAAGACATTACTCAAAAGTCTTGGGACAGGTGGCTGTTTAGCAGATTTTTTTTATAATTCTACAAAGTGAGGTGTGGAGGAGGTGTGTCCCTATTTGAAGCATTATACAACCTTCACCATTAAGGATCAAGTGCTTCTCAATCAACACACCCAAGATGAAGTGGATAGGTTATTTTGCAGTTGACCAAGGATCATCTCCTCAAAGCTCAATCCCGTATAAAGGATTATGTAGACTAGCGGAGAAGGCATGTGGAATATCAAGAGGGAGATTTGGTTTACATCAAACTACATCCTCATATGTATGTCACTTTAAGGGGCAACACTAATTCTAAATTGGCTCACAGGTTTTATGGCCCATTCTATATGGAGCCTTCTTGAAAGATCTAGATCCCTCTTCTACATGGATAGCATGGTCCACATATCTTTTTGGGGAAGACCTGGTGGAGGGTCTCTGAATACCAGCATGTCTTTATCATCCAACTTGAGCATCTTACCAGATTTTTTTTGTGCTCTCTTCCTCAAGCTATAGGGCAAATATACTAACTTCTTTCTTGAGAACCATCTTGCGTTGCTTGACTGATATCATTTGCAATTTCTAAGATCGAATTCTCGATAAGCAAACCACCTTGCCCACGTCTCTAAAAGACATTTTCATGTCCTACAAATTCATTGTAAACCTTCCTAGGGTCTTGAGCCAATCACAACCAAGTATTATGTTAATAGGTCCCAAATCCAAAGAAAAGAGATCAATAGTGCATGAATACTCTTAGGAGAGCTTAATAGTAACATCAGGATAGATTCTTCGACTTGTGGTAAAGGTGTAGTTAGCCACTTCTACCTTTCAGCTGTGACGTAGATCATCCATCGGTAGCCTCAAGAAAATAGACATCTCCACTATGAGATACACTAGAATGTAGGCATCTCTGCTCTTTACTTGGCCCTTAATCTTGAAGGTTGTAGGACTTCTCATCCCCTTTAAAGCATGGGTGGATATGGCATACAACTTTGGCTAGATGTCCCACAAAACCTCCTCATCCTCTCTATCCCATTACCATCAACTTCCCTGCAAGGCTCATAGCAATCAAAAGAGGCCTCAAGATGGTAGGAACTATGACCACATGTTGTCGCAGAGGAACTATGTACTTACTGTGAGGAATAAGGCATCAAATTCCAAAAACTAGAGCCATTTAAAGCTCTCAATTCACCATGGAAATGTCTGCCTGGATTGAAGACATGGTTCTCATCTAGTACCTCATCATCCCTTTAAACCTCATGCCCACAATCATGGAACTCCTCTCCATCTTTTGAGGAAGACAATGCATCTTCGGAATTTGAGATTTCTACGATCATGCTCAACTTGCTTGAAGTTGACTTGGCCTTACATGACTTTTCGAGGTCCACACTCCATGTCTCCCCACATTTGAAATAGAGGCCCTTTCTCCTCCTTTCATCCATTGAAGAGTGGAAGAATTGCTTATGAGCTTCCTTTCTATCCTTATATTTTTGGGTGTTAACCATCAGATTTAGACTCCTTGCTAAGAGTATTAACCTTTGAAACCTTAACAGCAAGATATTTATGAATTATCTTACCTAAGGCCCCATAAATTGGTGGAGAGGGCTTAGTAACCACATGAAATTCTTGCTCACCCATAGTTCTCCTCCCACTATAATCCACATTAGATGGCTTCTAGAAGGCCCCAATTACAATATATTTCTCCCTAGAGTTGTAATTAGGCTCATATAATTTTGCCAATAGCATGGCTTCATCCAAAGACCTGGGTCTAGATGCCATTACATCTGAAGTGACTGATTACTACAACCCATGTATAAATTTGATCATTCTCTGCTTCTCATCAACCCCTTTCGCATACAAGTAGAGCCTCCAAAATTGTTTGATGTAATGTCTAACTAATCCATCTTGCACCTAGTCATACCATTGACATACATGCTAATCCACAACCAAAGGGGAGGGGAATGTAATAACCATTTCATGTTTAAATTCTTCCCATGTGGCCAAGGCCACTGTCCACTTACTAAAGGTAATGCCTCCAGCATGTGTGGGTATAATCCTCCAAATGAAGAACTACAAACTGGATTTACGCAACATCACTTTTGGTCTTAATTTAAGGTAGTCTTCCAACTTACTTATCCATTCCTTTAGCTGATTAGGTAAATTAAGTTCTCTCTTGAACTTTTGTCAAATAATCTTATCCTTATAATCCTTTCCCATACTAGATAATTGACCCAATTCTTTCTGAACATTAGTATATACAGCCTTCACAAACTGATTGAACTACATAACTTCCCTCACTTTAGGGTCTAATTGGTTACATGCCATCAGCTATTGATAAAAACTCACCTTTCTTGAGAGATGTTTGGTATACCTTAGAGGAACTAGGCATCCATCAAGGGTTGCACCCTGAACTAGACTATAATCTGACCCAAAAGGAATAGCGCTAGTCCATATAATCACTCCAATCTGTTATGGATCCATAGGTCTCATAGGATGCTCATCTCTAACAATTACCTTTCCTTTAGACTCAACTCTAATCCTTATGTATTCACATGGCTTCTAATATTCCTCAATGAAAACAAGCATTGTCAAACTTAACCCTGGAATCCTTTTCCACATCTTCAATCCTCTACTCCATGGATGATTGAAGCTATCCAAATTGTCCAAGTAGATGTTGTTGATTGTTGGTTATAAATTGATGTATCAGCTTAGTTTGTTTTTCCATCATTAGTTTCTCATGTTCTATCATTTCTACCATAAGGCTCTCGAGGGTGACTTGAAAAGAGACTGTCAACATGACTGTGGAGAGGGACTCCTAAAGATCTCTGAAGGAGCTTGTTCTATTGGTCCACGATCTTGAATGTTGTCATGCGGTGCTACAGCCTCATTGTCAACTCCATCTGTTAGGCCTAAATCTTGAGCCTCATCATAGTCCACGACCGCAAATTAACAACCATCTTGCCTTTCTTGGAGCTAGAAGCAAACCTTTTTGGAGCCATTAGAGACAGATTTTCCTAGCTACGTATCAAATTTCACCAGTATCAATGCAAATCTAAATGAAAGGATATTTTGAGGAATATAAGACCATAGAATGGTTCCAAAATTACATACTACAGTCAGAAGCCCAAAATTTCAAGCCCTATTCTCATTTTGCAGATTGGACAAATGAGCTTGAAAATTTATGCTTCTTCTATTAGATATCAATGCTCCACTCTCGTGTGACTATGTGGGAACTGGCTAACTCTACTTGTAAGCCCCCCCATATGAGGAGAAGGCATTTGAGTAGCTCGATTATCCGGTAGGTCCTGGTTTGGAAACCAGATGGGGGCCATGTGTGGCCTGATGGCTGGACGGAGTTGGCACACTGCCAACTAGGCTACATGCAAGTGCGGGAAGGCATCCCATGACTAACCGCACTAGATGGAGCATTTCCCAGGGCAGCCCACTCTTAGGTTACGGGGCCTGTTTGGAGCCCCAGATGATCCCAGATGGCTATGGGCTGAACGGATTCCGTAGGTTACTTGCTCTATTTTGCACACCGGTTCTATCGTGTGGTCGGTGGCCTATTTCAGGTTTGACCCCCAGTTAGCCGTTTTGGGCGAAATGGGTCGGTCACCCAATTGGGTCTAACCGACTATGACTGGTGGCTATATAAGAGCAAGCCCGTGAAGCCCATTTCATCATTGGCTACAGCAACCCTGATTCCTTAGCATCCAACCTCCATCCTCTTCTATTTTCAGCATGCCATCGAAGCTGGGAGGTAGCGCCATCTATTATTTCAGTTTTACAGTAATCAAATTTTTGATTCTCCATACTATCTGCTTTTCTCTCTTGCATACAAGATCCTATTATCTGTTGAGCACAAACATTGTATTGTTTTCTTACATGGTATCAGAGCTTGGGCTCTAGTAAGAAGATTTGGTAGTGTGTTTCTATTTGCGAGCAGATTGTGAGAGATGGCCCAGCCCGTAAGACTACGAATCCCATCATTCAGCGAAAGCGAAAAGTTGGATAGCTCTAACTATCCACTCTAGAAGTTCAAGATGAAGACCATCCTAAGCGCATACGACTTTGGGATACTGCTACTGGGGTGGACATGAAGCCGGCCGACGAATCTGGCCAATGTAGCACAACAGATAGTACCAACTGTGGATGAGATTCTCACGTGGACAAGAAGAAATGCAGATGCTTTGTGTTCCATTATCTGCAGTGTAAGTGATTCTCTCATGGTGTTAATTCAACATGTCACCACAGCAGAGGAGGCATGGACGGTCTTGAAAAATCAATACGAGACCATGAATTAGACACGGATTCAGAATCTAGAGACTCAACTTATGAACGAGAAACTGTCTAAGTCTGAAGCGATGGAGAAGTTCATCACCAAGGTGAAGAATCTGCGCGATTAGATGACTGCGATTGGCATCACCATCACCAGCGAGAATCTAGCATGAAGGTGCATACGGATTCTCCCACCAAAGTACGATGGTCTTGTTACAGCACTGAATACGTAGAACAGAAATCTGCCCCTCAACTTTGAGGATTTTAGCACAATGCTTCTGGAGGAGGAGATGCATCAAAAGATGAGGATTGGAGAAGATTCGGCTTTCTATGCTGGATCAAAGAAAGGTAAGGGTAAGGACTTTGGTAACCCATCTTCTTCTTATGATAAAAAGAGAAAGAAGAAGATCAAGTGCTTCTATTGTAACAAGGCAGGGCACAAGCAGAATGAGTGCCAGAAGAAGATTGTAGATGAGAAGAATGGAGTAAAGAAAGAGTCCAGCAACAACACGCAGGTAGTACCAGTAGAGCTGTTCGTAGCAATTGATTAGATTTGCATGGAGGCAGTTCATGTACCTGCAAATGAACCTTGGATTATTGACAATGATGCATCGCGCCACATGACCACTCGAAAGGATTGGTATACCTCTCTACATCTAGTAGGGAATGATATCTTGGTAGCAGTCGGCAATGATGCAAAATGTCCAATAAAAGGAAAAGGTACGATTGCTCTCAAGTAAGATGGAGTTGTAAAACAGTTGTCTGATGTTCTTTATGTGCCAGATATCAAGAGGAACTTGTCCGTTTCTGCGATCACGAATCAGGACCTCAAAGTTCAATTCGATAAGAATGGTGCATAGATTCTGGATCTTCAAGGGAAGGTCATTGGTAAAGGTACACGGCGCAACAACATCTACGAACTCTCAGCTTTCAGTGCTCAAGCCAATGTGAAGAACACTAAGCTGTGGCATGAGAGGTTTGGTCATCTAAACCTTAGTTCTTTAAAGGAGATGCATAAAAGTGAAATGATTGCAGACTTATCAGAAATTATAGATCTGCAGAGGTGGAGAGTTCACATCAAGTGAATTTGAAAGTTACTGCAAAATTCATGGGATCAAGAGGCAGAAACCCCCGCCACATACATCACAGCAAAATGGAGTAGCAGAATGCAAGATGCGCATCATCAGTGAAATGGGCAGAAGTATGATGAAAGGGAAAAATTTGCCAAAGACTTTCTAGGCTGAAGCATGTAACACGGTAGTTTACATTCTGAATCGTAGCTACACGAAGACTGTGAATGGGATGACTCCACTGTAGGCCTTTTTTGGTAAGAAACCTTCAGTTGCACATTTCAGAGCTTTTGGATGTGACTGTTTTGTGCATGTCCCTGATGCTAACAGGGCCAAATGGGAACCGAAGAGCCGAAAGTGTATTTTCTTGGGCTAGATTGAAGAGGTGAAGGGTGACTGTCTCTATAACCCTGCTAGCAAGAAGGTAATAGTAAATCCTGATGTGGTCTTCTCAGAACAACCGCATCAATTGGAGGAGGATGCTTCCTTCTCAGACAACCAGGACCAGGATATCCATCCAGTACAACCACCAACAACAGACCGAACTCCCCCAATAGTGCTTGGGAGGATTTAAGGTAAAGAAGAGGAAGAAGAGCCTATGGAACCACAATGGCAACGGCCATTCCCAAAGTGGGTAAAGTAACTTTTGGATGGCATAGAGCCTCCAGCCATTGAGCAGGAACACTTGGTCAACTACGCTTTGATGATAGAGGTGATCCATGTTGAAGAACCCAAGTGTCTTGAAGAGGCACAAGGTGATGATAGTGTAAGAAAATAATACAACGTCTATGCTCAACAGATAACAAGATCTCGTACGCAAGAGAGAAAACAAGATAGTATGGAGAATCAAAAATTTGATTACTATAGAACTGATACAATAGATGGCACTGCATCCCAACCGTGTACTCCTATGAAAGAATCTTCGATGGCATGCTGGAAATAGTAGAAGACAGAGGCTGGATTCTAAGGAATCAAGGTTGCTATAACTAGTGATTAAATGGGCTTCACGGGCTTGCTCTTATATAGCCACCAGTCATAGTCGGTTAGGCTTAATTGGGTGACCGACCCAGTTTGCCCAAAACGGTCGACTGGGGGTCAGTCCCAAAATAGGCCACTGACCATACGATAGAACCAGTGTGCAAAACAGAGCAACTAACCTACGGTCTCTGTTTAGCCCAAAGGCATTCAGATCATCTGAGGCTCCAAATGAGCCCCGCAACCTGAGAGTGGACTGCCCCGAGAAATGTTCCATCTACCCTCAGTGCGGTCAGTCAAGGGATGCCTTCCTGCACTTGCATGTAGCCTAGTTGGTGGTGTGCCAACTCTATTTGAAGCCATCCAGCCATCAGGCCACACATGGCCCCAATCTGGTGTCCAAACCAGGACCTACCGGATAACCGAGCTACTCAAATGCCTTCTCCTCATATGGGGGGCTTATAAGTAGAGTTAGCTGGTTCTCGCGTAGTTACACAAGAGTGGAGCATTGATATCTAACACCCCCCTTAATGTCCACCCGCAAGTGAACTTACTTTTTCGGCCCAATTCCAAGTCGATGAAGATGCCTCTCTAGCAAGTCTCTTCCAAGAGCCTTCGTGAAGATGTTCGCAGCATTCTCTGTAGTTGGACAGTACACCAAGTCGACCTCTCCATCCATGATGAGCTCGCATACAAAGTGATATTGAATCTCAATGTGTTTTGTGCGAGCGTGGAACACCAGGTTCTTTGCAATCGCCATGCAACTCTGATTGTCACATGATAACTGCGTAGGCTTGTTTTGCACTAGACCCATGTCCCCCAAAATCCTCCTCAACCACACTGCCTCGCAAAAAGTAAAGCATGCAGATTTGTACCCGGCCTCGGTAGAAGAAAGAGCAACTGTGGGTTGCTTCTTGCTGACCCATGACACAACTCTAGATCCAAGTGAGAAACAGTACCCTGTCACTGATCTCCTACTGTCCACCTCTCCTGCCCAATCCAAGTCACAGAATCTAGTCAAGATGTTGCCCTTGGTATAGGTGATGCCATAATCAAGTATGCCTTTAATGTATTTCAGCACCCACATCCCTGCCCTCCAATGGTTCTCCCGAGGCTTATTGAAAAACCTGCTTATTACACCAATCGCAAAACTGATGTCCGACCGTGTGTTGCACAGGTAAATCAAGCTGCCCACAAGCCTTCTGTACTTTGCTTCATCCACCAATGGTGATGAATCCTCGTTTGAGAGCTTCGCGTCAACCTCCATAGGGGTACCAACTGTCTTGCACTCAGCCATGCCAAATGCCTTCAGTATCTCTCTAGCATACTTCAGCTGTGAAATGAAGATCTATTTCGGCTCCTGCCAAACTTCAATCCCCAAACAGAAATGCATCAATCTGAGGTCTGTCATTTCAAACTCTCTTCCTAGCAAATGCTTCGTCTGCGAGATCTTCTCTTCATGGTTCCCTGTTATGACAAGGTCGTCCACATAAAGGACCACGATCATACACCTGCCTCCTTCTCTGAAGATATACAAATTTGCATCAGATGGGCTCCTCCTGAACCCGTTTTGCAGAAAGTAGGCATCAATTCGTTGGTACCACGCTCATGGGGCCTGTTTCAGCTTGTAAAGTGTCTTCTTCAGTTTGCATACTTTACCTTCTGAATTGGGGATATCAAAACCTAGTGGTTGTTCCATGTATACCTCCTCCTTGAGATCTCCATTCAGAAAGGCAGATTTCACATCCATCTGAAACATGGGCCAACTTCTCTAGGTAGCTAAAGCCAAAACACTGCGAATTGTGGTTAGTCGAGCTGTGGGAGAAAAAGTATCTTGATAATCAAAACCATGTACCTGTGCAAATCCTTTTGCCATGAGCCGAGCCTTGTACTTATCCAACATGCCATCGGACTTGTACTTGGTCTTATACACCCACTTGGTTCCAATTACCTTGTGTTTTGGTGGACGATCCACAAGGTCCCAAGTGTTGTTCTTCGTGATGGAGCCATACTCTGACTACATAGCCTCCATCCACCTATCATCACCCTGTGCCTCTTCAAGACACTTGGGTTCATCAGCACGGATCACTTCTGTCATCAACGCATAGTTGACGAAGTATTCCTGTGCCCTTCTTTGCTCCTCTAATCTCTTGGACCGGCGGTGTTTGGATGGTTCCTCCTCAATGGCTGGAGGTTCTTTGCCATCCAAAAGCTGCTTTACCCACTTCAGGAATGGCCGTTGCCATTGTGGTTTTGCAGTCTCTTCTTCATCATCTTTATCTTGAATCCTCCCAAGCACCATTGGGGGAGTTCGGTCTGCTGTTGGTGGTGATACTGGATGGATATCTTGGTCCTGGTTGTTTGGGAAGGAAGCATCCTCCTCCAATTAATGTGGTTGTTCTAAGAAGACCACATTGCGACTTACTATTATCTTCTTCATAATAGGGTTATGGAGACGGTAACCCTTCGCCTCTTCCTCGGGATACTTTTGCTCCCACAACTTGACTGACCACAATTCATAGTGTTTTGGCTTTAACAGCCTAGGGAAGTTGGCCTGTGTTTCAGATGGATGTAAAATCTGCCTTTCTAAATGGAGATCTCAAGGAGGAGGTATACGTGGAACAACCACTAGGTTTTGTGATCCCCAGTTCAGAAGGTAAAGTCTATAACCTGAAGAAGGCACTTTACGGGCTGAAACAAGCCCCACGAGTGTGGTACCAGCGGATTGATGCCTACTTTCTGCAAAATGGGTTCAGGAGGAGCCCATTTAATGCAAATTTGTATATCTTCTGAGAAGCAGGCAAGTGTATGATCGTGGTCCTTTATGTGGACGACCTTGTCATAACAGGGAACCATGAAGAGAAGATCTCGCAAACAAAGCATTTGCTAGGAAGAGAGTTTGAAATGACAGACCTCGAACTGGTGCATTTCTGTTTGGGGATTGAAGTTTGGCAAGAGCCAAAATAGATCTTCATCTCATTGAAGTATGCTAGAGAGATACTGAAGGCATTTGGCATGGCTGAGTGCAAGATAGTTGGCACCCCTATGGAGGTTGACATGAAGCTCTCAAATAAGGATTCATCACCACTGGTGGACGAAGTGAAGTACAAAAGGCTTGTGGGCAGCTTGATTTACTTGTGCAACATGTAGTCGAACATTAGCTTTGCGACTGGTGTACTAAGCTGGTTTTTCAATAAGCCCCGGGAGAACCATTAGAGGGCAAGGATGCGGGTGCTGAAATACATCAAAGGCACACTTGATTATGGCATCACCTATACCAAGGGCAACATCTTGACCGGATTTTGTGACTCGGATTGGGCAGGAGACGTGGACAGTAGGAGATCAGTGACAGGTTATTGTTTCTCACTTGGATCTGGAGCTGTCATGGGTCAGTAAGAAGCAACCCACAGTTGCTCTTTCTTCTACTGAGGCTGAGTACAAATTAGCATGCTTTGCTTCTTGCGAGGCAATATGGTTGAGGAGGATTTTAGGGGACATGGGTGCAGTGCAGAACAAGCCTACGTAGTTATCATGTGACAATTAGAGTTGCATGGCAATTGCAAAGAACCCTGTGTTCCACGCTCACACAAAACACATTGAGATTCAATATCACTTTATAGCGAGCTCATCATGGATGGAGAGGTCGACTTGGTGTACTATCCGACTACAGAGAATGTTGCGACATCTTCACGAAGGCTCTTGGAAGAGACTTGCTGGAGAGGCATCTTCATCGACTTGGCATTGGCCCAAAAAAGTAAGTTCACTTGCGGGTGGACATTGAGGGGGGGTGTTAGATATCAATGCTCCACTCTCGTGTAACCACACGGGAACCAGCTAACTCTACTAGCCCCCCCAAATGAGGAGAAGGCATTTGAGTAGCTCGGTTATCCGGTAGGTCCTAGTTTGGATACCAGATGGGGGCCATGTGTGGCCTGATGGCTGGACGGAGTTGGCACACTACCAACTAGGCTACATGCAAGTGCGGGAAGGCATCCCATGACTGGTCGCACTGAGGGTAGATGGAGCATTTCTAAGGGCAACCCACTCTCGGGTTGCGGGGCCCGTTTGGAGCCCCAAATGATCCCGGATGGCTGTGGGCCGAACGGAGACTATAGGTTAGTTGCTCTATTTTGCACACCGGTTCTATCGTGTGGTCGGTGGCCTATTTTGGGACCCGTTTTGGGCGGACTGGGTCAGTCACCCAATTGGGTCTAATCGACTACAACTGGTGGCTATATAAGAGCAAGCCCGTGAAGCCCATTTCATCACTGGCTACAGCAACCCTGATTCCTTAGTATCCAACCTTCGTCCTCTACTGTTTCTAGCATGCCATTGAGGCTCCTCACACAGGAGCGCACGGTTGGGAGGCAGCGCCATCAATTGTATTAGTTTTACAGTAATCAAATTTTTTATTCTCCATACTATCTACTTTTCTCTTTTGCATACGAGAACCTGTTATCTGTTGAGCACAGACGTTGTATTGTTTTCTTACATCTTGCAGGTCACTATGCAAGGGAGGATAAAATAAGCCAAATAAAAGTAGGAATCAATAGGACAACACTTGCATTGTGAAAAATATCTAGTACTCTTAGCAAACCATTGTTCTACACTAGTTCAAGGAACCATCTTCACAAATTTCCACAAATTCTGGTCTAATCTCCATTGTACTTAGTCAACACCCTTTAGATGGTAGGCTACAGTTTGCACCAAGGCTACTCCAGGAAAAAAAGTGCTAAATGATTGCAAATCGAGTTGGTTGCAATGGTCTAGCCAGTCGAAATCCTTCATAGCTTCCTCGTATGAACTCTAATTTTAACCAAACATCTGGCATATCTTCTAGAGGTTAGGGTGACCACTCTAATTTCAACCAAACATCTGGCATATCTTCTAGAGGTTAGGGTGATCACTCTAATTTCAACCAAACATCTGGCATATCTTCTAGAGGTTAGGGCGACCAGAATGAGGTACACATGGGTGAATTTGACTAGGCCAATTTGTAGATCGTCATTTCCTAGTTTTCCAACAGCATTAGCCAAATTGTCGATAATCTATGGTCAATCCTTAAAATTTTTTAATTTCCAACACATAGGGAAAATCAAGGAATCCATAGCTTTCCATCGATGCAAAAAGCCCTAAAATCTGAGCACTTGGAATTTTTGACCCTCCTGATGGATGACACATGGCAAAATTAGATTCAGGAATCCATAGCTTTCCATTGATGCAAAAAGCCCTAAAGTCTGAGTACTTGGAATTTTTTACCCTCCAGATGCATGACACATGGCAAAATTAGATTCAAGAATCCAGAGCTTTCCATCGATGCTAAAAGCCCTAAAATATGAGCACTTGGAAATTTTGACCCTCTAGATGGATGACACGTGGCAAAATTAGATTCAGAACACTTCTCAGTGTTGGATTTTTGCACAAGGCTAGCCCTTAGGCTCAAGATGAAGTGCTCCAAATTTCAAAACAAATTATTGAAAATTCCCCCATGATCCCCTAAAAGGGCTCTGATACCAAACGAAACAGAGATTCAACTAAATCTGCTATCTGCCAGTAGTTTAGGGAATAGAATAGTTGGGAATAGCAAGCTTAGTAGGAAAAACAAAAATGGGGTGAAGTGAAGGTCTCTCTTACTTGGCAGAGGGCATGGGAATTGGCAACTCCCACGTGGGCTGGCTAGCATGGAAGCTAAGCAATGTCCTTGCATGTACAGCTTTCAAGCTGATGCTTAGGTACAAACACTCAATGAAAGATGTGTACTTGTATTAGTGTTCAATGAGAATGAAGTACAGTTAAAGCCCCTTTTATATTTTGGGGAAGTGGGCCAACACATTAATTGTATGTGTGATAACTCCAAAGGGGTGCCACGTGACAATGCCCCACTAAAAGCAGCTCTACAAAGGAAAATTAAAGGGGCTAATCACTAGCTGGAAAATTAATACTGTTACACTATAGCATGCTTCGTAGGGTGTTATATCTACAATGGCCTTGGTCCTACTCATGTTGAAGATGTGAACTAAAGTATTGATTGCTTCACCCAATAAGCTTTTGAGAGATCCATCTTTTTGATCATGGTCAATCACATCTCTACAACCATTCAGTGCTTACGCTCAGCAACCCCATTCTATTGAGATATACGAGCTCACGTGAGCTGACATTTGATTACATGCTTCTTGAGCACAAAGTGTTAAACTTCGTGGAGGTGAACTCCCCCCTTAAGTAGTGCAGAACGCTTTGACATCCTTTCCTCTTTCCTTCTGCACTTTGGCCTTCCATTCTTTAAAGTTCTCAAGTGCTTGAGACTTCTTGGTCAAGCAGCATATCCAAATCATCCGACCAAAGTCATCCACATAGAGAAGAGATTACCTGGACCTAGCAAATGAGTTGGTCAACATAGGTCCACAATTGTCAGAGTGGACCAGCTCCAATGGTCCCTTAGCCCTCGATGTAGCCTCCTATGGGAGTGTTGCTTGCCCTCCAAGCAAGCCTAGCAAACTTCAGCCAAGCTCCTGACACGTAGAAGTCCCTCCACCATCTTGGCTCTTTTGCATTTCTATAAGAGTACCATAGTTGACATGACCAAACCTTTCATGCCACAACTTGGAGTGGCCATGATCCCTATGAACAACTAAAGCATGTAACCGATATAAGCATCCTTGACACCTTGGGCCACCACCTATCTGTCTTCCTTGGAAGTGACAGTGACTTCCCCATTTTTTGAGAGTATTGACATATTATGCTTATCCATCTGACTCACAGAGAGCAGAGTCTTGCATAGTTTTGAAACCAGCACACCAGATATGACCTTTTCTTCTCCCGCTATGGTGACAAACGAAAAAATTCCTATCCCCTTGATAGGGCAAGTCCAACTATCACCGACGGTCACCTTCAGTCAAGATGGGTCATTTCCATGGTCTTGAACTACTCCTTGTTGGACATGTGTTTTGAGGCGCCATTGTCCATGTACCAAGCTTCCGCGTTATCACTCGTCGCTACATGGACTGAACAGTGCTCTATGCACAAAAAAAGCTCTCCAATAGTGACGTTGGCTATGTCTATCTTAGGCTCCTCCTTGCTCTTGAACGACTTCTTTTTCTTTTAATTCTGCCTTCTGCTTCTTCCAATCCTTTGCATAATAGCCAATCTTTTCATAGTAGAAACATTTTACCTTCTTTTCTAGCTCCAAGTCGTCATGCTAGCAATTAGATCCTTGGGCCCCTTACCAAGCTTGTCCTTTGCCAAAAGTACTTTGTCATCATCCTTGTTGTACAGCTTCTCTTGGGCTTCCTCTTGCAATAGCAAGGCCCCAAGCTCTTCAAATGTCAGGGGCTTGGCCCTTTGTTCTACGATCACAGTGGTAACGAATCCCTTGAAGCTACACGATAACATCCCAAGTCTCAACAGTCAGCTAACAGAGATGGAGAGACACAGAGAGAAATCGTCAATGAGAGATACAGAGATGGAGAAATCATTTCTGAAACATCAAAATCAGCATCTACTCAAAATAGGCATCAAATTAAGACCGACTCCGAATCTGATAAGTAATCCGCAATTGACTAATCATCTATTTGATCAATCATATGATTATCCAATAACACTTTGTGGAAACATTTATGTCATGAACTAAGAGGCACTGGATCAATTCCTTACTACTGGAGTCTCTGCAACTCATAGTCCACCTCTCCGATGCAAATTAGGGGGATTTGAACCCTTGTCCCCATGAATCACCATGTGCTCTCATCCATTCAGCTACCAACTCTGATCTGTGGCATATCAGGGTTGTGGAAGGGAATATTTCTTCTCCTTAAACTCCATGTTCGCTTCGTGAAATCTATCAAATGAAGGAGATTCTTGAATAGTTACAAAAATTACAATGTATCAATTGTGTTGAATTGAAATTTGATCTCTTTCCATACCTCACAAGCAACAACCAATTCAAGACACCACTTACGACCTTCATAAATAATCTCGTTACCTTCACGAGCAAGATCATGTCCCTCATAATGAGCTTGTACACAAGCCTCCAATGCAACTCGATTAGCTACGAAGCTTGACGTGTTTCCCTAAGGGTGTCTCAAGGTTCCTCTGCTGAACTATGAGACAAAATCATCTCCAAAGATTTCATTCGCTATATCCAATCAATGGTACTATTCTAGACATGTATATAGTCAACCATTATAGGAATAACATCCTATATGATCCAAAGACTACGGAAATATAAAATCCGAGATCTCTTAAAATAAGATCCACCATCGAATATCCTATATAAACTTGTGCACACAATAAACCGCTCCTATCGCAGGATCATCCAGTTCTTAGGATCTCTTATCTAGGAACATCAAGTTCCAAACAAGGCACTGACAAACCATCATCAGAAGAGATGTGGTAACCCTCCCTGAGATTGAGTCTAGACTATGGAGCTCCAGGGTTGAACCCAAAAAATACATTGCTTCACTCGGGGTAAAGAAACTAAGTCAGCCCTCGTAAAAAATCTAACCAGGTTGCCCCCAATTCCATTCAGCCTACTTGTACTTTACCCTAGAGGTCCTTGGGTATTATTTCACGCTGGATTATACCAACACATCAGAGAATCTTAAATGTAACATACCTTAGTGTCCCATACCACCAAAGTATACTGCAAATAAAAAACTCAATGGACAATATGAGCAAATCAAGAAGCCATTCCCTCTTCAACTCAGATGATCCCAGATTGAGTCAAGGTGGCAAATCCGTTCTCAATCCTTTTCTTAATGTGATTATATCACCCCCTGGTGTTACAATACCCCAACCAATAGGTCAAAGAAGAAAACCAGTAGGTAGCATCCCTAACAACTCTTGAATCCGGACTATCCATGACCTCGGGCTAAAAGAGTGAGAATCAGAATGACCCCACCTTTGGACATGATTCAAAGAAGGTATCCAACAAGACACGTCATGGTCTAATTAATAAGAACCTTCATATGTCCAATGGTAACTCGAAGAAACGCCATAACTCACAATCACATCGAGATCAAAACTTCAAATAGAAACCAAACAGGAATCTACGCACCAAGATTCGAGAAACGAAAACCCAATTGTCTTAGTTAAGTCCAATTTAAGATGTAACAAAGTCTCAGGCATCCTCAATGTACCATATACTTGAAAAAAACTTCAAGATATATGGAACAAAAGTACACATTATATAATTTGTAAAAACCAATCAAATTATAAATGCCACTTAGTTACAAATCAAAACCAAATTAACCAAAAGCATGTCAATTTAATAACAAGACAATTTAGAACATAATTCATACAAAATTGGGGAGCTTCTTGAACCAAGAGTGGTTCAAAAGATCTAGTCGAGCAAAAAATAATTAGGTGTCGGCCAAAATTGAGAATTTCAACTTCATCGCTTCTCAATAACACGGAAGCAGTATAAAGACTCTAAAACAAGCTGTCTACATTTAGAACAGCATGAGCCTTCTTCAATATATTTCCGGTACTGAGGGGTTTTATAGTAGTGAAGAGCTGCCCAGAGTTCATCCATCAAGAAATCCATCTCTCGTAGTAGGTCATGAGGTCTACGAGGAATAACCTTTGATGTAGCCTCATCCTCCATCTCAATAAAACAGTAATCCAACGTAGGTGTCTCATTACTTTAATGTCCTTCCATGGCTCGGAAATATCTCGCACGAGAGAGGGACTAGAAGAAAAACAGCTACGTCCAAACGCGTGCTCTTCACACTAACAAAATGAGAATCTGGGGCTGCGTGGAATCAAGGAAGAAGGCGAGTAAAGGACAACAAGAAAGTTGACGGAATCTGATAATGTATCTCACAGAAAGAGGGTAAGGAATTCGCCTACATGCGTTGAAGTGTTGAAGTGAGAAAGAGAGAGAAATCCCGAGTATATAAATAGGCAGGGAGGGCCATCAAAAGCTGGGTGAATTTAGGATGGGTGCTTGATTTAGAGCAAGTACTTTCCTTGCTAGAGAAAAACAAGAAAGCAACCTGCTTTTGAACTAAAAAACAATCTCACTTTTAATAGATCCTGTCTCGCTTTTCTCCAACCAACCAAAAATAGCCAAAATGTGCTAGATTTAGAGCAAGTACTTTCCTTGCTAGAGAAAAACAAAAAAGCAACCTGCTTTTTAACCAAAGAAACAATCTCACTTTAATAGATCCTGTCCCGCTTTTCTCCAACCAACCAAAAGTAGCCAAAATGCGCTAAAATCAAGCCATACGCTCCTTTCCAAAGCCAAGCGCCTGCCCCAATCACATCGCCCCTATCTCTAATGCCCGAATTTCCTAGATAAGTCATCTTCTAGGCTTAAGAACGCCTTCTCTTTCCTCTTACTTCTCAACTGCAGCAAATCTTCGTCTCTAGGATAGAAATCTCATCCTTGAGAACCTAGAGCAAATTCTTTCCCTAACTAGCCCACTCTCGCGTGTCCCCACACAGCCAATCACATCAACCCAAGCGTCAAAAATTATAGGTAAAAAACGATCCATTCTCATATCTCTTGCTGAAAGCATCAAGTCTTCTCATCGCCTACCCTTCTCAAGGAATCACGATTTCCAAGCACGTAGCAACCGAGACAACACACAACCTATGGACTTCTATTTCTTCCACAACTCTCCCAATCATGAGCGCACATCATCAACCAACGATTCAGCCCATACATGAGCAAAAATTCACATCAGCAAGAGCAATCTCAAAAAAGCGCTCCTAGAAGGCATCTTCTTTGCATACCTCGCGTTGAATTCAATCATGATAGGACGGCTCTGATACCAGATGGCACCCCGCAAGATTTGACCCTATCACTCTTCTACAATCTCGTCCTCGATCCAACCAAAATCATAACGCAAGTGCCTCAATCCTCCCGACCGCCCCCGAGCACATGGGCTACAGCTCGACTCATCCATAGACCCGTATCTAACCCAAGCATCCCATACCACCTCAGCCAATCCAGAGGACTTTCGATACACCACCTATGGTCCGCCATGTAGATGGCCAAAGTCCCGGCCTGGGTCTAAGTCCCATCCATCAATTGAGGAGCACTCAACCGATCTACACAATAACACTAGTCCTCCCTCTATATAGATGGAAACCCGCTATAGATAGCACAATGCTATGAATAGCTCCCTCCATATAAAGCGAGCACTATATATGAATCAATCTCTATATATAGCAATCTCGGCTAAAAATAGCTATCCAACCCTATGCTATCCCATAACCCACGTTCACCTGATATCCAACCCTAGGTACACCATGCACATGACAATATCTCAAGAGAGAGGCTGCAAGATCTTACAGAATAGATATTCACATCTCAATTTCAGACCTCTCAAGTAAGTTTTTTCAAGGTGCAAGGTGCAAGCATTTTCCACATAACCACTTTCAGTGCCTTATATGCTGTAGTGAATTTAACTGTGCCATAGTGTAACATCCAACTTAGTAAAATTAAAACTCTGTAGAAAATATATAATTACATGCTAGAAAATGGAATCTATCTAGCTGGAAACAGACTCAGAATTGTATTTGAAGAGTTTGCTATTAAGGATAGCAAGCAGGTGGAATGCAAATTTTCAGTATTTGGCACCACACAGGCTGTAGTGGCCTGACTGGCTGTGGAGGCTAGATCTATGATCTATTCAAGTTGGAGAGAGCTTGGACCTGCTGTAAGGAAAAGGAGGGGGCACTGCTGAGCTGCTCAAAATATAGAATGAAGGGAGACGCAGAGGGGTTAGTTTTATAAGCCCCTAGCAGGAATGAGCTGAAGAGGGTACATTGTGGTTGTTTCCAGGGCCAACCCATAAGAAGGCTGACTGGAGCCAAAATGGCTGCATCAGCTGCCAACACAGCCTGCTGACCATGGCAGCCACATGTCTGCCATCCCAGGTGCTGCCACCTACCACATGGCAGTACGATTTGTCTTACTGTGTAGCTACCTTCTGATGTGAGCCAGTGATCAGCTGTACACCACTGATCTGCTAGCAGTTTGTTCTATTCTCTTTGGATATGGGGCCACTTGCATGGTTTGCCATGTGGACCTACATAAGGCTTTGCTGCTAGATATTCATGTGCCAGGGAAGACCAATGTGCTGGTGCTGTCTATCTACCCCCAACTGCAAGACCCAGATCTAGGGGTATGTCCTGACCTAGAGGGAATAGCCTATGGAGAATGGCCCATGACCAAGCCAATTGGAAGAAATGGGGGAAGAGAGGTAACTATCAATAATATATATATATATATATATATATATATATATCCAGATGTATCCAGGAACATCTCCAAACTCACCCTCTGAAAACACCACAGTGTGGTTTCAATCTCATGACAGACACAAGGTTGAAAACCATAAACTACGACATCCGCACCAGCATCATCAGCACCCAACGGTGGGTGTAGACCATAGTATCGACATATGTTGACACATACAAATCCACCCCCTCTGAGCCTCCAATCATACAAAGGTTTCTGTCAGCACTCCAGAGATGAACTGTAGACTCAATCGTGACAAAGGCAAGCACTAAAGAAGGCCAATCAAAAAGTAGAAGAGAAAGTAGTCCACATTCTCTTCATTCAAGCTACAACTACAACTGCTTGTGAAGAATATACAATTTCATTTAATCGCTCCCAAAGGAGCAGTCTAAGCAATATGCTTAGATGCTGATAGGGCAACAGACCATTTAAGATAATAGAATGTATCGTAATATCAGCAAGCCGCAACATAGGTGAAAATTTCACAACGTAAAATTTTCATGTCTGCTAATATGACAGCTATATATATGTAGTCGAATCCGGGAACATTTATCTACACTAATTATTTGATCTCACCTAGCTACCTGACAGTCTAGCAAAACATAATCTAATTCCCGTTCTCATGAGACCTCTCTCTCTCTCTCTCTCACTAATTATTTGATCTCACCTAGCTACCTGACAGTCTAGCAAAACATAATCTAATTCCTGTTCTCATGAGACACCTCTCTCTCTCTCTCTCTCTCTCTCTCTCTCTCTCTCTCTCTCTCTCTCTCACAAATTATTTGATCTCACCTAGCTACCTGACAGTCTAGCAAAACATAATCTAATTCCCGTTCTCATGAGACACCTCTCTCTCTCTCTCTCTCTCTCTCTCTCTCTCTCTCTCTCTCTCTCTCATGATTAGATGTCATTGAAATCACAGATTATGCAACATCAAGAATGAAAAAAATTCAGATTAGATAACCAATCTAGTGAATAATTACAACATTCAGTACAATCTTCTCTGTGATTAAATCGCATAATAGTAACATTCCTTTGAGAACAATGAGGCTTCACATTGGACAGCCAACCTTAAGAGCAATTACAATGCTCGGTATATTCCCCCCATGAATGAAAGATTGCTTATGCTATATACCTGATATCAATTAGTTCACAAAAAAGGCAATACTGTACAATTGATAGCAAAGCAACAATGGAATACTTTTCCAAAGGCCACATAGCTGTAGAGGAAGATCAAGGAGGTGGATTGACACTACTCCCGTGCATTAGCTTTAGACATAGAAAGGACTCCCTCGATCCTTTTTATCAGCTCAGGTGCTGTCATAGCCCCTTCCTAAAATCACCAGAGCACAACTCAATAAGTACAAGTCAGACGACAGACATAAAACAACTAACTAGTCCAATCAAAAGTAGCTGACAAGAACCAACCAGTCGATCAATTGGCTTCCCATCTTGAAAAAGTACGAGAGTTGGAAGTGCTTGGACTTCGTAACGACTGGCAATGTTTGGATATTTCTCTGAATCAATTTTCACCTGGTGCATATTGGTTACAACAAATAACACATTATTTAGTTACTAACATGTCCATAAAATCAAACAGCTGAGTATGAAGATCTATGTCAGGAAAAAAACATTCAGAAAGCAGTAAAAGAACATTTAGGTCAAGACACTTACGATGCTCACTCGATCTTTCAAGGCACGTCCAACATCATCAAGGACAGGAACCATGAATTGGCAAGGTCCACACCTAAAAGCCCAATCAATCTGTTTGAGTCCAGATGCATGTAGCTAACAAGATCAAAGCAAAATTGATGCATCCACATGTACATTCTGATGCAAAATGCAAAATTATACTTCTAAATCCCAGTACTACAGAAACAAAAAACCTTCTTGGATCAATATACTTTTGAAGCTCTACACGAGCTTAATTGTTTTGTGATGTTAGAATCAATTTCATGCGCCTGCCCATGAGAAATCTTGGTCAAAGATCTCAGTTTACTACCCCAAGCCATGACATGCTTAGCTCATTACAATTTGACCCCTAGGAATGGGACAGAGGCCTGCCATCATGTCAGTTACATCTCAGACACCACTTAAAGCCCTTTCCAAACAATACATTTTCTCCTGCCCCAATTCAGTAATAAGCATTTCAGAGCTTCAACATACGATGTACTCCTACCTAATGCATCAGACAGAGTTCAAACACTCTTTCATTACCTTCTAAAGACGCTTGACTCTCAGCAATGGACCTGCTACTTTAAAGATGGTTTTGGTTGAGAATTTTAGAGGGCCTAGCTCAACTGCAACTTGTACAGCATGAGGACAATTATGAACACTCTTCTAAACACTAACCAATTGTCATGTCATGATACGTATAATCGACCTCGTCGATGTAAATGAATCAGTTGGTATGAAAAGAGCTTTAAAAGTCTCTCCATAACATAAATGACGACACCAATGGAGACGATTGCCAAGTTAGGTCACAAAAACAACCCCTAGACACTCCCCCCCCCCGGGAAAAATAAGAAATACACAAGCAAAATTTATCCAAAAGCAAAAGGTGACTTGAAAAGAGCTTGTATAGAAAATTACAAAACATGAGAGTAACAAAACCATCTTGGTGTTACAGGAGAATGAATATATACTAGCAAACCAGGTCTCACAGTGGCAAGATCACACACGCAAGATTTACAAAGTTCGGAATCAACATCCAAAAGTTTATGATGTTTAAAGAACACAAACAGCCATTGAATGCTCCCAAGCTGAATGCACTTTGAATCCCAGTTAGAAATATTAACTCCTCTGCAATTTTGGGAGTACAATCTCTCAGACTTGCCTTCCATGGAAGGCAAATGCAAGTTTTCCGAACCCTGCTGTAACTTGAGCATTAACATTCACTATAGGGGACAGTAAAATATGAATCATGTAAACACTACAGAACAAGCTGACTGTTTTTACAGAGGAGAGTAAAATGTGAATGTATGCAACAATACTACCGAGCAAGTTAGCTGCAAATCAAATTGCAAGTGCTCATGAATTTGCAATATTACTATGCCTGCAGTTGACGAGAGACTAGCTCACTATACATCACAAGCCTCTGCTTTTCTCAGGCACTTGATAAATTTACCACATACTTGTAAGAACTGCACATTCGTCACTTGAACTATATTTGAATAAGGTTGACTACAAATTAAAAAGAAAAAACATAAAAATTACAAAAGATGTGAGCTAATATGACTGTGAAAACAACTAGAAGGAGCTAATAGCTCTGTAAGACTCGCTATAAAGGAGCCAATATGTCATGTGCACGGATCGGTATCTGACGTGTACTAGGTACACAGAACTAGCTCAGGTTAGCCTGGGGAGGCTTAGAGCTAGGCAGGCTTGATTCTCGGGTTGAGTGGCAAGGGTACGAACTATTTATAGGTCTTCGCTATTTTTGGCGCCGGGGCCCGAGTCTATAAAAGAGGCCCAGGGGGTTCAGTTCTCAGAGTGCAGTTGGGAGCAAGTCTCGTTCCCAGGTGCTAGGTCTGATCCTGGATTGTGTCGCGGACGCACGCCTGCATCTTAGCGTAGCCCAAGGCCCAGTGGCAGATCCAGGGCTTCACAGCGCCACCTGGTGGTATGGGACACCAGGCTGGTTGGGATCTGATTGGGAATTCGTGCCAGTAGCTCAGCTCGTGGCTCGGGGGGACATCTTCTGATTCGGGATCACATCCCGTAGATGTCACGGTTGGGTGGTGAGCAGCCTGCTCAGTTCTGATGTTGTGTGTGGTTATTTTGCAGATCAGGGGTTTCAGGAGTGCTGGGATGTGTCAGTTGGTATCAGAGCCAACTCCTGAGGTAGGAACTTCTGATGCGAGAAATTTGACGGATTTCTCTTCCAGGTATGCCCTAAAATTCGAGATTTCCTGCTGCGTATTTGCTGTCTACCTGGGGTAGAAGGGGTGAGGAAATATCTGGACAAGGAAGAAGAAGAGGAGTGAAATAGAATCGAAAATTCTGAAGGCTACTGAGAGCAGTCTGAGGGAGGAGAAGGAGAGCAGAAAGGAAGGAGCGTAGGGCAGGAAATTGACAGCCTAGGAGTAGAGTATGCGGGGAGTAGAAGAGGCGAGGCTGTAGGGGTAGGACAGCCTGCGCAACAGGCTGACCACAGCCTGCGCAACAGGCTGACCACAGCCTGCGCAACAGGCTGCGAACAGCCTGCCTAGGGCTGCGTGCAGCCTGCGCAGGAAGAAGGGCAGGGGGAAGGTGCTTTTTTGCGAAAAAGCACCCCTCCAAAGTTGGAGGGGCTCAAGTGCTTTTTTCGTAAAAGCACCCCTCCAAAGCTGGAGGGGCTCAGCCTTCTTTGGAAGCCTAGCTTCCAAATTAGGCCGCCCTGCACCCTATATAGGTGGGGGCTGGGAGCTAGGCAACCCACAAGCAGCCCCAGTTTCGAGATCTTACCTTGAGATCTGCGCCAGCCCGCCTCGCCCTACAGCAGCGCCCAGTTTCGACCAGCTCCTCTGCTGCAGCCCCTGCCTGCGTCAGCCCAGCGCTGCTCCCAAGGCTCCCGTACCAGCCCGTACAGCTGCAGCTACAGCTGTACAGCCTGTACGGACTGTACTGTCACCTTCGGTACCTGCTGCTGTTCCGTACAGCAGCTGCGCCTGCACCTACAGCCACCGTACGGACTGCGTCAGCAGCCATACAGGCCACGTCAGCAGTCCGTACAGCCTCCACCATTGACTGCGCATCCGGTTGCAGATTCGGGGAGGCACCAGGGTTCGTGGTCTTCCAGATTTCAGCATCCTTTCTGTCAGATTTATCTGGGACGGTTTTCTTCTACTCCATCTCCCTCCGTGCTCCGTTTCAGTTATTTATTTCTCTCAGCCTGTAATCGAGTTAGTATTCAGCCATGTCTGATGCTCCGAATCCCGAGTTCACTATGGGAGAGCAGGAATTAGATTACACTCCAGTGGGGGAGGATGATCAGGGTCTCTATGACGACCTGATCACTAAGAAAGCCTTCAGTGAGTTCACGACTGCTCTAGATGGTAAATTTGAGCAGGTCAACGCTAATCAATCGGGGTTGACACAGCAACTCCAAGGGATACAAGCTACCTTGACTCTTCTGGCTAGCACGGTTCAGGCACTCACGCATGTGGATGCCATGGCCTCCGTGCTAGGCCCGAATATCACTCCGGATCCCTTTCCAGGTGACCAGAAATCAAGAACAAAGGAGGTGGTTGACACTTGGCTGCACAAGTGGCAAGTTCACTTCCAATTTCACCCCTATCCAGACGAGAAAAAGATTCAGCTAGCAGCAGGGTTTATGTCAGGTAAAGCCTTGCTTTGGTGGAAAGAACTCCAGCCTAAGCCTGACACTTGGACAGAATTTGAGGGTATCTTCAGGAAGGAGTTCCTGAAGAAGGAAGATGACTATGATATCGTCGGCAAGCTCAAAGCCCTCGATATGTCAAAATTGAATTTAACTTTTGAAGTTTATCTTCAGAGATTTAGGGATCTGCAAACCAGGGCCACCAAAATGGATCCTGTAACCTTGTTAGGTTTTTTCGTGGATGGTTTGCCAGACTCCTATAAGTTACAGATTAAGAATAACAAGTGCACAACATTACAGGAGGCCATGACATATGCACGCATATATGATGATACCATGGCCGGTATTAAAACAACCACAGTTACCGAGACCAGCGGAAAGAACAAACGCAAGTTCTTTCAGCATGCGACTGGTATTGGGGAGACGAAGTCTACGGACAACGCCTCCAAGAAAAGCTTAACTCCTGCGAAGAATGGTAAGGCCCGATTCCTTCGCACTCTCAGGCTCAAGAAAGAGGGCCGGTGTTTTTATTGCGAGGAGCGGGGCCACACGAAGAATGAGTGTCCTAAGCGGAAGAACCAGAAATTGGTGCTAGGACCGAAGCTCCAGGCAGGTCAGCGTACCGCAGCCAAGGGAGCCAACCAGGTTACGATGACAGGTATTTCAGTAAATGTCATTACCTGCCCCCTTTCTTGTAATTGTACCTTTAATACTTCATTGTTTGGTTCCCATGATCTTTTCCGAGTATATGGAGAAGTTAGGGACCAACAGGTTCACATTCTCTTTGATCCGGGCAGCTCTCACAATTTTGTTAATTACAAATTTGTGCAGAAGATGGGGCTGTCCACAGTACCTAGCGACCACACCTACGAGGTGCAGCTTCCAGCCGGGAAGCAGTTTTGGGATCGCAAGGTTGAAGCGCTTCCCATCCGGATTCAAGCCTACACAGGAGCTCTCACATGTTACGTTATGCATCTAGAGCATGTAGACTTGTTGATCGGGATAGAGTGGTTTAAAACCCACAATATCCAGATCGGATGGACGGAGCATACCCTTTCTTTTGAAGACAAAGGCACCCAATTTTGTATTCAGTGTGATAAGATTATCCCTTCTCAGGGGCCTATTGTATCTGCGATGCAGCTTCGGAATATATTAAACACTTCTCATTATGATGTCTATCAGTGTGTTTTGATTCCACTCTCTTCATTTATTGTTTCGGTAATTAACAAAAATGAATTAAGTGTGTTTGAACACCGAGAATTGAGAACGTTGTTAGATAATTTTAAGGACGTATTCCCAGCTCAACTGCCGGAAGGTTTACCTCCAGAAAGGGCAGTAGATCATCGCATAGACTTAGTCCCAGGGGCTCAACCTATCAGTGTACCACCATATAGGATGAGCCAGGTAGAGGAGGATGAGTTAGCTATCCAGCTTGAGGATTACCTGAATATGGGCTATATCCGCCCAAGTAAATCTCCTTGGGGTGCACCTGTCCTCTTGAGAAAGAAAAAAGATTCTTCCTGGAGGATGTGTATAGATTATAAACGACTTAATAAAGTTACAATTAAGAACCGCTATCCTTTACCTCGTTCTGATGATTTGATAGACCGTTTGGCCGGAGCGAAGTATTTCACTAAGATTGATTTGCGTACGGGTTATCACCAAATCCGTATCTATGCTAAACACATAGATAGGACCGCATTCCGGACTAGGTATGGTCATTACGAGTTCCTCGTATTACCTTTTGGTTTGACCAATGCTCCTGCTACTTTTCAGCAGATGATGAACGATTTGTTCAGAGATTATCTGGGCAAATTTGTTGTAGTGTTCTTAGATGATATCTTGGTATATAGTAAAACGCTTGAGGATCATATAGGACACCTTCGGGTTGTCTTACTTGTTCTAAGACAGCATAAGCTTTATGCCAAGATGAGTAAATGTGACTTCTTTATGAAGGAGATCATTTACTTAGGACACAAGATTTCTTCTGAAGGTATTAGCATTGATCTGGATCGTATCCAGAAGGTTTTAGAATGGCCTATCCCTCAGACTGTGAAACAACTTCGTTCTTTCCTAGGATTTACGGTATTTCTTCGGAAGTCGGTCCGTGATTATTCACAAATCACGGTACCATTGACCAACATATTGAAAGGTCGTGGACGCAGGTCTACTCAACCGATCCCTTGGAATGATGCAATGAACAAGGCTTTTGAAACCTTGAAGTTATCTATCAAGGAAGCACCCGTTCTTGCATTACCCGATCCTACCCGGTCTTATGTTTTAGAGGCCGATGCGAGTGATTATGCGATTGGGGCAGCTCTATTCCAAGAGGGCAGACCTGTAGCTTTTGAGAGTAAGAAGCTAGACGACACTCAGTATCGTTGGCCCACACTCGAGAAGGAACTTTATGCGGTAGTGTATGCTCTCAAGGTTTGGAGACACTACTTGTATGGTTCAAAGTTCCTTGTATTGACTGATCACCAGTCAATCAAGTATGTGTGTGATGGCTCAGAATTGAGAGGAAGGAAAGCCAGATGGGCAGAGCTAATGCAGGATTTTGATTTCGAAATACGTTATCGTAAGGGTTCGCTGAATAGTGTGGCGGATGCCTTAAGTTGAGTTAAGTTTGTAAATGCTTTGTCATTTACGGAAATATCCTCAGACCTATTTCAATCCTTGAGAGGGCTATACGCAACTGATAGTCATTTCAGTTCTTATTGGCAGAGAGTCCAGGATGGGAGCTCCATGGTTGACCAGGACTCAGGGATTGTGCCACCTAGGATACAGGCGGCGGGAGGTCAGTGGATGATAAGGAACGGCTTGCTGTTCCGGAATGAAAAGATTTGTGTGCCTGATGTTCTGGACCTTAAATCCAAGATTCTCTGGGAGTGTCATGATGCTCCTAGTGCGGGACATCCAGGTATACATAGGACTCTGTCTCTTGTGAAGCATACCTTTTATTGGCCTAAGATGCGTGGATTTGTAGAGAACTATGTGGTAGGTTGCCGAGTTTGTCAGGTTACTAAGGCTGAACGCCTTAGGAGCGCGGGCTTATTACAGCCTTTACAGATTCCAGGTAATAAATGGGAAAGTATTTCCATGGATTTTATTACTGGTTTGCCTCGTACGCGCAAGGGTCATGACTCTATTTGGGTCATAGTCGACCGTTTGACAAAAATGGCTAGATTCTTACCTACAAGAACAACTATTTCAGCTGTTCAGTTGGCTCACGAGTTTGTGGACCACTTGTTCAAGCTGTATGGTTTGCCATCTGACATAGTCAGTGACAGGGACTCAAAGTTTACAAGTAACTTTTGGACACTTGTATTTGAGAAGTTAGAAACTACTCTAAGTATGAGTTCCTCGGATCATGCACAATCTGATGGAAGTACAGAAAAGGTCAACCAGTTGGTTGAGGACATGCTTCGGGCATATGTATCTAAGAGACAGTCTTCGTGGGAAGATTATCTACCCATGATTGAATTTGCTTACAACAGTGCAAAGCATTCTAGTACAGGTTATAGTCCTTTTATGCTTATGTACGGGTTTCAACCTAAGTCACCAGTTATGGTAGGATTACAAGGGATTCAAAATGATGCTGCTAAGAATTTCTTGCAAGACATGCAGGAAATGTTACAGTTTGCCAAGGAGTCTATTAGAAGTGCCCAAGATCGGGACAGATTTTATGCTAATAGACATCGTTCACCTAGAGAGTTCTCTGAAGGAACGATGGTATATTTGAGAATTCCTAAGGAATCCAAGAGCCTAAGTACTGGTTTGGTTCCGAAATTATCCCCCAGATATTGTGGCCCATTCAAGGTCATTAAAAGAATTGGACCAGTTGCATATCGACTAGAATTGCCTCCTGATGTTAAAGTACATCCAGTCTTTCATGTTAGTAGACTGAAAGAAGTATTGGGTGTAGATGATCAAATTGTTTCTCCTCATGAGATTATAGAAGTTACAGATTTAACTTTTATTCCTCACGAACCTGAATCTATTCTTGAATTCCGTGAAAGACAGATTCGAAATCGTACTATCACGGAATACAAGATTAAGTGGAAGGATCGTGTTGAGGAGGATGCAACATGGGAGCCATTACAAAACCTCCAAAGAACATTTCCCGATTTCTTAGCGAACTCAGGAGTGAGTTCTTAGAGGAGGGGGAGTATGTCATGTGCACGGATCGGTATCTGACGTGTACTAGGTACACAGAACTAGCTCAGGTTAGCCTGGGGAGGCTTAGAGCTAGGCAGGCTTGATTCTCGGGTTGAGTGGCAAGGGTACGAACTATTTATAGGTCTTCGCTATTTTTGGCGCCGGGGCCCGAGTCTATAAAAGAGGCCCAGGGGGTTCAGTTCTCAGAGTGCAGTTGGGAGCAAGTCTCGTTCCCAGGTGCTAGGTCTGATCCTGGATTGTGTCGCGGACGCGCGCCTGCATCTTAGCGTAGCCCAAGGCCCAGTGGCAGATCCAGGGCTTCACAGCGCCACCTGGTGGTATGGGACACCAGGCTGGTTGGGATCTGATTGGGAATTCGTGCCAGTAGCTCAGCTCGTGGCTCGGGGGGACATCTTCTGATTCGGGATCACATCCCGTAGATGTCACGGTTGGGTGGTGAGCAGCCTGCTCAGTTCTGATGTTGTGTGTGGTTATTTTGCAGATCAGGGGTTTCAGGAGTGCTGGGATGTGTCACAATACTTCTCTGAGACTGACTATAGGAAGAGAGGATACCTCTATGAGATTGCCCACAGAAGGAGGACTCAATGGAAGAATTTCCAAACTCTTAAAATATACAATATTGCTCAGACCAAGGGAGACAATATTCAAAACAAACAAAACTCAAAACCAAAGGGGGACCAGTGAGGAAATATGCACTTGTCCAATGAAACACAAGGCTTAACCGAAAATGAACACTTTCAAGTTATAAAACAAAAAAAAAAGGAAGCATGGATGAAGTTCAACATGAATAAAGTTCATAAATATAAACAAAAAATGCATGCTCAAAACTGCTTGAAATCCAACCCACAAAAAGTGATAGTAAAAGGAGAGGCCACAATGAATACAATTCTAGCTGGAAAGTACCCTCAGGGTGAAACCAGACAGAAAAACATTCGAAACAAACAAAAAAAAAATCAACTTGCTAAGATCAGTATACATCGAGTCTTACAAATTAAAATTTTAGAAAACAAGCATAAGAATTTGAAGGGATGATTTAAAAAAGAGATGAGTGAAGGCGAGGGTTAAAAGAAACACGTGTAACAACAAAATAAATATAACTTTGTGAGCAAAACTAACTTACGTTCTCATTGGGCCAAGTTTGTAAGGTAAGGCCTAATTGGGCTAGGATTTGTTTAAGCTTAGACAGGGTGACATCCCCCATACCAATCTCCTCTAGCTCTCCTCCTTCTCCAACTACCCTATGTGCACTTTACCCAAGTTCACTATTCACTACCCTGCTCACTCTCAATCCCGATTCTTCCCCTCTCAGCTTCTCCTTCCCCATATTTCCTAATATCTTCTCCCCCTTTCTTGCACAACTTATAATCCATAAAATCCAAGCAGAGTCATGTATGCTAGAGCATAGGTCAACCTAATGTTGAGTAAAAAGGGCCAACAAAAAGAGGGGTTAATGGCCCTCATCAAGGCACCTAAGCAACATATCAATAAAAGTGGGATGAAACCCCACATATACATTATGCATGGCGCAAATGAGCTAATGAGATGTAACAAGAGTAAGCTCTCCTCCTCTCTTTCCCCTTTTATCTATGGGCCCTTCTTCTAGACATGAGATGGAACAATACAAAACTAGGTAGAACCTTTAGTTCATACGACCGCAACTCTTCCGAGTGGGGTGTAACGTTGCCTAACCTTAGGACATGTGGATCCCTCTAGTGTCTTCGACAGGTGTCTGAATATACGAGTTAATTTGGCACATTGACCCATATACCTAAATGAATCCAGGAACATTCCCAAACTCATCCTCTAAAGACACAACATAGTGTGGTTTCAATCTCATGATAGTCACTCACAAGGTCGAAAACCATAAACTCCATCATGCATTGCAGGGACTAGCTACTATGACATCCCCACTGACATCATCAACGCCCAACAGTGGGTGTAGACCATAGTATAAAAATATGCTCTCACACATACAAATCCACACACCCACACATACTTGAGCATCCATTTATACAAAGTCTTCGTGCTGAGTTTCTGCCGGCACTCCGGAGGTGAAGGGCAGACTCAGCCATGATGAAGGCTAGCACTAAAAGAGAAGGCTAATCAAAAGGTAGTCCAAAATCTCTTCATTCAAGCTACAACTGCTTGTGAAGTCTAAACATTTTCATTTTAGCCTCTCCCCAACGAGCATCTAAATCTAAATCTAGCTAATAGGGCAACGCACCATTTAAGATTGATCCATATGGGGAAATTTGACTTTGGCAACTTATTCCGTTCATATGCATAACAACCTCCTTGTTATGAGAGTGGTAGTCGATAGAAGCGGTGCTGAGCTTATCAAACTATAATTGCAATCCAGGTCCTTGAAGAAGGTATACTTGATCCGAAAAGAACCGTAGTTTCTATATTCCCATCACCTAGGCATTATGCTGAGGTTTGGCAAGCCAAGGCTCATATCAATGCCAGTGCAGGCTTTTATATCGTTGGTCATGATCCTACTAGCATGGGGCATCTAACCTAGAAGCGTGATCTGTACGACCCTGCAGATGATTTTCTTGTCATCTCTAGGACTAAGGTACTTACTTTCCCGAGAGGCCGTATTTTTATGCATGTGGCCTTACGTGGCACAGAAACCCTATTTCAGTGTGCAAATGCACAATTTTGCAAGGAATGGGGAAAACCCTCCTGATGGTTTTGTATACGTCCAGATGGCTGGAAAGACTCTACCGGAGCTTGTCAAGCAGCAGCACCAAGAATAAGTCCCTGCAAAAGCCATGAAAGAAGCCGTAGCTGTCTAGCCTACTTCTCTTTGTTTCCCACTCGAAGGTGTATGCACACATCACCCATTCGCTTGACAACTCTCCTATCACCTCCACCAAATTTCCCTTGGGCTGCAGGACAATGGATGCCGTCCTTTCTCGAACATGGGCCCCCTTTCACCGACTACATTTCAGAGAGGATCAGCACTAGTGCCAAATATCTAAATGCTAAGAGCGGTCCCTTTCACAATTGTCTCAGGATTTGGCGTAATGAGTACGGCAAAGTTGAAAATAATCAGTGAGCTACGGTGCACGTTACCGACTAGCATTTGCTCCAAATGTAAATGCGATACAAATATAGGAAGTGAAATGAAGGGTCGAGGTGAGGGAACATAACAAACAGATGAATCTACCTTCCTAAATGTAGCTGGCAAATGTAAGTATAATCACGCATGTGTTAACCTTACCAAGTAGCATAGAAATCAACCAATACGGCGGTTTCCGAGTTCTTCAAAAGATCATCGAAACTTGAAAACGTCTTCTTTGCTGACTGGACCTGTTTAAAGACAATTAGAGGGTCACATCACTAGCTCACTCGTTTAACATCTTGCATCTTTTCAGGATACAGATATAGAATGAAGAGCCCAGTGACACAGAGAGCGCCCTATTTTATTCACTAACCCAACGACAACCCATTTCCTCAAAGGAAGATCATCCCTAAAGTGCACAACACCAAGAAACAGATAGAGTTGTGTAAAATGGTGAAACATGTTTGAAAATTTCATAGCGGTTTGTACAGGCATCACTTGAGGACTGTTCGCACATCGATAATTAACAGACCTAGCATCCGAGTTAACCAGGGAAAAGTACAGAACAAACCCTGAGATGCAGATGCCGAGGGGGGCAACAAGACAAGGAGGGTCCAGAAAACAAGCTTCTGCTGGCGGGCGACGGGTGAGACTGGGATCCAAGCTTTCCTGAAGCAGGCCGCAAGAGCGCCCTGGCTGAGATGCAACTGGCAGCAGAAGAAGGGCGAGAGGCAGAAAAGCGATCACCGATGAGGTCAGAAAAAGGAGAAGCTAAAGACGAAGAGAGGTGAGGAAGGCCCTTGCAAGGGAAGCGTGGAGAGGGCAAATGCAGAGAGGACATGTTGGAGAGAAGCTCCATAGTAAAAGCTTTATGAGTTGCAAGGAGCTGGGGATGAAGGAATGAACAAGACGAGATTTCTAGGGTTTAGACGTGTAAAGATATTTTGTTGGCATTCTAAGGAGTGTGCTCCTCTTACCCTCTTGCCCACTTCCCGGAGCCAACTCCTCGTGTGGCAATCGGACTCAAATCAGAAGTCACTAACCTGCCTGACGCTTGCTATCCAAGCGCCTGCTGGCACTCAACCAGTAGCCATCCCGCACTACAAAGCTCCAGCACACATGTGCTTACCTGCCAGAGCCATATGCCCGTGATTCAAATAGCTCCAATCAATCTCCCGTCGTAATGCCAATAGCATCTGATAAGGACGATGGCTAACGGAATGCACTCTCAGGCAAGACATGTGCCCAATCTATCTCTCACCCTCGTCGGCTCTGAAGCTAACAGATGCAAATCGGAATGAAAATTGGTACCTATAGTTGCAATCTCAATGCCTGACGAGAAGGCAATCGACAACTACGCTATGGGCACATGAGAGATTTTGTATGCCCTTCTGCGGCTTGCAAGTAATGTGGCACGATAACTCTTAACGAATGGCAAATAAAAGTGCTCGATGGTTGCAATTGGATTGCAGTGACAAGTAAGGGCAAGCACTGGTATGACAACGAGTGAAACGCTGCCACGATGAGCCCCTCTGTCTCTTCATTCTTGGAGGTGTTTGCCTCTACGCTCCATCACTTCCTATGCTCGTAACTCCAATAAGATCCAATCAACTTCCGATAGCCATGTGCCCCTAGTTGCAATAGCATCTAAAAGGCAGCATTTGTAAAGGATTGCAATCTCCAGCACACATGTACCCGGTCTATATAACGTCTTTCTTAAAGTGTGTTGTCTAGAAATGTGCTCCCTAAGGTTTTAGGTTGAGGTGAACATGTGCCCAACCTAGCCCATGCCCAGCCTTGTTCGCTCGCCTACAAAGCATGAAATCATTTTCGGGTGCTCACCAATACTTGTTCGCCCAACATGAAATCCTTAATGTAATCATGGGAGTTCAAAATCTGATTGGTGCATTATGGAGCACCAAAGGGGTGGGCAAGGGTGCCAGGTCGAAGGTCTTTTTTGCGAACTTTATCTCTCCAGCTCTGTCAGATTAGAGTGTACTACTGGACTATATGAACATGGTTCTCCACTCGAGTGTTAATTAGTTGGCCTCATCATCAAAGGCATGCCATTGGGTTCAGTTGAACCCAACCTCACAGTATGCTCCTCTCTAAGGTCTTCTATACAGTGCTATTCGACATTTGGCTAAGTTCTTCCTTACAGGAGACCAAGAGCAAGAAGGAGTGATATCCTTAATAGCCATAGTGGAGTGGAAGAGAGCCAAGTATAGGAAGCCATATGGGGCTGTGAGAACTCAATAGAGTGGAGGCAGGAGTTGTGTTCTAAAGCTCCACTGTCAAAGGTCTAAAGCAGGACGTACAAAAATGAGGATGGCTTGTCCCCATTGGAATGCTCTAGTGCCCCCCCAACTAAAACAAATCTTATACCACCACAAGCAAATTTGCTTGAATTTTTTCACTTCCACCATTGCTCCAACAAGCCATCAAGAAGGCCACACATGGTAAAGACCTTTGGTAATGCAGATAAGATCCAACTGGATTGCAATTAGACCATGAAAAATGCATATTGTTTCTTATTGGTCTGCATTATAGTATGCTAGCTTCCTATGAGGGATGCCAACCTACTCTAACAGTAATAGATCCACTCAAGTGCATCAACCATACGTTCTCCACAAAATGGTTCACTACACCTATTTTCATGTTTGATTGCCGTATCTAGACCACTTACCATTTCTACTTTGAACAAATTGTTGAGTAATTCGCATATGGTTAATGTGTGGTGCTCTAAGGTTTGAGGGGGGGTGATCCTACACTATGATGTGACTTTTTCTTTGCATGAATTACTACATGGTTGACAAATCACTTTATGGAGGTTTCAACTGTTAAGGTGCAGTTGCAGTGTTGCAACTCTTTTTTTGTGAGCTTGTGTGCAATGATCTCTGTGCCCAAGCTTGATAAGATTCGTGCTCATGAGAGTCAATTCTGTTTCCAGTCTAGCTTCATGGCTCGCAACAAGTAATCCTGCGAGTTATCTTATATCAAACAACAAGCCTCGTAGAGATGAGCCGTGGTTAGATGCCCTAACCCTGAATGGGTTTGTATATATTCTACATTTTCAACTAAATCTAGTGTACAGTTAGTCATTTGTGGTGTGTTGTCTCTAGTTGTGCCTTCTCTCCTCATCTCCACTCTTCTCCTCTCCCCTCTTCATATTTTGTCATGGTATCAGAGCTCCCTTGCCTTCCGTTGAGGCACTACACAATTAATATGCAAGAGTGATAGTTTGAGAGATCGAGTTTTCTCTTCCGTGAGAAAAAAATTCCGTTCATTGAAAGAAAATTATGTTCATTTCTTTGAGGGTTTCCGTTCAGAGTTTACCAAGTATTGCGTGAGTGTTCATTACATTGCTATTTCCTTATAAGAGAATTTCACTTGAGAAAAAGAGAGTGAGAGGTCTATGTTCTTTTATTCCGTGTGAGAAAGAGGAGTCTCCATTATTCAATCGAGGAGAGGTTCAACCATCTCCTAGCCGATCTACAAGCAAAGGCCCATTTCTCTCTATGAAACTTCGCCATCTACAAGTTTAGCGACCCTTTGACCACAAAGCTTCTATAGCTCCTACAACAACTGCATGCAACGGCTCCCTAACACCTTTCAAGAGAGAGAGAGCTTTCTAGGAGAAGATAGGAGCCTATCCTACTTTGAAAGAGAGAGAGAGGGAGAGTATGAGACTCCTTTGAGAGCCTCCGAATAACCTCCTTTGAGAGCAGCATTCTATGCATCAACTCCAAGAGGTAGCCCTACACCAAAGCAGCGGTCAGAGGCGAAGACTCCAAGTGCAACTCAGAGGAGACTTCTTCAAGCGTCTCTCCAAGTAGCCGCGATCTCCATTGACCTACATCAGCACATGCAACACCTGCACTCCTACAAAGACCGAGCTCTAGTCTACTTTGCCTCTATAGCCCACGCGAGCTCTCCACTGCTAGCTACGATGCCACCCCGACTCATGAATGCCCATGGCTCCTCACATAGCAGCAGCCCGAGCATAACATGGCTCAGCTCTGTCCACAACGCCTCCAATGAGCTCCTAACCTCTAAGCCTTCGCCAATGACCGCCTTTACAACTCAGCCCATCTTCAGCCAATCCCGACCATACGAGCTCATGCGCCATCAACTCTACAAATGACCCATCCTCCTAGCCTCCTATGCCTAGCGCTCAACAATCGGCTCTTCCAATGCGGACTCCACCGGCCATAGCCAATGACTGCCCACCGCAGACTCCAACAAGCTGCAACAGTGCCACTACGCCAAGAAACGGCACATCAACGAACGACTTCCTCTCCAAACAAAGCAACATAATATTTCTGGAGATTCTGTGGAATCTCATAAGATTCTGGTGGCCACCTCATTGACACGTAGCAATCCAACCCTATCCTCAAGGTTAGCCACACCTTGGTCACCATTTAGCCACGTGGCACATGATCTGCCACATCATCTAGGTAAGCTTATCCTCCACAACATCCATGCCACGTAGGTAGACTCTATCTTACCACGTCAACAAACTTGGGTCCAGTTGCCATATCACACCGACAAGACACGTCAGCATTGACACATGGTACCATGCCATGTCATCATTGCCAAGTCAGCAAGGCTATGTCATTAGGGTCCAAGTTGAGTGAACTTGACCCCGGGTTAGTCAACTTGACCTTGGTTATAAATTAATATGACCTTGGGTTGGGTCTGTCAAACTAGCACCTCACTTGTCTAGTCAGCACTACCCCCTTCCGGCACACTGGACCCTTGCCACGCACATTGTATGTGACCACCTGTACCACCTCAACACACAGTGCCCCAATGGCACACACCTTGGTAGGCATAGTCACTGCATGTGACAGGTGCCACATCATCATTGAGGACACACCCGTTTTCCGGTCTAACCCTCTTTCTTTCTTAGCCATCTTCTATTGAAGCCCAATGCCTTGTGCCATCACTTTGCACCCTTTTTTGCCCCTCCACCTAGATCAAGTCGTATCTCTTGATCCGCGAAGAAATGGATGTGCTTGGGTGCAGAATAGATGCTGACATATAAAAGCACTCGGAGGTCGGGGTTAGCTATCATAGAAGACCTGTGTGATGATAGGAGAATACCGAGTTGTGCACACAATTCAAACACTTAGGCAATGGAGTATAAACTACAGAGAGGAATTGGCAATCAAAATTCACTTCTATTGATTCAAACCAATTTGATTACAACCAAGCCACCTTGACTTGCAGGAACACTCCCCATCCTAGCAAACTCAGGTCAGAGGAAGAGAACTTGGCACACAAAACTCTTGTTCTCTTCTTTGCTTGCTACAACCATATCACTACTTAAGGAACCGCCTTCTAAAAGAGTATGCACTTGGTGCACCAACCTCCATCTGTTGATTGGTCATGACACCGCGATCATCACCACCTCCACAACAAAACTGGTGCTCATCCGACTCCATCTCTTCCAACCGACACTTGGCGACCACGTGCAACTCCATGTTAGTCTAACCCAGGGGCTAACAGTGTTTGCTCTATCGACTTCATGTTTTTGGTGCCTTCACTGAGGATTGAACTCTGGGCCTTCAGTTTAGACTTAGCTTGTTGGTGTTGTTTGTCATGGTTCAGAGAAGCATTTCCTAACATTTTCCTATATTTCATGAAACACTGGGAGAGGATAGCGAGAATTTTATGTAGTAGTTGGAGATCATTTGTTTGATAAAAAATAGGTAGGATCCCGCTTTCATGTTCTGGATTCTTACTTATTGTCTACAGGATGAAACCAAGAAGTAGTTTCAAACTTATGAGGCCTCTTAGATGGTTAGTGAACCACCATTATAAGTGACTTTTGACCTAGCAAGAGCCATTTTGTTGTAGCACTATTAGAAAGTGGAGGATCCTGACATGAGATTCAATATTTCACACAAAATGGGTCTCTCGAGTCTAATGTGTAGTAGTTTAGAGACATGTTCATGCAATGAGCTTTCCGTTTGACATTGGTCATTGGAAATATTATGTACGAAGGGATCTCACATATTTTCCCACTACTAATACTTTCAATTTCATTCTTTATTTAAAATTGCCATCATAGTGATAGACTACTTCACATTTGCATACATTAGTACTTTTAATTGTGGTATTCTCTATTACTAGATACAATTTGCAATGCAAGCAAGAGATGGAATTTATATCTTTTATTGGGAAGGTTTGGTTCCCAATGCTTATAGTCACTACAAGAATCACTAATTATGATTATAATGAGCTTTATCCATGCATATCAAGATGTATGCTAGATATGTTATAAATGGGGCAACCAACATTCAATGGCTTTGCACTACAAACTTTTATGAAGACATGAGGAAATCAAGATAGTGTATGGAACTATCTCAAACATCTATTTCATGCCTCACTTCTCAAGAAGCATACAAGATATGATATCCAAGTAATTGATGAGCTACCACCCATGGATACTAATGGACACATCATATACCAGAGAGGAATTTGGGTTGTGGATCGCATCTTGGGGTGGGGTTTCAATTGTTTGGAGCACAAGGTTGAGTGTTAGGGACTGCACGTAGATGAAGCTATAATGAAGCAATACCTTACATAACAACCTTCCTAAAGTTTATTTTTTTTGCATCCCATTCATCACGAGAGGCTATTTGGAGGACACAATTAACAACACCACTACTTCTACTCCATGCCAAAACTACACTACCTAGAGTTAATTCATGCTGCTTTTATAAGCTTCAGGGTATTTAGTGTCTCCACATAAGATAAGTTCATTTTGCTATCCCTATCTTTGCTATGTACTTGAGTCACTTTGAGGACAAAATTATCCTTAAGTAGAGATGTCTTGTAACATTAGTAGATACCAACATTTCTAATTAGTTAGAGCTTTTTTTATGGATCACTCCAGAGTGCTTACTTGTGTAAATTTGAGCACTAGAGGTCTAGATATAGGCTAATAAAAGCTGAGGCATTATTAGCTAGACCATTTTATCTAGATAACTCTTCTATGATCAATTGTGTAAACTTGGCCAGAGTTCTAGATATAAGGTGATAGAGGTTAAGTATTGTTACATTGTTAGGTGGTCTTGTCCATATATATGCAGTTTATGATGTGATGCCACGTGTTATAAGTAGAATTACCACATAAGCATATGCACTTACAGTCCCAATATAGAATATTAAAGACCAAGAACCCCATGGTTGTAATGGTCATGGAAATAATATGCTACTTGTGCAATTTTTAGGATGACAATCCTAGTGTGGATCCTTTTCTCTCACCCCTTCCTCTCTCTTCTATCCTATTGGCTATTCAGCTCCCCTCACAATATGTATGTATGTATGCATGCATCATATGCACACACATAAATGTGTGTTAAAAAAAAAACAATCACATACTTTGATTGAAAACATAATGCTCTAAAACCTATGTGGAAATTCTTGAATAAAAGAAAGTAAAATATTGTTTGCAAAAAAACGTATGCTTTGTCAAGTCTTACAAATTAGTAATGGATAGACAATAAGCTAAATCCATCTAGTAAAACACAAACAGGAACTTATAACTTGATTAAGAATATTAGGTCTATAGGCACCACAGCCTATCCCTAGCTATCATACATGTCATAATTTAAAAAAAAAACATTTTGTAGAATGTAGCTAGACAAAGCACGATGGGGTAGAAGTGATATCTAACCTTTGGGTCAAAGTAATATGCCATCTTTATATTGGTTTCTTCAACATAAAAGTCACCAAAGGCTATTCTATCCTTTACCATTAAGATGTCAATCTATTAGAGAGTTTTAGTAATTGCAAGATTGGAGAAAATTTGAACTATCCTAGCAAAGACTATCTCCATACTCAAATTACCCTTTCAAAAAGAAGATAAGCTATGGACAAGTTATGTTGATGAATTTGATCACCAATAGTAAAGAAGGCCTTGTAAAACTTGTCAACCTAAAAGGAGAAGCTAAATAGGTGACTACTATTTTAAGAATGTAGGAAATTACCTAGAAGCATATTAGCTATATTAAAGAATTAAAGATTAAATTAGATGAAAAGCAAAACGTATATCCCAATTTGAGGGATAATGCAAAAGTTGTAAAGCCTTTCAAAAAACATAGCCACTATTGTATACAAGTATTGCAATAAATACCACTCCCAAACTATTTATTAGAAAAGAACAAAAGAAAAATTGGGCCATGATTTGTAATATATGGTTACCAAACAACAACAAGGATTATCAAATTTATAGGGGACTAGATCATCACATAATATGAACAAGGAAGGATTATACAAATTTATAAGGGTCCAAATCATCACAAAATGTGACTTGTAACATATAGTCATTGCACAATAAGAAAGGATTAGCCAACTTTATGAGGGCCTAGATCTTCACAAAACTTGACCCTTCACTCAATTTACAAGAGAAAAAATTTGTGGAACATAAGACTTGTAGCAACTAAACGAGCCAATGACATCAATGGTGCACAACAACATTAGCTTGTGGCATTTGTCACATGTAATGGAAGCCTAAGGTATCTTTACAATTAGATGGACTTTGATGTTGAGAAGACATAAGGTTGTGCAACATACGAGCCTAAAGCATAAGTAACCTCCTCTTGTAGCAAGGAAGGAGACAAAATGTATAGGCTCGCATAGATCATGTTGTGCCTAAGAAAAATGGCAAACTTTGAGTCTGTGGACTATAGGAAGTTGAATGCCCAGACAATTTTGGTTCATTTTTTATACCCTTTACTAACAAAATTTTGGATCAAGTTGCAGGACATGAGATGCATTCATTTATGGATGGTTATAGTGGGTATAACTAGATTACAGTGGCTCTAGAAGATCAATCAAAGATTGCCTTTATTATAAAATGGGGTGCCTATGCAACCAAAGCTATGCCTTTTGGATTGAGAAATGCCCCGTCAACTTCTTTGAATTTTATGGTTGAAACTTTCCGAGATTACCTCACCGAGTTCATACTTGGCCATGATATTTCCAAGGATGGCATCAGAACCAAACCATATAAAATTAAAGCCACACAATAGATGGTTGAGCCTCAGAATTTAACTCGGTTGCATTATTTTATCAGTTTCTCTTGAAGATTCATCAAAGATGTTGCCAGAATTGCAACCCCTTTGTATGAATTGATAAAGAAAGATGCTAAGCTTGAATAAAATGCAGAGTTAACTGTAGTTTTTAATGATTTAAAGAATCGAGCAATGGTTACTCCAATTCTCAGGCAACCAAAGTGGGATGTTATCTTCCATGTACATGTGGATGCTCCTCATTATTCTAGCTCAGCTAGATGGTAGGTTGGACTTTCTAGTATATTATGGTAGCCAATTTCTAACACCTATCAAGTCAAATTATAGCACTACCGAGCAAGAAGCTTTGGGAATGGTATTTAGTGCATAAAAATACGGCACTATTTACTCGGTAATCAGTTCGTATTCTATGTGGATCATCAAGCCTTGCTTTACCTTATCAATAAGATTGTCATTCAAGGACGGCTTGTTTGTTAGATGCTTCTACTGCAAGAATTCAACTTCAAAATCATTCATAAACTGAGCAAGAGCCATGTGGGAGATGATTGTTTGTCCAAACTTTAGACAAACAGAACTCAGAAATAGACGACTCAGTTGACAATGTCTTGGTGAATTTCTTAGAAGATGACATGCCAATTAGCTATTTGGTGATGGTGGCGCAAATGCATCGTATACTACCATGTGGTAGGATTAATGTTGAAGGCCCATTAATGGAAAATCATAATGCTAAAGCAAGGGAGTCTCATGCAACCATCGATTTGACAGGAACCATACTTGCAGATTTGGCTCGACTACATTTGGTCAAAGACTCTAATTCAATATACCTCTTTGTCGCCATCATCCTCATTATCTTCAACAATCCTCTCTCTGATATTGCATGCCAGAACTCTCAGATCTCCATCATCCTTTCTGAGTCCACTATCTCTATTCTGCTAATCTACTTCTACTACCCAACCTTTTCATCAGCCACCTTCCTCCTCCTTTTGCACTTACGTTATCTTCATCGTCATGGAGGGAGCAGAGTGCCCAAATTGATAGAAGCACAAAAGAGGCTCTTGCATTTCACCTTTGCACCTAATTGAAGATTTCTCTAGTGATGTCCTCATAGGCATACTAGAGGCCCAATCATCTACTAAAGTTTATCCAGCTCCCATGGAAGGAGGTATGGGATGAGGAGCTTGTGAAGGAGATCCTCAACTCCTATGATGAGGAAGATTACAACATCATCATCAATGAAACCCATGTTAGGATTAGCTTAGACTTATTGCACATAGCTTTTAGGTTGAAGCAGAGCACTACGCTACAAAGTTGGTAGATGCTTACTTTGAAGATGGGAGTCAGTTATCTTCGCAAGGTTACCTAATCATCAGCAGGGCCGGCGATGAACGCTTGAAGACTACTTTTTGCAAACTGCTATCCAAGTTCATCGGATTGAAGAAGAGTGCAGGGTATGTATCGAGAGGTAGTATGTGGCTCAGGTGGTCACTGCAGTGGAGGACCAGATGATGGCGATTGGTTCACCATCTTCCAAAAGGCACTCACGAACTAGCTACGAGTAGTGAGCTGAGGTCAAACTCACTGCAAACTGGGCTCACATCTCTACATACTGCACCACCATTTGGAGTTGGGATGGGTGCCTTGGCTAGATACATTGCCACTTTAGTGGACCAGGGCCATCTAGAATGCAAAACAATGAACATGTGTCAACCCTGTGGCAACAAGGGCTAGAAGAGCAGTCTAGAGCAACAACAATGAGATTATTATGTGTGTAGAGTAGCATCAAAACTCCACTTGTAATATCTTGAGCTTGAAGGATGGTATGATGAATCTTAAAGGACGAGGATAGCCAAAATTCTCTGAAAAGATCCAATCATACTTGTAAAATCAGGATCTAGAGAGAGAAACACTAAAACTAGAGAGAAAAATACTAAAAGCATATATATTTTCAGATCCTTCCACTTTGTGTAGAGACTCAAAAGGTCCCCCCAATTTTTGTAAGGACTCGTGAGGCTCCTCCACATTGTGTAGAGACCCAGGAGGTCCCCACAAAAAGTGGAGGGACTCTTGTCCAAAAGGTTCCTTACAAACGAGGTCCCACCAACTTGGAGGTACCTACGGATTATGTAGACACCAACATGTATAAATCTCTCTCAATGGAATGAAGCTCCCACTCTTTGGGGTTCAATGTTCAAGCTCACTATTGTGTTCATGTGATTGATCTCCATTGCGTTCATGCTCTCTTATACTATCGTTTCCTAGCATGGTCCTACCCTTTCACCCTCTACCATTGTACTCCCTCCTCCTCTCTTCTCCTCCTCCTCCCTCCTCCTCCTCCATCTCTTCCTCCTCCCTCCTCCTTCCTCGTTCCTCCTTTCTCCTCCTCCTCCTCCTCTCTTTTCCTCCTCCTCCCTCCTCCTCCTTCCTCGTTCCTCCTCCCTCCTTCTTCTCTCTTGTCCCTCCTCCTCTACCACTACCCCTCAAAGTCGTGAAGGAGACTAGCTCTACACTCCTCAACCCTAGACACCTCCTAAATCTTGCAACCCTCTCTGAACCCTAGAACTCCTAGGTAGCTCTCCTTGCTCAGCTTGCTCGTTAGCTTGCAAGACATCATCTTTGAGAGTGGCCATAGCCCTAGGTGACCGATCTTGCCCAGCCCTTCCAATTCCTTCGACCTTTAATTTTGGTGCTACCATGCTACAGAGCTACTTTCAGACTTTCAAACTTCAATTTCGATAGTCTTTGAAGCGGGCTTGAATTTCAGATGATACGGTTCGATTTCCATAATTATCTGGATTTGTTGCTAGTGTGAGAACTTTTCAAGAGCGTTTTGTTCTTTTGATTGTGCTCGGCAAAGGAGTAAAAATGCTTCCAATTGGTGCAAAAGGATGAGATTTACATCCTAAACAATGTTGACTTACATAATCACATGAATACACTAATCACCCAAAATTAATGCTTAAACCCCCTACATCCCATAAAAACAACCCCCCCCCTTTCACTTCTTTCCCCTCCCTTTTCAAGCCAGTCCCATCTTCATCTCCAAGTTCCGTCAAGCCTCCATGTTTTCCGTCTACCTCCATTTTCTGTCCAACTTCTGTCCACCACCACCACCACCACCACCATCCCTTTTTCCATCCATCTCCCCCCTCCACCACCATTTAGTTTCCTCCCTCCATCTCCACTGCCCATCATGCCCCCCTCCCATTCCCATCATCGCCCTCCCCACCACCTTCACTTTTTTTGTCCATCCCCCACCTCCACCACTCAAGGTAATCATCCCCCCTTTCTCTCCCTGCCATCTCGCGACCTCCCACCATCTCTCTCTACACCCCCTTCCTCCCTCCATGTCCCCATCCCTCTTCCTCCCTCCATCCCACCATCCCCCTTCCTCCTAGCATCTCTCTACCTCTCTTTACATCCTTCTTTCTCTCTCCATCCCACCATCCGTCTTCTTTCCACCATCTCTCTACCTCTCCCTATTCCCCCACCTCCTTCCATCCCTCCACCCCCCACCCCCACCCACTCCCCCTCCACCATCTCCCTACCTCCCTCCAACCCCCTTTTCTCCCTCGACCACCCCACCTCTCTTCAACCCCCTTTCTTTCTCCATCCCCCACCTCTTTCCACCCCCAATCTCTCCACCTTCACTTCCTCCTCCTTCTTCTCCTTCCCCCTCCCTTCTCCTCCACTCTCTCCTCTCCTCACCTCTCGCTACTTCTCCCCCTCATCCCTGCTTCCTCCCCCCCCTTGAAATCGTCATCGATCACACCACACATGCACTGCGGATGCCATGCGCCTTCTGATGTTGTGCGCTATGCACATCAAGGCACTGCCAATAGTTGCGGGCTACGTGTGCCATGCGGGTGTGCACTCGAGAGAGATCAGGGTAGGACTAACTAGCCCTTAGGTAGTGAAACTAATCGGAGTATAATAGGTTAGGTTAGAGTCCAAAAAAAGAAGAAGATATAACTCATAGATAGTTAGGGGCATTAGGTTAGGTTAGGTTAACCAATCCTCTCACACACAAAAAACAAAAACAAAAAAGAAAGAGATCTTTATCGAAAAATTACCTATTCTTGCCCCTTCTTTGAGGGCTCGTATCTTTTCATGCATGCAAAGATCTACATAATTCAAGTCTTTTTACCATCGTTTTGAGTCTCGGTAGTAGTAGGCACTAATTTCCACCCATTGATTGCAAATTTTTTGCCATTTTTGGGCTACAAAGGTTGAAATCAATTGCAGATTTCAAAGTCAGATGCATTCACTTGAAAGATATAATTAAGCATTATGTATGCACCTCAAATCTAACTAAAGACTAGTACCTACATCTTTCACAAACTTTCTTCTGCCCTTGACGCTCTCTAGGAATTCAACCTCTCACCATTGACAAGCAACATGGAGGACCTAAGGATTGAAGAAGAAATAGAAAATGACAATATGCATTCCAAAGATTACTTCGATCAATGACGCAACCACAACAACAACAACAATGGTAGAAGACATTTTGGCAAATTGGAAATGCCAAAGTACAACCCTATTAGATTCCTTCAACTCTTTGACGCAGCATGTCATGCTGGAGGTAATCAATCAAATGAACCAAAGCCACCTAGTTTCCGATGGCACTAATCAATGAGGCCTTAGAATGGTACCTTGACCTTCTCGTAGAAGAAAGAGCCAGGTGGGCACTGCTATCTGAGCAGTTCAGAAGAAGGTTCCAAATAGAAAGGCTCCAAGATGACCTTGCAATAGTGATGACTATAAAATCAAGTCATCATGATAAGAAATCTTCGAAGAAGGGAAGCACTTCCAACAAGGATCACACCACCGAGGGCAAAGTGGAAGCCATGGCACTAAGAGTAAACGATGAATGATGCAAGCCATTAAGCAAAAGTTGCACGTCTCTAAGCCACCATAGTACCCATGGAGAGAGAATGTCTGGTGCCCACACTGTATGACCAACCACATGACCAATGAGTGCCCAATCCTAAGGAACAAAAACTCAACCCACCAAAAGTGGCTCAACCCCCATGGTTATGGTGTGCCATTTGCAATGTGGCAGGCCATGATGTAAATACCTATTTCTACAATATGAGGGTAGCACACCCGAGGCCCCAAAAATACCAATAGCTGCCAATCCTAGTATATAGGCAACCAGCACTAGCACCTAATGCACAAGTGCCATGGCTCAACCCCCTCCTGGTGAGGATACAAGTGCCTCAACTATTGAGGAATCCTAATCCTCCACAATATCCTCCAGCTCCCAATCTTGATTTTAGTAGTTCCAGTGCAACAACTCCAACCTGAAGAGCTAGAACTTCACTAGTGTATGCTAATCAAGTAAGGCTCACCACATATCGAACACCCATCAAGTCTTTTGGTTGTGGGGAAAACCACTGCATAGCCATTTGAATGCTCACACAAGGGTAACCGCATTACATTTCAACTTGTGTTTGGAGAATGTGGAGTTGGGCATGCATGCATGGATTGCACACTAAGAGAAAAGCCTCAACCAACCAAGGAAGTAAAATCGGATGTACCCCTGCTGGGGATGATTAGTAGTGTGGAAAATCATAGTGTGGGTACACAAAATGTGGTATCGGATACTAAAACCCATAGAAGGGGATAATATGCAAAGTGACATAAACAATTGGATACAAGCATTGGCTACAATAGATAACTGTAAAATAACACATCCAATGTTGTCAAATGTGGATGCCTAAATGATCCAACTAGAATCACCAATCTGGGATGACAAATCAATAGAGGTGGAAGTGCCAGTCTTAATGGCAAGTGTTAAGAGAGACAATGATCCTAAAGAGGCCATAATTGATTGTTATGGTGTAGACTTTGATTGGGACCTAAAGACCACATTGGAAGGTCATATTTTTTACAAGAACTTAGCAATATTGCAGGCAATGATGGCCATAGAATACCCCAAGATAGACCCTCTAGCGCTAGCCATTAGCAATCAGTCAAGGAAAATGAAGGAGGGTGTGCAATACCAAAAGGACAAGATAGAACACTTTAATATTCGAAAGAATGTAGATGAGAGTGGTGGAATTGCATTTGACTAAACCCACAAAAGCACCTAAGTCCCCAAATTTGAATGGGATTCTAAAGGGCTTGAAGGTGCATGTATGACCAAAGAACCACTCCTTGGGAGGAGTGAGACTCTTATTGAAAATTTGTCACTAGTCTCACAAAGCAAAAAACTTCGCGAGTTCAGACCCAATGTGAGAATGAAGATTGAAAAGGTGAATACTAAAAAAAAAGAAAACATAACTAAATTATGCCACCACAGAAAGAGAAGCTTTGATAATGATCTACAACATGAAGAAATTTCAACACTATCTATTGGCTACTGACTTTATCTTCTACACAGACCATCAAGCCTTATTATATTCTTGGGCGTGCGGTTAGGCTCCATACTACCACTCCCCCCCTTTGCTCTAGCACCTCCCTTCTCGTCCCCCTCCTTCACCTTGTCCCCACCTTTCCCAACCTTGTTACCTCACACAGACCTTACATTTTGTCAATGAGGTTATCCAAGAACTCTTATCTGGCTTTATGGTGATCCATAGAAAAAGCACACCCTACTACCCTCAACAGAATGGACAAGCCAAATCCACCAACAAAATATTATGCATTGTTCTCACTAAGGCAGTAGAACCAAATCGTTCTAATTGGGCAGAGAAAATAAATGCAGCCTTATGGGTATATCAAACCATAGTCAAGGTCAGTACAGGGAATACACCTTTTCAATTGTTGTACGGTCTTGAAGTTGTGGTCCCACTAGAATTTGTAATACCAAGCCTATGCATAGCAGTATAGGAATGTATGGGAGATCATGTATCCTTGAAAGGAAGATTTTACTAATTAGAGGAGCATATAGAGACAAGATTAGTTGCCTACCATGCCATGATAATAGAAAAATGAATAAGGAAGGCATGGTTTGACAGAAACCTTAAAGACAAAGACATCAAAAAGGTGACCTAGTTTTGCTATAAAATTCCAAAGTCCACAAGGACAAACTCAAATATCTAGGTCAAGGACCTTATTCCCATCAGAGTTGTGCTGCTAGAAACACTAGATGGAGCCCAATTCACCACAACAACAATAAACGGGGGCTGACTGAAGTGCTACTACATCAACATGCAAGCCATCCACGATAATAATGAAGATTTAGGGACCCAAGTCTTCCATAGTTAGGATTAGATGTATCACAAGCACTCACTAGCATATGTATGTCTTCATGCATATAGATTGATTTCAACCTAGGGCTGAGAGGTGATATGACTGATGAGTCCTTGCTACCCTATGATTTTGTTAGCAAATTAAGCATATAAGAGGAACATCTGCCACCTCATTAGTCATGCATAGCGCACCCACATGTTTCAGGCATCGTGAATGAATTGCACGAATAAAAGCACCAAGATAAACTTGCTTTGGTCCACTCACATGGCACCCTCATCACAAAAAGAGCAAAATGCATCAGCCACTTACAAAAGAAACAGGCACTCTTAGCACATTGCACTATATTGGCACTGTCAAACTGGGACCTGATTCATGTGTGAAATGCCAGGGTGAAGACAGTCCATTAAGATGGGGAAAAAGGCTACAACACCATCGACAAAGTGACACCATGCCAAATGGCCCAAACCTCAACCTCAATAGCCCTCCCTAATTAACCAACCTGAAGAAGGACATGATCTAGGAATAAATGCAGCAAACCAAGGAGATATGCCATAGAACCCAAGGACCCTAGAGTAAGGAGAACTAGAGGTAGAGCAATTGACTATGCCGGATGTGAGTGCAGAATAGCTTGATGCCCAAGCCAACAAAGAGCTGGCAACATACGAAACAATACAGCTTTGTATTGCCACGAGTCTCAACGTCCACCATGTCAGCTAATGCATGCAACTTCTTGCAGTCACAGGGTCTAGAAAATTTGTTTGAGAAGATACAATCCTTCTTACCAACACCAACGATGATAGAATATATTTGTCTAATTCATAATAGTGGATGTTGTCTCTGTGCCAACATGGACTTAGGTGGCACAAAATGCATGTGTAGAGTAGCAAGCAAAGCTCTGCTTGTACTTTGCATAAGGCTAGGAATAATACCTCTTAGGCATCCAACTTGCATGTTCTACATGCAAGTTCTACATACAATTCCTATATGAAGGATGCTTATGCCACTAATCGATACTTTTCAAAAATTTGGCATAAAATTAAGCGAGCCAATGGTACCCCTATGGTCTCATATTCCATTCATGATGACTACCTTTTCTATGAAAAGTGCTTGTGCATCATGGCATCATTCGTCGTTTGGTACTAGAAGAGGTGCATCAACCACCCTACATGGGGCATAAAGGTATTGCTGCAACGTATCAAACTGTAGTTCAAGTTTTTTTGTGGACCAAGCTTAAAGTTGATGTTGCATCGTTTGTTGCACAATGCCTTATTTGCCAAAAAGTCAAGAGCTACAAGGGCAAATATCAAGGTTTGCTTATGCCTTTACCGATTCCTGACAGTCCATGGGAACAAATCTCTATGGATTTCATTACTGGATTTCCTACATCAAGCTCAGGTTTCAATATGATTTGGACTATAATAGATAGATTTGGCAAACAAGCTTATTTTATTCCATGCAAAAAGACTTTGACAGCAATTCAAGCTACTCATTTGTTCATCAAGCATATATTTATTCACCACGGCCTTCTGAAAGTAGTCATGTTTGACCAAGATAGCAAACTCTATAGTAACTTCTGGATATCAATTTTTGATCAAAGTTATACTTCACCGCTTTTCGTCCAAAGTTCAATGGTCAAATTAAAGTCACACAATATACTATTTGTGACATGATGCATGCTTATGTATCAAAAGGGGACAAATATTACACAATTTACAGTTTGCCTACACCAATACTAAGCACTATACTACAGGTAAATCACCATTTCAAGTTGTCTATGGCAAGACTATTCCTACTCCATTGACATATCTTAAGCATCAACATTGAGGACTTCTCTACAATTTTGACTACTGTTCTTAAGAACATAGAGCACACTCAATCTATATATACTAAATGAGCAAACAAGGGGAGAAAAGAGTTATATTTGAAAAAGGTGACCTAGTGATGTTACGAATTGAAAAGCGTCGAATTGAAAGAGTATTGAGACACATCCTATTGTAAAGTTTACCCCTAAATCCTATGGTCCCTTTAAAATTTTAGAGCGTATCAATGACAATGCCTATTGGTTAGAATTACCGCTACATTGGAAAATTCATAATTCTTTTCATGTGCATCTCTTGAAACGTTTTTGTGGAAACCCACCGATCCGACCGATTGTAGAGGAGGCACCTTTACTGCAAGGAGAGACTCAGCTATTAGAGCCAGACTATACCATTGGTACTCAAATCACTGAGACAAGACGTGGAAATTCATTTCCCATTTATCTTGTTACATTCAAGAACCACCTTGTAGAGGATGCCAATTGGATGCCTGCAAGATATTTTTGCCAGTACCCTAAATTGTTGACTACCTTTCTATCATGCAATTGAGGACAATTGCAATATCAAGCAAGAGGGATGTTATAAGAATTGGGATTATCCCATTATTTTTTAATCTTTCAGTATTTAGTTGTGAGATCTAGTATTTTGTCACACAGCTGATGTAGTGTATGCTCGCTATCCATATGAGTGTGTAGCAGTGTGTGCACCACTTATGTGATGAGTGTGTAGTAGTGTGTGCACCACTTACACGATGGAGGTATGTGTGGTAGTGTGTGCACTATCCATATGATTTTATGCATGTTTAGTAGTGTGTTCACCATATACGATATGGTATGTGTCATTTGTGCACCATCCATCTATGATTTGTTGATTTTGCATTGCTTAAATGTTGAAAGATTGAATAATAATGGGATAATCCCAATTTTTGTATTAATGAGACAACCAATGAACCCTCAATATGGTTGCATGGTGGGTCTAGATAGTTCCATAGCATTTCAATTCATCAATTAGGATCGATGGACGCACTTGCAACTTTGCATAGAACTATGAAAAATGTTTCTAGTATATTTCCACCAACTTGATATATCTCCATGCAAAAGAAGCAATGGAACAAATCTAAATCTTTCATTTAAGACAAAGTTTGAGGTTTGACCTTAAATTTCTCATCTTTTGCATGTAATCAAGTGGCCATCAACATACACCAACAATTTGAAAGATCTTCCCCTATCTTGGCCATGCACACTCTTCGGTTAGTTGTGCTATGCTTCAACCCCTCATCCAAAGAAATCCAATCAATGCATGAGTAGCAAATACTTGAAGGCTACTCTAGTCCATATAGGGCCTTGTTGTATACTTCCTTCTCCAATTTTGCATGTAAGAGTGCACTCACTACATCCATCTGATGGACTTGTAGTTGGAGTTCAATACTCAATGCATTGTCCTGCAGCCCAAGTGAAATTTGGTGGAGATGATAGGAGAGTTGCCAAGCGAATGGGTGATGCATGCATACACCTTCGAGTGGGAAACAAAGAGAAGTAGGCTAGACAGCTACGGCTTCTTTTCATGGCTTTTATAGAGACTCATTCTTGGTGCTGCTGCTTGACAAGCTCTAGTAGAGTCTTTCCAGCCATCCGGACATATATAAAACCATCAGGAGGGTTTTTCCCATTCCTTGCAAAATTGTGCATTTGCACATTGAAATAGGGTTTCTGTGCCATGAAAGGCTACACGCATAAAAATACAGCCTCTCAAGAAAGTAAGTACCTTAGTCCTAGAGATGATAAGAAAATCATTTGGAGGGTCGTACAGATCATGCTTCTGGGTTAGATGCCCCATGCTAGTAGGATCACGACCAATGATATAAAAGCCCGCACTAGCATTGATACGAGCCTTGGCTTTCCAAACCTCAGCAGAATGCCTAGGTGATGGGAATATAGAAGCTACAGTTCTTTTCGGATCAAGTACACCTTCTTCAAGAACCTGGATTGCAATTATAGTTTGATAAGCTCAGCACCGCTTCTATTGACTAGGCTCTAAACAAACATGAGTTTTTTGTATTTTCATGAGGATGACCACTTAGAATCGATCACCAAAACATGGGAGAGAGTAAATGTTGAACCTTCTTGTGTTGCTTCATATGCCATTCAAGAGGTACATTGTCTGCCTTAGTGTACCCACACAGAGGATGAAGAAGTAAAATCGCGAGTGTCAGTTGTTGTGAGCAGGCATGGCCATTGTGAAGAGGGTTCCTGAGTTGGAATGCAAAAACATATGCATTTCTACTTTCAAATTCTTTGTCGTGAAAGCATGTATTGGTAAAGGCCATCGTTGTACTTTGATCGGCTCTAGCACCTCCAGATCCCCTCCAATCAACCAATTTCCAGACCGAGTGATGACTTCTTCAACATATGGCAACCCAAAAGCCGTAATCCCCCATGTTTGGCAATATGTGTTCCTCCTTGTTATGCATTGGACTCTTTGGATTCATAGGGGCTTACTTGCACTGGATGGCAATTAGCTTGCTTGAGGGCCCTAGCAACTCCTTTAGAAGACCCAATGAGCTCCTTCTGCTCGTCGTTGATGGCCAATGCAATGGGAACATACATATTGATAATGGAGCCATCGTTTAGCCTGAGGAAGTTGAAGTGCAGAGGCTATAGGTATTCAACTTGGCACATGAAGCCCTTGAGGGGGTTGGTCCATCCCTTGCTTACAACATGTACCCAGCTAGCTTGACAAGTTTGTCCTTTGGGGCCCAAGGAGCTCGACAAGGCGACCACTATGAGGGGAGAGGAGGACAGAATGGCTAGGAAGGAGGAGGGGTGTGCCAGAGGCCTTGGGGGGGAGGGGCGAGCATGGAGCTTTAAGAGGGGGAAGGGGCTTGAAGGAAGTTGGTTCAGAGGGGAAGAAGCTAAGCCTCGACAGGGACTGGTAGCCATAGCCATAGCCAAAGGTCGTTGAGGGCAACTGTGCGTGAAATACCATAGATTGCTAAATGCACCGCTAGTACTGATCGCATCTACTCCCAGTGAATACCAAGTCACTAGTGGACCACTACTTTATCCATGCCGGCTAGCATGCCATTCCAAGTGAACACTTAGTGGACCACGAGCCAACCAATCACGAAAAAGGCCACAAAAACGTCAAAGTTGGGGGCATGCACCCACAAAAACGTGGCCAAAATGAAATAAACTAGATTTGCAGCAGGCAACTTTTCCATCTTGGAGCACGTAACTACTCACTCAAAATTGAAGCTAAATACTACTATTTTAACAATGTTTAAGGAAAAAAGAGAATGAGTAAAATAGTGGACATGAGATGCAACATAGGGTCCGTTAGGACTCGTTCCTCCTTGCAAATGTTAGGGGTAGTGATTTATTATTGATTTTGTGGTGTACATATTTTGGAAGTTGAAGTCCAACATATACACGAATAAGGCGATACAATAACTGATCCGTGTTGCAGTTTATACAATATTGTCACATGGACCACAATCATATGGATAAAGGTATAGTCATCCTTCAATCTTGCATTCATCTTGGATTTCATTGCTCCCTCGCATCGATAACATGCAATAAACTAGAGGACTGTTCTAAGAATTCAGATTGAGAAAGAGAGAATTTAAATGTACGAGTAATCGAAAATATTTATATTATAATCTATAACATATAATTATTATAACCACACATAGTGTGGGTAGGGAGAGGCGGCGCGCTTCCTTCCCCAAAGAGTTATCATTCGAGGGAATGAGCCCTTCCCTGGGTGCCGAGATGACGTGAGAATCTAAACACTGAGAATATTAGTTCCGAGGATAAGACTTGGGAATGGATAAGACACTAGCATATTACCTGAGTGTCAATAGTCATAATCATAATCGAGCGCCGAGATACAATATCCCAAAAACTTGCCAATGTGAGCCTGAGAGGATCTAGTGTGTCCTTGAGCGAGATAATTTCAACATTGTCAGCTCATATAGTAGATTCTAGACAACACAAAAATACAACTATCATTAGAGAAAGTCCGAAGTAGAGCACGTAACATTCTCACTCTCCACTTAGCCAACTATGGACAACACAAAAAGACAACTATCATTAGAGAAAGTCCGAAGTAGAGCACGTAACATTCTCACTCTCCACTTAGCTAGTGTTACGTGCCCCTCTAACCTCGAGAAAATGGTAGTTTGAATGCTGTAGTAAGTTGAGCTTTTAGGGTAGTGAGAGGAAAGCATAAGGGTATTGTGAGGCTCTCCAAAGCTTCACATGCCAAGGCTATGCCATGCTGGGGGCCCTTGCTACTCTTATGTGCTAGCACCTGCTTAAACACAAATCTATCTTGGCTACTTAATACCAAATCCTAGAGGCAAGCAGCTAGACCTTTGTACTATTGAAGATGTTGCAAGTAACTAGACCTCCTCTCCACTATTGCTTGAAGACACAAACAATGTTGACAATCATCTACTTGTTATGAATTATATAGATTTATGACAAAAGCAACTCTATGCTTTTCTCCCATCCTTTTGATGAAAAGCTTATCTATGCTTTTGCACTTTGCTTTTCACACCGTTAGATTTTCTTGAAATCAATGCCCACGATTTTTCCTTTTGTATCTTGGTGAAACCTTGAATTCCCTTGCCTTTCATAGTCGTTGCAGCATCTTCTCCAACAGTGCACTATCCAGATCACTATCTAGTTTGATGATATATCATTTCATCTTTTGGTGCTGGTAGCTTACTTTGGTCTAAAAATATCTTCACAGATTTCATATCCTCACGCAATTGCAAAAGCTTTTCGTCTAGGAAACTTGCTTCTACCATATACACCTGAAATTCCACACTAAAATACCATATCCAATAAATTTGGTGGTGTGAATTTTAAAGCGAAACACCATTGGATCTTTTAAGAATGGATGCCTCCAATCGTGACACATGGCTCAAGGAGGGCCAAAGATCCACTGTGAAACCGTAAACCCTAAACACCAATATGCTTTTAGTGCTTTAGTGAAAAGCTTAGGGTGATCAAACCAAATTGAGGGCCTAAGATCAAACCAAATCAACGGCCTATATCCATGACACGTGGCTCAAGGGGGTGTGAGAAAACCCAAACATCTCCCTAGGCTGCCTGTCGTAATAAACACGTATTTTTGCTTTTAGTGAGCGTTAGGCCTCCTCGTGGCAGGCCAAAAATCTGGTCCTGGTGAAAGAATTAGGATTTCAAAAGTTAGGACGACTCTAAAGTTTCTCACATACCAAAAAAAAACGACATATATGCACTCGTCATTCTAGGTTAGGGTTTCAGTTTTGAGCAGCTACGAAGGAGAAGCTTGGTTCGTGACGATTTTGTATGAGCTGATGAGGTCTGTTAGGAAGGGGTTGCCAGTGATGATTTGGTTGTGTGTGTCATCTGATTGCTCAAGGATGACTAGTTCTTCAAGGTCTGAGGCACGCTCCGCCTCTTCTTCATCGTGTGTTTTGCTTTCCGTTTCCTCGATCAAGCGTTTCTGTTGTTGGACTTTCATTCCTGAGGGCCTGTGATGTCAAATGTATTTGCTACTCTTGATGGCATGTGCCATCTGATGAGACAATTCACCAAGATCTCTGAGGCCTTCTTAAATAGTGGCATTGTTTGTTCTTAACGAATAGGTTAGGTCCACTGTTGCGGCTCTATGTTCTTCCCGAGTTCTTCAATCTGTGTAGTGTGTTTCTGTCTTGCGATATGTAGGTCTAGGAGCTTTCATTCCATTCCTTTCATGATTTTTAACTTTTGATATTTTGTTGTGTCTGTCAGCGACCTAGCTTCTTGCGTGAAAGAGGAGAAGCAGTACTAAAGCTTTTATCTTATGTTTTGTTTGGTCGGTAGGCCTTCTTCTACGATCGTCCGGGATGGTTTGCTGTTGCTCTGACCATATTTATCAATGCTACCATGTATTTTAAACAGTCTTATTTTACAAGGGAAATGCGTGACTTGGATTCTCTATTATACTGTATTTATGTCGAAAGTTGTTATGCACGCCATAATTTTATATTTGGTGTGCTGAAGAAAAGATGTGGAGGAGAGGGAGGGGAAACTTGCTACTTTAGCTAGAAGCTCAAAACCGGTGTATAGGTAGCTTTTGTGGAGGTTTTGCGACTCTGTATGTTCCCACACCTAGTAGCTCTATTGGAATTCTTAATGGTTTCACAAGGAATTTTCCCATGAATTAAACTCAAGACATAACTAAAACCCTATCTTTTTAGTGTTTTTGTTAGAGAAACTTAAGGAACAAATATATAGTGGAAATGAGAGAATATACAGTCTATCAAAGCCTAATTCTTCTTGAAAATGTTTAGGTAGTGCTTCTACGTAGTAACAGTCAAATATAGAATTTCTTGGTATTGGGGTTTACTTAACTTAAAAATTGACCTTTTGTTTGAGGGTATTGTGTATTTCAAGTGAAGGTCTAGTAAATTATATATGATGATATAGAACATGGATTATGTAATGTGTACAAAGATGGAATGAGACTTTATCTTGTTAGAAACCATGGTTGAAAAAGAAATCCATCCTCTTCCATGACTTGCGAAAGGCAGACCATTGGTGCAAATGGAAATCCATCCTCCTCCATGACTTGCAAAAGGCACTTTTCAATGCAATGGTGTGGAGGCTAACCTTGTAAAAATCTTTTGAAACACTTTTGATCCCAAGAGGTTGAATGATCACATTAAAGAAGTTATGTGGTTTGATGACAATTCAAAAACAAGCAAGTAAAAATATTGTACTACCTTAGGTTTTGGTAAATGTAAACGATCGCCAAGATGAATAGATGATTAGTTTGTAGTGCTTATGATGGAAGCTTGATCGTAGAACCATTGGAAGGTTTTGAGTGCTATAATGCAATCACTTGAAATTGGAAAGCGATGAGGAACCTCTGTGTATGTGTGTGTGTGTGTGTGTGTGTATGAGAGAGAGAGAGAGAGAGAGAGAGAGAGAGAGAGAGAGAGAGATTGACGACGATACTTTTTTTGAAAAGTGTTCTTCTAGCCCTACCTTGCAAGGTTGTCTATGGTTAAGTGTGGAGAAGGATGTAATATTGGAAGGCACATATCAATGCAATGGTGTGAAGACCAAGATTCTAAGAATCTTTTGAAAGTCTTTTCATACAACTTGCTCATGCAAAGGTTCCCAACTAACTGATGATGAAATGTCATTGGGTACTCATGAAGATTAGAGTTCTCATCTCAAAGTACAAGCTACAAATATGCAAGCATACGATGCTTTGACCTAACACACCAAGGAAGAATAGAAAAAGTTAATGGCATCTAATGCTTGGACATATGAGCATGCAACATGTGCACATGGTCATGCAAATAAGAGTGGACTTGAAGGCATGCATAAATGAAGACATGGTGTGAAATGTAAGTGTCCTAGGGTAAACTTGACTCAAAGCCCTTTTCCCAAATCATGCAATCAATAAACTAATGTACTCATTGATCCATTTGGATTTATATGGCCTAAATTCTAATCCCCTTTTCCTAATCATGAAACCAATCAACAACTAGCTATGTAAGGTGATCCATTTGGGTAGAACAAGGTCTACAACAAATTTAGAGAGTTTAAAGCCTTTGTTAAGAAAAAATTAGACTATCATACGCATGATGAGGTGAGTATTGTGCCGATAGCATTGTATATTCATGTTTATAAGAGGGAATATTTAAACAAATGACCACAATAAACATGTTGAAGTAGAATGGTACAGAGGAGCACGAGAATAGGACCTTGATAATAAATGGATATGGTTCAAAGCATGGTGAGTTCCAAGGATTAAGGATTTGAGATGAAGGTTTTAGGGGTAACCTTGGAATACATATTGCTATCTACACAATGTAAGTCCATCAATGTGATTTGAATTAGATCTCCATGGAGATGTGGAAAAGAGCATCTTCTAGTCTTTAGATACTAGACTAACAAAGTTTAATGAAATTAGGATATCTTTGACAAAATATGAGGAGGGGAGAGGAGAAGAGTAGAGATGAGGAGAGAGGGCATAGCTAGAGAGCACATCACAAATGCTAGAGAGGGTCTTCCCTCAAGATGATGATTCTGGGGAATCGAAGGACTAAACATTACATTCCATCACAACCCTTTAATGGGAATGTCCTTCCTTTGCGTCAAACCAAGAGCTTGGCAGTGTTTCTCAAAAAGCTCTTTACCGAGTGGTTTGGTAAAAATGTTTGCAACATTCTCTTTGCTATCACAATGCTATAGTGTGATGTCACCAAGAAAGAGTTGTCCTTTCTCTGCGTCAAACCAAGAGCTTGGCGGTGTTTCTTAAAAAGCTCTTTATCGAGTGGTTTGGTAAATATGTCTGCAACATTCTCTTTGCTATCATAATGCTGCAGTGTGATGTTCCCAAGTAACACTCTTTCTCTGATGAAGTGCTCTCAGACATCAATGTGCTTTGTCTTGGTTCTTGGCCAATGCTTGAGCCGATTGATTATCATAGTATATTGTTATTGGCTTTGATTTATCAAAGTAATCTATTTCTAACAATAGTCTTATGAGCCATATAGCCTCACATGCACCTGTAGTGAGTGCTCTATATTTTGCTTCAGTCGAAGACAAAGAAACAGTTGGCTATTTGCTTCAAAACCATGATATAGCACCTTGATCAAGGAAAAATGCATATCCCTATGTGGATCTCTTGGACTCATGATCTTCGGCATAGTCACTGTCACAATATCCATGCAACCGTGAATGACTTCCTCTATATTTTATCCCAAACTATCTTATACCTCTGGTTGCATTCTAGTGAGATTGGGATTTGCCATAAACTGTGCAAGTGAACTTACTCAGAGTCAAAGACTACAACGATCAACTCGTAGTAGCATGAGAGATCATGAATCCAACAGAAATGATTCAAGTCATCTTAAATGGACTAGGAGAGAAATACAAGAATCTAGTCCTCCAGAGTATTGCCATCCAATGGTAAATTCCAACACTGGAAGAACTTCAATAATTCTTACTTGGTGAAAAACTCATGTAAGTCATTCATGCACGCAAAGGTCATTCTAATGATTAGGCATTCACAGCTTCAGAAAGAAGGAGAGGCAGAGGCAAAGGTAGAGGCAGAGGTAGATTATTCTAGAGAAGTGGTCATCATCAGCAAAGTCAACATTAGTGTTAGCATCATCCTCAGCAATATCTAAATCAGCAAAGAGGAAATCGTTCCAACCGAGAAAGATTCCAAGGACGAGAGAATGCATCAACCAGTGCAACTACTGTCATAAGTTTGAACACTATGAAAGAGATTTCCGCAAGAAGTAGTATGACCAAGGCGATCAATCCAGCAGGATATGGGGGCTTACAAGTAGAGTTAGCTGGTTCCCGCGTAGTTACATGAGAGTGGAGCATTGATATCTAACAAAGAGTGCTCTGGCTTCAGAACCCATTCTATGCAATCTTGATTGGTCAAAGACTTTCTATATCAATCCTGGGTTTGGTGAGCACACTCTGGCAGGTATTCTTCTTCAGCAAGGGGAGGATCGGTTCATGTATCCTGTTTGATTTGCTTCTCGACAATTGCTCGAAACTGAATGACGTACTCTGAGGCTGACAAGCATACTTTGTCTTTGGTGTTCTGCATTGAGAAATTTAAGCATTATGTTGCTGGAAAGTCCTCCATTATAATATGTAGCAATGGTCTTGGAAAACGGGTTCTTCAATCACCAAATCCCATGGGCTGGTTGGCCAAATGGTTGGCAATTATACAAGAATATGATTTTTCTTTCAAAATTGTAAAAGGAGAGTGTTCCAACTTGAAGAATGCTTTGATTGATTTAGAGGAGTGCTTCGATGTAACCCTTGTAGTAGCCGTAGAAGTTGGGGATCCATGGTATGGTAGAATCCATAGGTTTCTAACTGCTTTATCCTTTCCTCCAGAAAGTACTAGCTATGAGAGAAAGAAGATCCACAGAGATAGTAGGCGCTACACCCTCTTTAATGGGGTGTTGTACCATCAAGGCATGGATGGGGTACTCAGACGGGCCATTGATGCAGATGAAGTACCTAGGGTATTGAAGCATTATCATGATGGATTTTGTGGAGGCCACTATGCCAATGACTATACAGCTAAGAAGATTTTACATGCTAAGTACTATTGGCTGACCTTGTTCAAGGATGTCACTATGCATTGCAAAACTTGTGAACATGCCAATTCTTTGGTAGGAAGGATTTGCGTCCTGGGCAACATCACCCAATGATGTCCATCCATCCATTTCAAAAGTGAGGAATAGATTTTGTCAGGCCCTTGCCCATGACTGCCCACAAAAAGAAGTATCTTTTGGTAGTCAGTCAGTATGTCACTAAGTGGGCTGAAGATATCGTCCTCCCCGCTGCAAATGGTAAGGCAGTTTCGGATTTCATATCTAAATATATCTGCATAAGGTTTGGGACACCCATGGAAATAGTATCTGACCATGGGAGTCCATTCTTAAATGAAGTAGTGGAATTGCTCATGGATCACATGGGTATTGATCACTGTACTTCTAGCATCTATCATCCAGCGTCCATGGGACAAACAGAGCAGACCAACGGCCTCCTTTGTAAAACCATGGGAAAAATGGCTATAGGGAACAGGAGCCAGTGGGATCAGAAGGTCATAGAAGCCATATGGGCTTACAACATCACTCATAAAATGTCTACAGGTCACACTCCTTTTGAGTTGGTGTACAGTACTGAGGCCATTTTACCACTAGAGATAGAGATTTTGGCTTTGAGATTGGCACAAGAACAGAGGATGACAGAAGATGAACATGTAGAGGCCCGATTGGTGCAACTTGAGAAGCTAGATGAAACCCGACACCTTGCCCAACATCAAACGGAGATGCAAAAGAATCGACAAAAGGCCCGCTTGGATGCTAAGATTTGCAAGGGATGGGAAAGACACTTTGTTGAGGGGGATGTTGTGCTATGCTTTGATAATAGATTGGACCACCAAATGGATAAGAAGTTCCTTCCATTATGGACCGGTCCATACAAAGTCATCAAGGAACGTAGCAATGGGTCTGTACAAGTTCGAGAGCTGCATGAGCCATATGGCAAGAAGGTGATCAACAAGCGTTACCTCAAGCCCTTCTTTGTGCGTGATGGACCGAAGCATGGAAATGCTGTGCATTCCCTGCCTGGGGGGGAGAACTGTTATGGATGAATTTGTCTAAGGAAAAAGTCATTGTGTGTGTTTGTATGTGTGGCAATAGTATAATACAATATGGTGTGCATAGGGCCTAGGGTTAAGGTGGCAGGGCATTACCATGTGCCACCCTTCCACGTAAGAGGACCCATAAGGTGTGTTGTACATAATCCATGGTAGTAATATTATAAAATGTTAAGGTGGCATGGCTCCTCCATGAGCCACCCCTCCACCTAGGCGGTCCCATGCCTGCATTTAGTGAGATATGGCCCAAAGTCCATGGGAGAAGTAATATAAAATAGATGGAGATGGATATTATATTGGGTTATTCCCTCCATATAGGATAGGCCCATGTGGGGGAGGTATAGAAGGTCTAAGAGTGCAAGTTAAATAATGGGGAAAGTAGGATGAGGTGGCAAGATTCCTTGTGCCAACCCTCCACTTGTCCTCCTAGATGTTTGAACGTATTATAAAATTGGAATGAGACCAAGGGAGAATCATAGACTTGGGATATGGGAGTTGATATATGTGGAAAAATGTGGCCAAGCATTATCGCACACAATTGAGAGTGCGTAACCGCCTAGCCCACATGGGAGACTCTTCCACACACACCATGCATGTGGGAGGATGTATTTATTGGGAGAGACCCTCTCTCTTGGCTATAAAAGGAGGGGGCTATTCCTTGATGAGACACGCTCATTCTTGTAAAGCCACCTAGCTAGTACTTTGATTTCCCCCTTCCCTTCCTTTCAAATAAAGCATGGCCCTCTTCCCTTGATGTCTCCATCTCTACATTCCTCCTCCACCCATGTACATACTCCTTTTTCCCCTCTTCCTCTCCCCTTGTGTCATAGTCTCCCTCTTCTTTCCCTCCCCTCTTAATCCCTTTTCCCCATCCATGTTAATGCTCCTCCTCTCACATTCCCTATTTCTCTATGGCCCTCGAGCGTCGCCATACCTATCCTCTAGCCTCTTGTCTTGATTTCAATTCCGGCTAATAGTAGTTGCAAATTGTTCTTTCTTGGTAGCATTTGGCAATTGTCCAAATCCACTAGCTGTCCATCTTGTCTCAAACTGTCCAACATGATTGTCAGGATCTTATTTATCTTTGCCAATAAATTTGGCTACTTTGACAAGTGGGTTCTGCATCTTTAGTTGTACTGGTGCACTAGCTTGTACTTGGGAGATCTTCTTGTTAGGAGGTTTGGGGAGGGGATTGAAATTCAGCCTTTGTCTTGCACTCATGAATGCATTAGTTACAATATTTGCTCTGCAAGTGCTCTTTGTAAGAGTTCTTGTGTAGAACTGGGTAGCATCAGTTTTTGTAACTCAGCTTGTGCTTCATGCAGTTTTTGCTATGTAATGAATTATCTGAGGAACTTGTGATACTTGGAATATAATCAGACTCGTGTAGAATGTCGTCAGGATCTTCCATTTGTGATGCAGTGTCTGCCCGACTTCTATTTCATGTAAAATATGCAATACCAATGTGACATGGAGAGATATCTTCCTCATGCCTATTTGACATGGACTGTGCTTCCCATGAAATAAATGGAGAAAGTTCTTGAGGTTGAAGCCTTGAATGCTGCTCTTCCTATTGCGACTCCATATTGATCTGGGATTGTAGTTGTCATAGTTGTTTGTCGTTGTTTTTTATGTTGCTTGTTGCTTGCCATTTTTTTGCCGGTAATTTGACTATTAATGTATTGATTCATTGACGTTTGTTGTTGGTCTTCTTTTCGCCAGTAATCCGACTGTTGTTGTCTGCAAAATTGTGTATTGATGCTGTCTAGCTTGTTTGGCTGTAGCTCGCACCTCAGTGGTCTTTTGCACCTGGCTATTCGATTTGAATTAATTGTATGCGACTTTTGTAGTAATGCAAACGACGTAGATTTGGTGTGTAAACTATGAATGACCATTCACTGCCACTCCAGCCTTGCGACCATATTTGGTTGGGCTATGGGTTTGTATGAATGGCGTATGCGTAGGAGAAGAATATCTAGTAAATCTATTTCTCCTTCAACTTGCTTTTTTGTTTGTGGAGTTGTTGCTTTGCTACTCTTCTATTGATGATTGCGTGAAACAGTGCGAACCAGAGACTTTAGGAATAAATGCTGTGAGGATTGCCAAATGTATTCTAGGTGCATTCAACTAATGAAAACACAGAACGCACGTCAACTCAAATGCAACCGGTGCAAGGAGTTGGACAAGAGACTGATAGGAGTCAGACTGCATGTAGACTGAACTAAACAATGTAAGAACAACAGAAAACTCATGAACTTGCAAAAACGGATATTTGGTATTATGCTTTCGCACAGAGATAAACAACAACTCAACCTCAAAATGGGTTGTTACAGGACTTTTATAGCTGTCCAAATCCCTTCTGACTCTTCTAAGTCTGCAGTCACTTATATTTTTTAGTAACAGCCCTTGTTACAAAACATCATACTATTGCATTAGCCCACTACTTATCCGTTACAGAGACAATGGTATTCACTACTTGCTTAGTAACCGCCTTTTGTCATGGGACTGACTTATTCTAACCTATGCTGACCCTAGGTTATTGGCCACATAGGTGGAGACTAAGTCTTCAACACCTTCCTTCATACTGACAAAAAATAAATGAGCATCAGGTAAATCATCTTGAACCCCCAAAGGTTCTTCACCACTCAGCAATCTGCTTAAATAGTCTGCAAACAACATGCTATTTTCCTGGTGTATGCACAATGTCATAATCATATTCTTGAAGCAATAATATCTATCTAGCTAGTCAGCTAGACAATTGTGGTTTGTTCATGAAACAAATAAGTGCCTAATGATCCACATGTAGTACCATTTTATTTCCCAATAGATAATGTCAAAATTTTTGGAGAGCATACACCATTCCCAATGCTTCTCTCTGAGACACTATAATTTTGTTCCACTTTTGTCATTCTCCTGCTTGCATAGTATATAGGCTGAAAGCAACCTTTAACAAATTGTTGCATCCACACTGCTCCAATAGCCACATCTGAAGCATCCAAAAAAATATGAAATGGCAACTTCCAATTAGGTGGTTTAAGGATGGGTGCTACAACTAACATTTTCTTTAACATAATGAAAGCCCTCTGGTGTGGTTCTTCCCATATAAACAATTCTCCCTTCTTGGTAAGCTTTGTGAATGGTACATAAACATGAGATAGATACTGTAAAAATCTATCGTGCCACTTGATTTGTCCAACAAAGCGTGATAATTGCTTCAAAGTTCTAGGTGTAGGGCCGTTCTGAATGACTTCCACTTTTTGTGGGTCTATGGTCATCCCTTCTTCTGAAATTATATGTCCCAACAAGACACCCCTTTTTACAGAGCAAAAGCACACTTCTCCAGATTAAAGCTAAGTCGTGCAATTTTGCATGTCTCAAGGCATAACCTCAGATGCTGCAAATGCTCATTCTTTTTTCCTTTGATAAAAGTGGTCAAGTAAGGAACAAAAACTTTTCCAATCCTCTGGCACTCTTCGCATCATGTAAATCGTTAGAATCATTCTTGATTCATGGCGATGACACTGTAGTCTAATTGCTGAATTAGAGCCTACGTTCATGGGCCTTCGGACTTTGTTTGAATATGGAATGTTTCATGCTTTATTCTACTGCCATTATCTATCTAGGAATGTTTCGACTACTTGCTGGTGTCTCTATACCAGGTTTGAGATGGATTGCTTGAGTCAAGCGTCCTTTAATCGCTCTTATCATAGTTTACTATTTTTTTGGGGAAAATAGTTCGCTAAGTCTCATACAAATTCTAGTCTGGCTTTTGTTTGCATCTTCATGGCTCTCGTGCTTCCCTAGGATGGTGTTTCATTCTTTGCTACTCACAATCATATATCATCCTTTAATCTCTATGTGACTATCTTGGTCTCGCCATTAATGGTATGATTGCATCCATCATTTATTCAAACCATTTGATGTGGACATGATAGCTGATAGAAACTTGCATGTTGTGTCTTTTTTCTATATACTGAACCTTCAGCTAGGTCCTTGTTTCATTCACTAGTTACTCAATAGTACTTTTGGATGTATTTGTCAAGTAGCATGAGTTAGTTGTTTAGTTTTTAGGAAATATACTTCCATGAATAATTTTTTGGTTCTGTTACTCACATCAGCAGTTGGGTTGTCACTGGCCCTTTCTTGTGTGAAGATAGTGGGAGAGAAGGAAGGAGTCTCACTTGCGGCTTTCTCACATACACAATGGGGGAATACACACAAAGGTGGAGGCTGAAAACGATTTTCCTCTTCTTAGTTGTGAAAGCCAAAAGAACTCTAGTACAAAGAAATAGAAGAACCCTATATGTGGGTCTCAAACCAAACTCAGCTAACTAAGGTGGCATACTAATTGAGCCACGAACTAGAGTACATAAGGATAGCTGTCATCCAGCTATTATTCATGGGCAGTGTATCAACCGCATCTGCAGCTAACAAGTCGGTGACATAAATGCACAATGGTCACTCTAGCATATCACGAGTGGAGCTCGATATCTCAACACCCCCTCGAGCTCAATCCCAATTCCTGCACACCAAGCAGGTCTCTAAACTTGCACAGCTTCTTTGCGCCCAATGCCTTCGTGAATATGTCAGCTAGCTGATCCTTTGTGTTGACATAAACTAGATCAATAAAACCTAGTAAAACCTTCTTGTACACATAGTGATAATGCACCTCAATGTGCTTTGTTCTAGCATGATAGACTGGGTTATTTGCCAAGTGTATTGCCAAGTGTATACTGCTCATGTTGTCACAATAAATGACAACTGGCCCATATGTAGACTGATGCATATCATAAAGTAGCTTATGCGACCAAGCTACCTCACATGCAGCCATTGCTGCACCCCTGTACTCAGCCTCTGTGCTTGACAAGGCAACTGTAGGCTGTTTCTTGTTGCTCCAAGTGACTGTAGCACTCCCAAAAGAGAACACATATCCACTGTAGATCGTCTATCAGAAATACTACTAGCCCAATCAGCATCAGTGTATCCATGCAACTGTATCTGAACCCCAGTCTCATAAAATAGTCCATACTGCAATGTGGACTTCACATACCTGAGTATGCATCTAGCTGCATCCAAATGCAGTTTCCTTGGAGCCCGCATAAACTGACTTACCAATCCAACAGCATAGCTCAAATCTGGCCTGGTAATAGTCATATAAATCAAACTTCCTACTATGCGTCTGTACATAGTAGGGTCTTCCAGAAGCTCACCTGCATCTGTGCTCAGCTTCACATTCTGCTCCAAAGGAACTAAAATAGGCTTATAGCCTATCATCTCATATTTGGACAGCATGTCCAATCCATACTGCCTCTGCAAGAGCCGTATCCCACTTGGTGATCTAATCATCTCAATGCCCAAGAAATAATGCAGCTCTCCCAAATCCTTCATCTCAAACTTCTACTTTAATAGCATTTTCACATGAAGGATATCTTCATCACTATCACCTGTTATGATCAAATCATCAACATAAATGAAAGTAGCATAATACCTTTCTCTGTTTTTCTCACATAAAGTGAGAAATCTGCCTTGGAAATATGAAAGCCAATAGTGACAAGATACTGTGCTATCTTGTCAGACCATGCTCTAGGTGCTTGCTTCAAGCCATACAAGGCTTTCTTCAACTTGCAAACAAACTCAGGATGAACAGCATGAACATAACCTGGTGGCTGCTCCATAAATACCTCTTCTTGCAAATCACCATCCAAGAAGGCATTCTTTACATCCATCTGATGTAAAGACTATCCCTTTGATGCAGCCATAGCAATGACTGCTCTTACAATTGCCATCCTTGCAATCGGACTGAATGTTTCTTCATAATCAATGCCATATGTCTGTGCATGCCCCTTGATAACTAATCTTGACTTGTATCTGTTCACACAACCATCTGCATTGTGCTTCATCTTATAAACCCACTTACAGCCAATTGCATTCTTGTCTTTAGGCAAAGGCACCAATTCCCATGTAGCATTTACTTCCAAGGCATCCATTTCTTCATCCATGGCTTTCTCACATTTTTATTTTCCCATGGCTTGCTCGAATGAAGTGGGTTCTGGTTCCTGTATCACTTTGACCATATAGGCATAGTGAATGGCTGTAAATCCATCATATTTGAGCCTATCCATAGCTCTGGTAGACCTGCACAAAATAGGCTCACTTCCAGGTGCTCTCAAAACATCCCTGGCCTTCCTTACTTCTGGTGTAACAACAGAAGGAATACCCAACTCATCATCAATGCTCTGTTCTGAGCCACTGGATTCACCATCCACATAAGAGTGACCTGCATTCACATCAAACATGGGCTGATCTACCTTCTCTTTTCTCTTTTGTGATACCTGCATACTGCTATCTGCATTCCTTTGAGGAGATTCTCCTGATCTCAATCTACCTGTCCATGGTGAAGTATGTGAACCACTGCTAGAGGACACTGTAGGTCCACTAATATTTTGTGATTGTTGCTGTGAATTCTACACAGCATTACCATTTTGTGCATCTATGTCATCAATCACATTTACCGGTTTATACCAGCTGCTCATCTCATAAAAAACAACATCTCTGTTCACTGTAAACTTACGAGTAGAAGGGTTATAGCATCTATACCCTTTCTGTTGCAGAGAATAACCAATAAAGATGCACTTCTTAGCTTTTGGATTCAACTTGGACCTCAACTCATCTGGCACATGAACATAGGCAATGCAACAAAAAATTTTCAAATGAGAAATATCTGGTTTCCTACAAGTATACATCTCCTCCGGTGTCATGCCATGTATTGCTGTAGTGGGAGTCCTATTCATTATATAAACTAGTAGCAACTGCTTCAGCCCAATAATAATGTGGTAGGTCTTTTTCATTTAGCATGGCCCGAGATACCTCTCCAATATGCCTGTTTTTTCTCTCTGCAAGTCCATTTTGCTGTGGGGTATGACTGCATGAATATTGCTGCCTTATGCCATGCTCTTGCAGGAACCTTGCAAACTCATTTGAGAGGTACTCTCCCCCTCCATCCAACCTTAGGCATTTTATTTGCAGGCCTGTTACTTTTTCAACCATAGCTTTAAAAGCTTTGAAATTCCCAAATACTTCACTTTTCTTTTTCATAAAATACACCCAAACTTTTTTGCTATAGTCATCAATAAAAGTGACAAAATAATGACAGCCTCCAATAGATGTAGCTTTAGTAGTCCACACATCAGAGTGGATTAATTCCAATGGCTTCTTACTCTCTTGAACATGTCTAGGAAATGGTTTCCTTGCCTGTTTTCCAAATTGACAGGCTTCACATACATTCTGCATTTCTGCAACCTTGAATTTAGGCAATCCTGCAACAACATTTTGGGCCTGCATTGATTTAAGTCGCTGTACATTAACATGACCAATGCGCTTATGCCAGATATCAATATCTGCAACTACATCGGTCCCATGTGCAAACATTGCTACACTCAATTCAGGCATGTCAGCATCCAACGTAAACATCCTGCCCTTCTTCTTTCCTTTTGCTATCAAGTGACCGTTATTTTTCATATCCTCAATAAAGCATCCATGAGGATTAAATCTAACCTGCAAGCCCTACTCAACCATTTGACCAATAGAAACTAGGTTCTTGGTGATATTCGGGACATGAAATACATCAGGCAGGTATTTCTTTTTCCCATTCTGCATAGACAAAGGAATTTTACCAATCTACACAATAGGATGTGCAGTATCATCACCAGTCTCCACAAATCCTGGTCTTTCCATTTTCCTTGCATCCTGCATCCATTCTGCATGACCTGTCATGTGGTTTGACACACTGAAGTCAACATACCACACATCATTGCTTTCTTCTGCACTTGTCACAAAATTGGTCATGTGCTGCACCATAAACAGATGCTCATTTCTGTCATCACCCTGTCTACTAGAAGATGCATAATTCCCTTGTTGCAATTTTCTATTCATGATGCCATTCTGCTTTTTATAGCAGTCTTTAGCCATCTAACCCATTTTACCACAGTAGTAGCATTCAACATTGCTGTTTGCATTTTGGCCTCTCTGCCATCCACCACGACCTCTTTGGCTCCCCCTGCCTCTAGAGTTACCATGTCCTCCTCCATAGGACTAGTTTTCTTGAGTTTGCTGCATATTCTGATTTCTACCATGGCCTCTAGATCGGCTTGCTCTACCTCTGCCTCTACCTCTTCCAGCATTTGAGTAGAAGACAGTTTCTTTTGAAGTTCCTCCTGAAGAAGATGCACCACCATTCCTCTACTCTTCAGAAATTAGAAGAGCAAACAACTCCTCAAAATTAGGAAATTTTTCACGGACGGCAATGGATGTCTAGAACTGTGCATAATCCTTACCTAGACCATTCAAGGTCACAGAAACTAAATCATCATCTTCCGCTGGGAGTTCTTGACTATGATAACAAGTAGTCAAGGATGATGACACCTGTCTTCCCTTCTAGTTTAAGCTATGATCCTAACTTAAGCTTGTTGGATGGTGGTAGGTAATAGTCCTTGACAGTGGAATTCTTCTCATCCCAATTCGCTATGAGATTTGTTATTTTAGAAATGCCCCTTACGAATGTATATTATGTTATTAAAGTCATTTTTTCAAATAAATTGCAAGTTCAAATTCTTTATTAACTAGGATAGTACCACTACATGTTTCCAGTGCTCTCTCACATACACACACACACACACACACACACACACACACACACACACACACACACACACACACACACACTTTCTTTACTTTACACACACACACATGCACACACCCATCTCTCCTTGAGAACATTTTCTTGAAAAACACACGGAATTTTTCAATGGTCCCCTTTCCATTCCCACTTGTTTCCCCCTCGCTTTTTATCCTCCTTCGATTCCTCTCCTCTTGCTTACCTTTTGACTCTTGTTTTTTAGTGTTCATACCCCTCCTTTGGCAGCCACAATGTTGGTCATACCTTTACTTCGCCTCTGCTTGCTCCTCGACTATTCAGTGGCAAGTACTCCCCCCCTTTTTTTGGCTTTCTCACCTTTATCTTTCCCACAGTCTTATGGTTCGGGTCCCTTCTTTGCTATTTGTCTAACTTACTAGCTATTGCAGTCTTACGGTTCTCACAATTGTGCAATCTTAGTCTTAGTCCCTCTCACTTACAGCTGCACTCAGTCGCTTTCCCTTTTACCATTGCTTCTTTTCCTTCTCCAATCGATGGACTTTCTTGATTAATGGTCGTTGGGCTACTACTTACTCTTACACAAGTCTGTGGTTCACCTCCGTTATTTCACTATCATTAGTCTACTACTTACTCTTACGCAAGTCTGCGGATCACCCCACGCTTTGCTCATTGCATAGCTTTTGAGCTCACGTGTCCTGGCCTTTGGTATAAGCAATAACAAGTTGGGGCGCACATGCATTACCTATCTTCCCTCACAAAGCTATGATGTTCTAACACCTGGATTTGTTTGGATGGTGCTACGTAAGTGAACCCTGACCTCGGAGCCTGGACTACTAGATGGATTCTACACTTTTGTAAACCTACCTTGTTTGGCTGTAATACCTTTGAGATAAAATTATATCTCATTTATTTTAAATGTTTAAATCTCCATATCTGAATTATTTTTAAATTTTGATTGTTTAGTGTAAGGCCAATCTATGACTGAATCGATTTTATGGTTCAATTATTGAGGAGATAATGAATTCTAAACACACACACACACACACACACACACACACACATTCCTCCCCTTGCCCTATGAATTGCAAAAATGAAGGGGAATCCAAGGCTCGCTTAGAAGTGAACCCCACACACACACACACACACTTTCCTCCCCTTACCCTATGAATTGCAAAAATGAAGGGGAATCCAAGGCTCACTTAGAAGCGACCCCCCCGCCCCCCCCACACACACACTTTCCTCCCCTTGCCCTACGAATTGCAGAAATGAAGGGGAATCCAAGGCTCTCTTAGAAGTGAACCCCATATTGGACTTTCACTCCATAACCTACCATGAGCTATGGATACTAACATGTGCACACATACACGCCAGCTACTTGTAGGGGCATGACCCATACATAGGGTATACACTTATTGAAAAAAGAAGGCTTAGTTAGATCTAAACATTATACGCATAAGAAACCCGATGGTTGAAAAAAGGAAAGTTTTAATTGGATATAGAGAGGGCTATTTGGACTGATTTCGAGCACCCCTCACCTCGAGCCCCCCACCATGAATGGCATTAATTAAATACAAGAGGCCACGAGACGAAAAGATATGGGCTACACTGAGATCCATTTGAAAAGGCATGGTACACAGTGACCTTGCAAGGTGCAGTGTTAATGAAGCGCCTTCCTACCCTTGGAAACCACCCGCAATGATAGAAGGAAGGAGCATCCAAGGCACCTTGAACCTCAGACCCAAAGCCTCATTCAATGCATGAGATCCTCCCACTAGGAAAGCATTGAGCTCGTAACTTGAAAGCCAAACTGACACCCTACACATAGCACCCTAGGCGACTGGGAGAAAGCAATGAAGATAAGAGATCGTGAGAGATTCTGACACCTCGACTACAACAATACACACGAGTTTCGAGAGGATGGATGACAAACAAGTCCACTACACTATACACACATAGAGAGCTCCAAGGAGGTCCTCATTATACGTGGTCTTGTAGTCGTTAGAAGCCCTGAGTGCTTGTAAGAGCACAATGAAGAGGCATGACTGCTCCTAGCAAGGGGCTCAACTGAGGGAGTCACCAAGCAATGCACCACCAACTAGTGGGGAATGTAGAGCCATATGGCACAGTCCTAGAACCTTTTTCTCCTCCCTTGGGGAACTTCTTGGTTGCCTGCTAGAAGATAGCCGATGGATGACCCTTGCACTCTATCGCTTTCTTCTGATATGGAGACTACTAGCTAAGACGTTGTCGTTTTTTCTTATCCCATGCTCCAAAACCGTATATGCCTCTGTTGAGAGCATGGAGAAGCTTAATATGTATTTGAGGAGGAGGGAGAATAATAGGCAACGCTTAGTCCGGGAAGCCAAAACCGAAACTGCAATGTCGAGACACCTAAGGATTCCATGAGACACAGCTTTTGAGTGCTGGGTTAGCATGAGGAAGACATGCGGAATAGTCCCTTTGAGATAAAAATACTAAGTGACGAAGGGAAGTCCACTTTAGCCCACTCATTGAGGACTATTCGAATAAGAAACTAAGGTGGAATTACACAGACACCAAAACGATAGAAACTCTGGAAGGATACGTCGGCCCATGAGCCATTCTAAGACGTGTGAACTGTAGTGACGCCCCTATCAATGGGTTCTGTTGCAAAGCATACATTCAAGGAACAAGTCCTTGGTAGCTACAAAGCCCACACTCACGACTTGTGTCGGTCCTCTCTCTCCACTTCACTAACTTTGCCTCACAAAGGCCCTTATTCTACAAATGTTTCATGCGGTTATCACTATGGGCCGGCGGTTCCCTTCTTTGCCTACTATAGGAGATTTACCATAGCAAATCATACGTAACAGATCAATAACAACATAACCACCTATGCGAGGGTCATCTTAGGCCCACGAAGACCTTGTAATCTCTCTTTATTTGGCCCCCTCCAAACGTTGCTTGACCTCCTACTCCAAGACCTCCACTGTGGCTCACTAGTAGCTCCCATGAGCTCGACCCAAAAGGGATACTCCTTTCTTGAAAGGCTGCATGCACCAACCCCTTTCTACCTAAGCAAGAGTACCCTTGAACTCATGAAGGTTCTAAGAATCCTCTCGGCTTAGCTCCCTTTGAGATCTGTGAGACCTCCCACTCTAGGGCCTTCACTACAACCCATTACTACCTCCCAAGATCTTGAACTAGAGAAGATGTTTCATCTAACGCTACTATTACCATAGGACACGGTCCTCTACTCTAGTTCCAACTATTCCACACAAACAATATGTCACAGAGCTTATTGTAGTACTGGTTACATGAAATGATTTAGAGTATGATAACCATCGGAACGATGTTGTATTGCATAGGGCGACATTACACAACAAGATATATCTGGCAAGGACATTATACTAACTATACTTATTGTTTACTGAGGCACAATTTGGAATTAGTAAGAGGTTTATTCTGATTCTCAAACTTTATATGAGAGGTTTGATTCTAACTTAACACTTTGTTAAAAGTATAGAATGGACTGGCCCCTAATGGATATATGATGGACTACAATGTCAAGGGCTTATATGGGATTCATTGTTAAACTAGATTGATGCTGTTGCAATAGATGAATCGCTCCCTGATAATTATAGTTTGATTTTATCATCATATGTAAACAAAAAATGGAGGTCACATTGGCTATACCCTCTACTTACATTCTTTAGTATGCTTTTGGAGGTAGATGAGGTTGGTATAGACTTTCATTGAGGTAGTTCCACCAGTAAATGGGATTATATGCAAGCTATAGCTTGCAGGAAAGAATTGCCAATGGTTTTTAAGAGAGCTCTATGTATCTCCTTTAAATCCCCCCTCTTTTAATTGAATTATTGGGATTGACAGGGATAACAACCATGGCTGGGCTGTAAAGCCTGCGGTTATAAGTGTAAAGCAATGTTCTAACCCTTGTGTTACCTTGATTGACACAGGTGAGTCTAGGTACCTATCCCAATTGTTTGATGAAGAGGAAGGAAGTTAATGAGATGCTTACTGGCAATTTGAATCACTGTAAGGTGTTCCCTAGTTGGGAAATGTTCAACATGGAAGTAGTTTTTTGAACCCCATGAGGACTGTGACACTTTTTGATGCCCTTTAGGAGGGCCCATACAAATAGTTTCAGACCAATCTACACACTACTCACTGTAATATGGTTATGGTGCAGGAAGAGCACAGATGTTAACTACTTTATTGTATGCTCTGTTTTGGACAAACGAGAAACTATGAAATCTAGAAAAATGAATTGAATTCTACACTTTATAAATAATAGATAGACTGAGGATATCAATCCTGAATGATTGCTGTTTGCCCATGGAAATAGATACATGCATTGACATGAAAAGTAGGATGCAAATTTTTGAAGCATGTTTTGTAGTATAATATACACAAAGAACATGGTAATGAGGACGCATTGGATGTAGAGGGCAGTACCATAGTTATGAAATAAGAGGATGTAGGAAGAGAGAAGTAGATATCACTGTTTCCATAGGCAATACACACACACACACACACACACACACGATGAACCTTTTACCTTTTTTTCAATTTTTTTTTTTTTGCAACATATATACATTTCTTTGGGCTAGCCTATAGGTACACATCTCACTATCATTTGTATGTTTATCACGACATATGCTTAGATGGCATCCTTTCTTTCATAAAAGTAAGCACACGTTTTCTAATGCTGTATTAGCCTTTAAGCCATATTAGAAAGACATGAAACATAGTTGTTTCCATTTGAACCCATCAAATCTCATGGAAATGGTGTGAATTTAATTTGCCACATGTATCTCATTCAAAGTATTCCACTATGCATTTCCTCAACCCCATAGCTCTCCTTGTGAAGCTCCAATGCCTCTAGGTCATGCGTTGTGTGTTAGATTTTGTTTATATGATTCAGTAGTTTACAAATGTCTTCATTTTTGATTTGACTAAGTCTACCCTTAGCAATTTGCATATGAGATTACCATGTGAAAGCTCCTTGCAATGAGGAATTAATATAGGCGAATGGTTCTTGTTAAAAAATCTTTGTAGAAGCAATGGGATCCTATTCCTGTGCATTGTGCTATGAATTGTGAAGATCTACATTGTTTTAAGTCATACCCATAATGATGTGCATTTCAAATCTTGTGTGCATTCTTTGATTTGTTATGCATTATTGTGGGTGGTATGATGTATATCTACTGTTTTTCCAATGCACATATGGTTGTGTTTTGGTTGAGTCTTTTATCTTTTGTAGTATGTGGTGCATTGATAGGATTTCTCACAATGTGTGCACTAATTGTCTAGGTGTTCTTTTCTATGTTTATAATGGCATGCATTGCAGAGGTCATCACTACTTCATGAATTGGTTAAGCTATATTGCATGGTGTGTCATAGTTAATGTTTAGGTATCCTATAATTGTTGTCAGCATGGAATTTTCTGTACGTGCTAGAAGTTTTTGTACCTTTGGGACAACAGTTGCATCCTCTACTCTATAGAATTGACCAACTTGCAAGAAGTTCACAAATTGGTGAATGTATGTAGAAGGTCTAACACTGTGTGAGAACAAAACCTATAAGTTAAATCTCCTTTGAGGAATGTAGGATACTTTGGATTTATGACTTTGTATGTGCCATAGTTGCAAAGTCATTTCCCCTAAAAAACAAATCTGTGAGGTACACAATTAGATAGTTGAGATATGCTAAGGGAATCCAAGGAATTCCCCTCACGAGCAAAGCTCTCTTTGGATGGGAGTATTGCTTTTGCAATGGGTGGAAAATTATGAGGCGATGATTGGAAGTTCAGAGTCATTAGGTCCATTAAGAGGGTTAACTTCATCACTATCTTCCTTGGAAATATGTTGCTTGCTTGCTGCAAATCAACTATCATAATTAATGCCTATACTATACACAGAAAGTGCAACCTCTACCTTTTCTAGTTTGAATACAATTTCACAAGGAGACTATGGAATCTCAAATAAGGGGAAACCTTCAGAAATTTAGAAATTTGGCAAGATACATCAATGACATCCTTCTGGTTAATGTTCCTAACCTTGAGAAATTGCTAGATCTATCTACAAACATAAATCCTAACAACCCATACTAGATTTATCCCTTGGACTTTCTAGAGATCAAGGAAAGAACAAACACCTTTGACCCCAACGTGGGAATTGAACCCCAAGGAACCAAAGTTTCCTTTCTGAACATGACCATCACAGTAGTGCACCTTAGAAATGGCAGAGCGGTTATGCACAAATTTGATAAGTTCGATGAGCTTGATTATAAAGTATGCCAATATATTTGGCCCAATGGGAACAGACCAAAATCCTTTGCGGAGAAGGTCATACTATCACAAGTAATGTCTACACTATACACAAAAAGTGGCTTAGAGTATGATGACTATCAGAAAGATATTGTATTGTGTAGGGCAACATTAGACAACAAGATATATCTAGCAAGGACATTATACTAAATATTGTGTAGGGTGACATTAGACAACAAGATATATCCAGCAAGGACATTATACTAAATATATTTACTGAGGCACAATTTGGAATTAGTAAGAGGTTCCTTTCAGTTTACCAACATGGTATCAGAGCCATTTGATCCCCCTTGATCCCATTTCTGCCACATCATCATCTTTTTCTCCATCTTCTTCTTCACCATCTCTTCCTCTTCTTCCCAAATTTTGCTTAAGCCTGTTCTCCTTTGTTTCTCTGCCATTCTACATGCCCTTCCTGCTGGAGATACACCTTGAAGGGGCGAACCCTTGGCTGCAACGAATTGAAGTTTCATTGCCTCTGCTCATCGTCATTTCACACAGATCGTCGACCCTGTCTTCCATGTTTTCTTTGAGACCGCTCCATGCTTCTCTAATTCCTTTCAGAGGGAGCTTCTCCATACCTTGAGCTATCTTGTGCTGAAATATGAGCAGCAATGGCTGCATATTCAAGCTGAAAATAGAGAAAAACCAGTCGAAAATGAAGAGGCAAGCTATGGCGCTCTGATGCAAATTTGTGCCCCTTCTCCTCAGTGGACCTTTTCTGGTATATAAGCTTTCTTTTGCCTTAGAAACCCCCTTTTTCTTTGCTTTGGAGAGTGAGAAACAAGCCCTCCAAGTTCAGTCCTTTGTTTTTTGATAGTTTTGACAAGTTTTTGAAAGTGATGCTACATAAGATGCTACTTTAGCATTTTTGAGTTTTTTGAAGTTTTCAATAGCATCAGTACAACTGTGGCTTCAACTTTGCTTTGAGTTGCTATACCTGGTTTTGATTGGAAAGCTTTCATTTAGCCACCTTTGTGAAGCATATAAGTAAAAGCATCATTGATTGAAATTTGGTCACAAGACTTTGCTACATTAAATGCTTATATTCTGAAGCTTTTTAGTTAATATTCTAGCCTTGTAAGAGAGAAGACACTGCCCAATACTTGGGTTAGACCCTCTCATGGCTACCATATTGAATATAGATAAGTTCAATGGAAAGGGCTTCCACACATGGCAGATGAAGGTGAAATTTGCATTGATGAGGGAAAACCTCTGGGGACTTGTCAAACCGACTTCAACTTCTTCTTCTACAGCCTCCAATGCTAGAGAATCCTCAGCTCTGACATGCTCGACAAGGGATCCCGCTAGAGAGGAGAAAGCATATGGTATCATTGCTCTTGCTTTAGGAGATGATTATATTCATCACATCTCTGACTTAGAGTCTCCTTCAGAAGCTTGGCAAAAGCTTGACATGATTTTTGGTGCTAGCTCTCACATCTCAAAATTATCACTTAAAATTTCTTTCTTTGAATTGAAGATGGTTAGTGGCACTCCTTTGGCTGCCCATGTCAATTACATGCAGAGTCTTATGACTCAACTTGCTTCTATCAACTCTTCTATCACTACAGATGATGCTATGGCAGTGTTGCTTAAGAGTATGCTTGAAGATTATGATCATATTGTTACCACTTTGAAAAATCTTCCTAATCCTAATCTTGAAGGTATTATCTCTGCTCTCCAAGAAGAAGAAAGGCACATGGAGCTCAAGAAAGGCAATGACACAGCTTATGCCATTAAAATCCAGAAGGGCAAGTTTACACCTTGCAATCATTGTGGGAAGACAAATCACCTCTCAAAGGACTGCTTCAAAATCAATCCATGCAAACACTGTGGCAAAAACAATCATCATGAGAAGTTTTGCAGAGCCAAAAAGGAAGCAACGTCAAAGACAGAAAATGCTAATCTACTTTCAGTTGATGTGCCTCCACAAGATGAGGCATCCTTTGAAGATTATGCTTTTTAAAATCATCTCTATGTATGCTCCAGATCTCTCTTTTTATGTTGAGTCAAGGTACTCAGCCTAGATAGTCCTCCAAAATGAATGAAATAAACTATTGTGTTTTGTAAACACCTTTGGTCACCTTATGATGTAGGCCATGTGTATTTGTTTTGCTCCATGGTACCTCTTGCAGACATTGTGTGCATGTACATGCAGGGGAGATAACCATTGGAAGGTCTTTTTGTATCCCTTTTGTTTACCTTACACCCATGGGAACCCTTGCTAGCTTGAGATCCTAGCCATTGATAGATCCATGACCACCATGAGATGGCATGAGACACCTTGTGCTAGTTGTATCCTTGACATAGCCTGAGGCATTCCCTTGAGGCACACCTTGGTTTCTATGTGTGAGTGCTAGAGGCACACCTTGGTTTCTATGTGTGAGTGGTTTGTTGGGATATCTCAAGGTGTATGCCTCAGGCACACCTTGGTTTCTATGTGTGAGTGCTAGAGGCACAGTTAGGTGCCCATAAGCATAGTTAGGTGGTGGTAAGCCACATAGGATAATTGAGAGAATCTAGGAGTAGATTGAGGAGATGATTATGGAGCTATGAAGTCATCAATGATGTCAGTGAGCATGTAAGAGGTGCCTACATAAGGACCTCACTCTTCTTCATTCTATATGCAAGTATTCTGAGTTTGTGTTCACTCTACTCTTTCCTTTCAGTTTACCAACATGCAAAATATAGAAACACAGTTAGGGGTTATCAGTGAAACATTAAAATCCCTAATTGAAGCTATAACTAAAATAGCTGATTCTCAATCGGTATCTATTATTGAAAAATCACCGATTCCTCCTAATCAAGTTGAGAGGTCTACCTCTCGACTTAGAGAAACCTCGAACATCCTTAAGGACTTAAAATTGCCAATTTTCAATGGGGAAGAAAAGGAGCATAATAAAGATGAGATTAATATGTTCTTGCAAAAATGGCAAGACTTTCATCGACTCAAGAATACACCTCCTGAAAATCAAGTCATGGAAGCAAGTCTTTCCCTTGGAAATAAAGCCTATAAATGGCGGATGAGCCTCAGGGAGAGTGATAAAATTCCTAGACATTGGACTGAGTTTGAACAAGCCTTCCTAAAAGAGTTTTTACCGGAAAATGAATTAGAAAGAGCATGGGAGGCTTGGGACAGTTGCACTATGGGTAAAAACACTCTAGTCCAGTACATAGCAAATTCTAGGGAGGTAGTCCTTAAGCTGAAGGGAATTGATGAATTCCAAAAGATAAGGGGTTTCGTGAGAGGTCTCAAAGACACTTATAAGGTTGAGGTGAAAAGAAATTCTCCAAAAACCTTTGAGGAAGCCATTAAGTATGCCCAAATATATGATGATACGATGGGGAAATTCAGAATTGGAACTTCGGAGCAAACAGGTTTTGTTCCAAAGTTCAATAAATTTTCCAATTTGAAAAGGAAGGGGCACTTTAAGAAGGAGGTTCCTCAGGCACCACCTAAGAAACCTCAAATACAAAATTATCATCTCTTGAAAAAAGAGGATTATGAAAGGGCTAGGCAAGAAAATATTTGCTTGAAATGTCTGGGCAAAGACCATGCTACTTGGAACTGTCCTAAAAATAAACCAGTGGGAGCTAAAGCCCCAAATAGACCTCCACAAAAACAAGTGCATGTGGTGCAAGTGTTACTACTTAATGCTACTGAAAAGTACAATGAGGTAGAGGTTTATCATGAGGATAGCACCCGCATGTGCTATCTATCATCGGCAATGTGGCAGCCCACCTTTGGTCCTCATGATTTAATGAGGATGCATGGAAAAATTAAGGGGCAAAGAGTAAGAGTGATGGTCGATGATAGTGCAACACATAATTTCTTAAACTACTTGTTAGTTAAGAAATTAAAATTGCCTGAGAGTCCCAGTGCCCATAAATATGTGGTCTCTTTGGCGAAGGGCAGTGATAAAAAAGTTTGGGACACCATGATATATGGTGTAGAGATGGATATTCAAGGCTATCGGGATGCCTTGGATTTCCAAATCATGCATCTTGACCAAACAGATGTAGTGCTTGGTCGAGAATGGCTGTATAGTGTTGGGCATAACTTACAGAGGAGTTATCTTAATAACTCCATTATGTTTGAAAAAGAGGGTAGAGTCTTTCAGATTCAAGGAGAACATGATGTGCCTTATTTGTTCGATGGAATTGGAATGACTACTACACCAAGAAGAATGCGAGGTATATCTTTGTGAACTTACTTTTATTGGTGATTTTATGTCTTCTGCATCGGAAAGAAGTAATGTTGTTTTTTGTAATGTTAAAAAGTATAAATCTTCTTTAAAGGATTTAATGTTTGAATTTAAAGATGTTTTTTCATCTGATTTACCTGATGGTTACCTCCTGAGAGAGAAAAAAATCATAAAATAGATTTAATTCCTGGATCTACCCCAGTTTGTAAACCCCCATATAGGCTTAGTCAAACGGAGGAACATGAGGTCGAAATACAGTTAATGGAATATCATAAAAAGGGCCAAATCCAAACAAGTAGTTCACCTTGGTTTGCACCAGTTTTACTGGTAAAGAAAAAAGATAGTACTATGCGTTTATGCATAGATTACCGAGCACTAAATAAAATCACCATAAAAAATAAGTATCCTATGCCTTGCATTGATGAGCTCTTTGATCAATTGCAAGAGGCAAAATACTTTACTAAAATTGATTTAAGATCAGGATATCATCAAGTATGAATTAGGGAAGAAGATGTACCTAAGACATCATTTCGTACTAGGTATGGGCATTATCAATTTAAAGTAATGCCATTTGGATTAACAAATGCTCTAGCAACTTTCATGACACTTATGAATAGTGTCTTAAGGCCATATCTAGGGAAATTCGCTGTAGTATTTCTAGACAATATCCTTATTTATAGTAAAACCAGAAAAAAACATTTGGAACATTTGCAAAAAGTGTTCCAACTGCTTAGAGATAATTCACTCTTTGCAAAAGAATCCAAATGTGAATTCTTTGCAAAAGAAGTGAAATACTTGGGACATATAATATCCCAAGAAGGGGTTTGTATGGACCCTGACAAAGTAAGGGCCATATTGGAATGGCCACATCCTACAAATCTAGAAGAATTACATATATTCTTAGGTTTGTCAAGATTCTATAGGAGATTCATCCAAGATTATGCTAAGATTATTGTTCCGATGACCAGCTTAAGGGGAAGGGAAATACCTTCATATGGGATGAACCTCAAAAGAGAAGTTTTAAAAAATTAAAGGTAGCTATAGCGGTAGCTCCTATCTTAAAAGTAGTGGATCCCAATGAACCATTCGTGGTTGAGATAGATGCCAGTGATTTTGCTATTAGGGCAGTACTTATACAAAAAGGTCGACCAGTAGCTTTTGAAAACAAAAAGCTAGATCATGCCCAATGGAATTACTCGGCATATGAGAAGGAACTATATGCTATAGTCTATGCTTTAGAGAAGTGGAGGCACTATTTATATGGTGCAAAATTTGAGATCATCTTTGATCAAGAAAGCATTAAATGGATTTGTAATCAGCCTGAGCTTAAAGGTAGAAAAGCCAGATGGGCTGAGTTAATGCAAAATTTTGATATACAATTGACATATAGGAAAGGGAAGTTTAATGTGGTAGCAGACTCTCTTAGCCAAATGCCAATTGTTAATGAATTGAGATTTACTCAATTTTAGAATGATTTTCTAGAGTCCTTAAAAGGAAAATGTGAATTTGATCCTCACTTCTCTGAAATATGTAAAGCAATTAAAAACAGGGATTCAACTAATTGAAAGGCTTTCTTTAAGGACTCACATGGAAATGGTGACACACCACAGATTGGTGATAAAGGACTCAAGTGGAGAAAATGTACTATTGAAGATGGCTACCTACTCCACAAGGGCAGAGTATGTGTCCCAGATGATAATGATAGTAGGTGCCCAATTCTTTTTGAATGTCATGATAGTCCGAGTGCTGGACACCCGGGAATTCAGAAGACATATGTACTTCTGAAAAGACAATTCTTTTGGCTTGGAATAGGTAAGAACCTTCAAGATTATGTATTGAAGTGCCAAAAATGCCAGGTCACTAAGGCTGAATGCCTTAAGGTAGGAGGTCTCCTACATCCATTGGAGATTCCATTTGGCAAATGGGAAAGTATCTCCATGGATTTCATTGTGAAAATACCTAGGACACAGAGGGGGCACAACTTTGTGTGGGTAATTGTGGATCGGTTGACCAAGATGGCTCATTTTGTTCCTGTCAATGAAGATGTTAAAACTCCAGACTTAGCTAGACTATTTGTGGAGCATATCTATAGATTATATGGGCTACCCGTCGATATTGTTAGTGACAGAGATAGCAAATTTAACAGCCATTTTTGGAGGGCTGTGTTTAAGAGGTTGGAAACTTCATTGAATATGAGCACCATGGATCATTTACAGAGTGATAGTCAAACTGAAAGGGTCAATCAAATCATTGAGGATATGCTTCAAGCATATGTAAATAAATGGCAAACTAATTGGGAACAGTATTTGCCCATATTAGAATTTGCATATAACAGTGCCAAACATTCAGCTACAGGTTTTAGTCCATTCATGATGATGTATGGATTTCAACCTAGCCCCAATGACAGTGGGACTTGAGAAAGAGAAGGCTCAAGCGGCCAAAGACTTTCTAGAGGATATGAATCAAATGCTTAAGTTAGGTAAAGATAGCATAAGAAGAGCTCAAGATAGAGCACGAAGTTATGCAAACCCCCATCGTAGAAAGTTGGAGTTTGAAGTAAAATGAAAAAGTCTACCTTAAGGTACCTAAATCTTCAGAATCTCTAAAAACAGGTAAATGTCCGAAGTTGTCTCCTAGGTATTGTGGACCATTCACAATACTTAAGAATATTGGAGAACTTGCTTACAAATTAGCCTTACCTGAGGGATGTAGAGTACATCCAATTTTTCATGTTAGTAGGCTAAAAAGAAAATTAGAAGATGATGATAATCTCATTGGAAATGAAGTCCTAGTTGAACTTATTGAACCCGCATCTTTACCACATGAACCAGAAAAGTTTTTAGATACACAAGAAAAAAGAACGCGACATACTGTATGGAAAGAATGTCTGATTAAGTGGAAAGATAGATTTGAAGAGAGTTCAACATGGGAAAAGTTAAGCAGTCTCCAGAGGAGGTTTCCCAATTTTGTTTTCGAGGACGTAAACAATTCTTAAGGGGAAGGGAATGTTACATCAACTATAATACCGTGTGACCACGGTATAAGGCGGGAAGCCAGAGTGCTTGACAACACTTGCATTAATAGGGCCTAAAGGGCTTAGATCTAGGGTCACACCTAGGTCTAGGCATTTATGAGGTGGTGCGTAAGGAGTCCTAGAGAGGGCTATAAAGAAAGGAGTCTCTTGTGGGACATGTGGCACCAAAGTTGGAGGCCAAGTGGCAAGTGTTGGGATCATAGCAGAAGCCCTCGAGGCTTGAGGACTCATCACAATTATGAGAAAGTTGTTTTTCAACTTTAATCTAACCCCCCCAGTCAGCCCTATCTCTGTAGAGAATATGGGGTTAAAATGTTTTGTCCCCCCGTAAAATGTGCAGTCAACACTACATCACAATTTCTGCAATATGGAGGGATTGTCTCAGGACGCAAGAGAAAATCTTTTCAGACCTGATGGTGATCTTGGTTACAAATGCTAGGAAAAGCTCATGTCCCACCTATACAAATCCATTCTTCCCACCCAGAGCATTGGAGGTAGAACTTATGGCACATGACAATAAAGTTTGGGATTTACATGATATGAATCTCTTAGCTCCATTTCATGTTGACACTTGGTTATTTCTCACAGACCTTCTACAATCCACTAAGAGCATAAAGTTGGAAACAAAACAAGCAGGTCAAAACTTTGACATCCCGATTGTGTACAGCCATGTGCTGGCCAGTTTTTTCCCCATGGCCATGTTCACATCAAGCAGATGCCCATCTCTAGTGGGAGTTTTTGGTAGATGCAAAAGCAAGATTAATGAGTCAGAAAAGAGAACCCCGAAATATGTCAATGATATTTTTAATGTGGGGAGACCATATACAAAATGTAGATGCAATGAAGAGAGAATGGATTGTAAGGCTCAACCCCTTTGGTTCAACCATGTCATCTGGTTCATTTTGCCAACAATCTGGTTACCTTCTTCCCAAGGAGACCCCTTAAAGCAGCCTTCAACTCATTCCTCCTATTTATGAAAACCCTTGATATGGTGCTATTTGGAAAAGCCTCCATTACCTTCATGTATATGAGAGAGGTGATGCTTACTACAGTAAAGAATCTAGAGAAAAGCCCGTCTTTACCACTACTCCCACAGCCATCACCAGGGATCTACTCTTATGGGGAGAAAATTGTAAGAGGGCATGACACCAGCAACCATAGGGCAATAAGCTCTTTGAAACGGGGCAAATTTCAATCATGAGGTGAAACAGAGACGAAAGAGCTAGGAATGTATAGCCAGCCCACTCACACAATCCAAGGCAAATTGAATGGCAAAATAATGCAGAGAGCTCGGTCCACTTGGACACAAGTGAATCACAGGTAAGGCCTTTGAAAATTCTGAGAGGATGCAAGATAATCTCTTTTACACAAGCCGTCAATACAAAGTCACCAGTTAAGCACCTTCTATATGATGACAAAGACTGATTTCTTGCAGGTATGCAATGTACCCTCAAAATGCCTTGTATACCTCCCCCATGGAGAATTTACTTTATCCACTTTTTGCTTTAAAAATAGCACAGGATTTATAACATTAGAGTTTGATAACCCCCCTCTTGATTATTTCTCCATAAAGAAGCTACTTTCTGATTTTTATTTGGAACACAATTTAATGTTGGCTAATGCATTTATCAAGGAAGCCTCTGTTAGCTGGTCCTTTAAGGAGAACTTGGGGGCTAAGTTAATGAAACCTTGGCTATTCTTTAGGGATGAAGGGAACATATCCTATCATTTTCTTAAACCCCACTTGGCAAGATACATTAATGAAACCTGGAACCATATAGTAACGATGGATACTACCATAATTCAGAATGAACTTCTCTGAAGCAAGGTACAAAAGGGTCTGAATCATATCCCAAGGGAAGGGGTGTGATTGGAGGGTGCACTCCATATATTAATGCATGCTTGGTACCAAGTAATAAGCCTGATGGATGAATATGAGGGGACTACCTCCAAAAAATAACAAAACCTTTCGAAGCCTTCACAAGGAACTTCTTGGAACACTTAATGGATATTAAGACCCCTGAGAGATGGGAACCTTGAACCTTCTATTACTCTCATGAAGTGCAAAAGGAGATAGACTGGATAACATCCACCGTCCTAGTGACCTCCACTAATAAATCAGCATCCATACCGGAATTTATATGCATGGAACTAGGAGTCACACTAGCATATCGGAGACTACACAGCCCGGACTTCACTCGAGTAAAGCATGGAAACTCCCGTGACTAACTGGCCAAGGCCATTTTATCCTTTCATATCTGCCCATTTATTGAGAAGCATTCACTACCCTACCTAATGTGCACATACAAAGCACATAAAAGCTCCTTTAGATGGATAACAAATGCCCATGCATGTGTCTTCTAAGAGATAGCGGGAGTCATAGCATCATCACTACTACAAGCATGCTTGAAACCCCTTATGATTGCTAGTGCAAGTCTACAAGACTCATGTGTCCCTATACAAGGGGAGACGGGCCTAATTAAAGTCATGGAACAAATGATTTCACTTGCCTTTTCCTGTTCAGAAAAGGAATTCATTATTCCTCAAAAATGGGGCATGGCGGGGTGGCAAGAAACCCGAGGGATTCACTCTTCATTAAAGGGGGATGTCACCTGCATGCATGAACTTCAAGAAAAACCCCTATTTAAGATCCACATAGGACGATAAAATACCCCTATTTAAGCTTATAAGATACCACCAAAATTCTATTATGTCCCCCCTTTCCTTAAATCTACATTCTTTCTCAAGCATTCCGATTGCACAACAAGCAAATTTAGATTACTTTCCCTATGACTATTTAAAACCATACACAAAACCAAACTTGTTTGGACTAGTTACCCAAGGTAGCCCATACTATACCCCCCCTCTTAAATATGGCATGGTCCCCCCTAACTTAAATTCAATATTGGGAAAAAATAAAAAGGGCCCCCACCCCTAATGTAGAAGCTAATGCCTCATTTCAAAAAACCCCCCTATTGTACACTCACGTGATATCATAAGTTTCCCCCTGTGAATACCCCGAGGCAAGAAAAGAGGCCACAAAGGACTCCCTCTACTTCAAAATAGGAACTGATAAGAATGAACACCTAGCTACTTGGCAACATGCACCTTACTCTAGGGGGAGGGACGTATAGACAGGTCTCTGGGATCTCCATGGGTTTTGCATGCTCCCCTTTATGGTGCAACCTCTACCTTTTTTGGTTCGAATACAATTTCACAAGGAGACTATGGAACCTCAGACAAGGGGAGACCCTGAGAAATTTTAGGAACTTGGCAAGATACATGTATGACATCCTTCTGGTTAATATTCCTAACCTCATGAAATTCCTAGATCCATCTACACACATGAACCCCAACAACCCATACTGGATTTATCCCTTGGACTTTCTAGAGATTAAGGAAAGAATGAAGGCCTTCGCCCCCGACGTGGGCGCTGAACTCCAAGGAACCAAAGTTTCCTTTCTGAACATGACCATCACAGTAGTGCACCCCGGAAACAGCAGAGCGGTTACGAGCAAATTTGATAAGCTCGATGAACTTGATTATAAAGTATGCCAATATATTTGGCGCAATGGGAATAAATCAAAATCCATTGCGGAGAAGGTCATACTATCATAAATAATGCCTATACTATACACGAAATTGGAGGCCCTATTAACTTTTAATTTTTTTGAGATATTATGATGCCCTTCGATTCCCTTTATTTCCATTCATATTACATGCTTAGCATTGCGTTGTTGAATGATATGATTAGTTTGATATGATATAAGCCCGAGCATTATCATTGAGGATCTCCATAGTTGGGCCTATATATGTCTAATATGGGAACTTGAAAATGCATCTATGGATTGGGTAGGGTTAATACATTATGGAGCCTGTGTATTGGTTATGTTTCTCATAATCTTTTTCTTTAATATGGATGAAAGGGAAAGGATGCTAGTAGAGCAAGCACTGATTCTGTTTAGTCAGTTTCATGGATTACACTTCACTTTTGCGAACTGGCTAATTGCAGTAATGTACTGGCTGCAACAACAGCAACTTTTAGCTATTTTGTAGAGAGTATAACTTCTGCTACAGATGTCTAATTGATACACTTCTAAAATAAAAATTATAGCTTGTCCAAAGATTTGAAACTTCTCAGTTCAAAGATGTGAATGCGATTCCTTATGTATTGGAAGATATGCAGCTTGCAATATGGCTGTCCACAAACTCTTGTCACTACTTGAGAACGTGGTAATTTATTGGCTATAACAAAACATCAACTTTTATCTATTTTGTAGAAGGTATATCTTTTGCTACAAATGTTTGATCGATATGCTTCCAAAAGAAAAATTATAGCTTGTCCATAGATCTGCAACTTCTCAATTCAAGTCAGAATGCGATTCCTTATGTATTGAAAGATATGCAACATGCAATATGGCTATCCACAAATTTCCGTCACGACTTGAGAAGGGAGGACTTTGTAAAATTGATCACCATTTGCTTATAATACCCTCTATTTTGGGATAGTCAAAAGCATGTTATCTAATTCATGATATATTTTAGACATGCTTCATCTAAATCCTCCGTATGGATGTAGATTTCATGAGAATTACTTGTATAAGCACTTGATAACTTTTATAAATGCCAATTGTGTTGAAAATGCCAAGATTTTATTAATGCTAATCTAGATTGAGTGACAAGGATAACAACTGTGTGCCAGCCTTGAAGCCTGGATTCCACATAAAAAATGGATTGTTCTTTCATTTTTCTTGTGATGGTGCCAAGTGAGTTGGCACACCTCTTCGTCGGATTTGCAACAGGTAGAGTCTTGGGCATGATATTGCAGAAGAAGACATTGGCAACCCTGAAGAATACACTTGAGAGAGAGTTATAGTTCTCTTGACCCTATTATGCATGCTTACATAATTATATATGTTTGCAATTTAAGAACTTGAGAGTGAACTACCTTGTAACTTGCTTAATTTAGAAACTGTCATATGGCTTTCACCATTGGATTCATTGACAAAACATTTTTCTCTTGGATTCACGATGTGAAATGTAGCTAGAGTAATTAAATGGATTTCTCTTTTCTTGAGGATTATCTCTAGACTCTACTACACTCGTTAGCGCTAACGTAAATGTGAACAGAGTTTTGATAAAGCAGTGGCTTCCAGGGGGCTTTCAAAGCGTTGACTAAGAGCATGGATTATTGGAGATTTAGATTCATTGAAATAATAGGTCACACACACACACACACACACACACACATCGTCTCAGAAGGGGCTATGCGAGAGGCAATTGGCACGAGCAGTGGCGACATGATGTTCAATGATGGTGGCAAGCGGATTTGACAATGATGGTGACATGGCTCTCGGTGGCATAGTGTTTGATGGTAATGGTGGCAGTAGATTTAATAGTGATGGTGGCACAACACCTGGTGGCATAGTGAGGCAGAGTGTAGTGTGGTGGCAGTGGGTCAATTCGTGCAGTGGCGATGAGGATGTTAGTTAACGATAGCAGCAACATGCCTGAGGCGCATGGCGCCCAAGGTGCTCTGTGCAGCGCACGTGGTGATGCCTGAGGTGCCCAGGTTGTGGTTCCTAAGGGTGGATGGTGCTTGAGGGTGTGTGTTGATGAAGACTATGGTTTCGATGATGCTCGATGCACAATATGCAAGGCACACGCGACACACAAAGTGCCACAGTGCATTGTGGCACCCAAGGCTAAAAAGGGGAGGCGAAAGGGGGTTAGAGTTGTGGGGGGGGTAGAGAGAGGTGGGTGGAGGTTGAGAGAGGTTAGGGGTGGGGGAAGTAGAGAGGGGTGAGGTGGTAGGGAGAGGTGAGTGTGGGGAGAAGAGAGACAGTAAAGAGAGGGGGGGTAGAGAGGTGAGGGATAAAGAAAGGGGGTGGGAGGGTGGAGATAGGTAGGGGGATGGTGGAGTGGAGAGAGTTCGAGTAGAGAGAGGAAGGGAGTTGTGGGGTGGAGAGAGAGGTGGGTGATTGTGGAGTGGAGAGAGGAAGGGGATTGTGAAGTGGAGAGAGGTGAAGTGGAGAGAGGAAGGGGGTGGTAGGTGGAGAGAGATGGAGTGGAGAGAGAGAGAGAGGGATGGTGGACCAAGCAAATGCCTTCTATTCCTTAATACAGTATGAATTGTTTTCATAATTTTTGATGCCTTTGCCTTTCCAAACTTTAGAATTATTGTCCTCCCTAGAAAAGATCTTAAAAACCAATCAAACATCTCATGCAATGCATTGCTACAAGTGACACCACTACCATGCCTTGAGTTCTTCAAGTAGGCCACCTTGGCTTGATAGTGTGACTTCTCCATGACTTGCATATTCCAAATGGAAAAAGGGCCCCAACTTTGTACAAAGCATGGTCCATGCACATAGAGAGTATATTGCAGACATGACAAACATCATTAATAACAAAAACTTTCAATAAAGCATGTGCCAAAGATTATGATAGTGACAATATTACCATGTAATGCATATTGGAGAGAGAAGTGGGGGGATTGTGGAGTGGAGAGAGGTGGAATGAAGAGAGGAAGGGAGTGGTGGGGTGGAGAGAGAAAGGGGGTGGTGAAGAGAGAAAGGGGGTGGAGAGAGAGAGAAGGGGTGGTGGGGTGGAGAAAGAAAGGGAGATTAACTTGGGTGGAGGCAGAGGTCATGGAGATGGGGGGTGTGGGGGTTTTGAGAGAAATCCCAAATTTGCAAGTATGATTGGATCTTTTCTAAAGAGGATTTTGAATATCCTCACCCTTTTAATTCATCATACCATCTTTCAAGATCAAGATATTACAAGTGGAGATTTGTCGCGCTACTCTTCACACATAGTGATCTGATCTTCATTGCTCTAGACCGCACTTCTGACCCGTGTTGTCACAGACTGAACATGAAGGTACTTATCGTCCCCTTAAGATACTCCATCATTGGAATAGCAATCCTATTATCTTGGATGAATCTCCTATGACACCTAGACAAACCTAAGAATGTCTGTAATTCTTGTATGTTTGTATGATGTGGCCATCCCAATATGGCCCTTACCTCTTCGAGATCCATACAAATTATTTCTTGGTATATAATATGTCCCAAACACTTCACTTCTTTTGCAAAGAAATCACATTAGAATTTTTTTGAAAAAAGAGATTTATCTCCAAGCCTTTTGGAACACTTTCCTCAAAAGTTCCAAGTGCTTTTTCCTAATTTTACTCTATACGAGGATTCATCTAGGAATACTACCTCAAATTTTCCTAAATATGGCCTCAAGGCATTGTTCATAAGTGTCATTAAAGATATCACAGCATTTTTTAAACCAAATGGCATTACTTTGAACTAATAATGCCCATAGCTAGTATGGAATGATGTCTTAAGGACATCTTCTTCTCTAATTCGCACATGATGATATCCTGATCTTACGTCAATTTAAGTAAAATATTTTGACCCTTGCAATTGATCAAAGAGATCATCGATGTGAGGCATAGGATACTTATTTCTATTGTGATTTTATTTAAAGCTTGGTAATCTATGAATAAATGCATAGTGCCATCTTTTATCTTTACCAGTAAAATTGGTGATGACCAAGGTGGACCATTGGGTTCAATTTGGCCCTTCTTAAGTTATTCAATTAATTGACTTTTGACCTCACATTTTTTTAAAAACTAAGTCTATGCGATGGTTTATAAATAGGGGTAGGTCTAGGAATTATGTCTATTTTATGGTCTATGTCTCACTCGGGAGAAAAATCACACAAAAAAACATCTTTAATTCAATCATAAATCATCAATCAAAGATTCATATTTTTTAACCACATCAAGAGAAAATTTATTCTTTTAAGACGTAGTAAAAATAAAATCACCAATAAAAGTAAGTTCATAGAGGTATACCTTGCATTGTTGTTGTTGTAGAAGTCATTTCAATTCCATCGAACGAATAAGGGGAGAGTTGGGTACATCAGGTTCTCCCTAAATCTGAAAGACTCTACCATCTTTTTCAAATATAATGGAGTTACTTAAATAACTCCGCTACAAGCTTTGCCCAATACTATACAACCATTCTCGAGACATTTTTTGATTGAGATGCATGATTTGAAAATCCAAGACATCCTGATAGCTTTGAATGTCCTACACCATAAACCATGGTGTCCCAAACCTTTTTATCACTGCCCTTTGCTAGAGAGACCACATATTTATAGGCACTTGGACTCTTTGGCAACTTCAATTTCTTAACTAATGAATAATTTAAGAAATTATGTGTTGCATGACCATGACTCGTTTTTTTCCCCCCTTAAATTTTCCATGCATCCTCATTAAATCATGAGGACCAAACATGAGCTGCCATATTGCCAATGATAGATAGCACATGTGGGTGTTGTCCTCATGATAAACCTTTACCTCAATGTACTTTTTATTACCATAATTGGTAACACCTACACCACGTGTACTTGTTTTTGTGGAGGTTAATTTGGGGCTTTAGCTCCGACCTGTTTGTTTTTAAGGCAATTCCAAGCAGCATGATCTTTGCCCAAGCATTTGAAGCAAATATTTTCTTGCTTGACCTTTTCATAATCCTCTTTCTTCAGGAGAGGATATCTTTGTGTTTGAGATTTCTTGGGCGGTGCCTGAGAAACCTCCTTCTTGGAATGCCCCTTCCTTTTTGTATTGGGAAATTTACTGAACTTAGGAACAAAACCAGTTTGTTTCGAAGTTCTAGCTTTAGATTCCCTCGTGTTATCATATATTTGGGCATATTTAATTGCTTCTTCAAAGGTTTTGGGATAATTTCTTCTCACCTCAACCTTGTAGGTGTCTTTCAAATCACTTACAAAACCCCTTATCTTTTTAGAACTCGTTGATTCCCTTCAATTTAAGGACTGCCTCTCTATAGTTTCCTATGTACTGGACTCAAGTGTTCTTATAATAATGCAAGTGCTATGAAGCCATCTAGTTTTCCACCTTGCCATAAGCAAGCAATAGACTTCCATGATTATGGTTGACGTACCATGTATTGAGATGCACATCTCTATTTGTTTGCTCATCACTAGCAAGCATGACACACCGGTGACCAGTAGGACATGCAACTTATCTTTTCCTACATGGTTCTCCAAGACTTTGAACTTGCTATAGTTGTTGAACCTGATGACCTTTGGGTTCTTTCTTTTCTCGCACGTTTTGAATGTGGTGTTGTACTCACTTGCGAATGCTGCCAAGCATAGGTGCCTCAGGCTGAGCTCTCGCTTCTTATAGTTTTGTACAATGTCGTCAAAGAAGATGTCCTCATTGTTAGGCTCTAGCCTCTCCAGTTGCCACTCTCTCTTTAGTAGCAAGGTTCGATCCTCTACAAGGTTTGTGTTTATATATATGAATGCGCATCTTGAGCATCATCATAGGTTGTGAGAGCGTTGTTCTCACTGCCGCTATGTACTCGTGGTGTGAGAACCCTACTTCATTTAGAAACCCATTAAAGTCTAAATTGGCCAGATCGTCTAGTAAGAGTGTGGGAGATATTCATCCCATGTTCTCTTGGCAGCTGTGAACCCTACCCCCCTTCCCATAAGCTGGAGCAACATAGTCTCCTACATGGGTGGGCAGGGAAACCCAAACCTGCACAGTGCCCCTTTCCTTTGGCAAGTTTTCCTGTGCCTAAGAAATGTAACTCTTTCTTTGGAAGATCGAGCAATCACAAATCTGTCATGATATAGCGGTCAACAAATCTGATCATTTCCTCGGTAGATGCATCCCCTATGGCAAGGGCGTCATCTATCCACTGGAGGCCATGATCGTATTGGTTGCCCCTCTTCTGGAACTCCGTGAAAGTAGTCTTGCAATTTCTCGACGATGGTAGTAACTCCTTCATATCCTTGAATCTGTGGATATAATACTGCGTGATAGTGATTGGGTCCATGCGGATGAATGGATAAGAGTAACGAGACCATTGAAGAAGATTAACCGCTAGTAATTAAAAGGGCCGGTGTTTAGATAGGTCCTTTGGAAGGACACGTGGCATCCTAGAGGTCTACATGGCATACATTGAGTTCAAGGGTGGTTCTAGAGAGAGCTAGCTTGTGAAAGGTTCACAAAGAATACTAGAGGTGATGGTGAACACACAGAGCAGCTAGATTTCGAGAAAATCAATGGCTGGGTGGTATCAAGAAGCAGCCCTCATGTTTTAAGTGAAACAAAAACTTTATGCTAAATAAGGTCCCTGCCATCAGATTCATCTCTGAGGATTCACAGAAAAACTTAACAGAGTGTCTCCAAAAGCAAAACTCAAAAAGCTGAACCAATATTAGCCTCCCCTAATTAAAATTTTATAATAGTAGGGTGTTGCAGATAACTAGTGGAAATTTAATCACCCCAATCTTACCAATTTGGACATGTAAAAGCCCAGACACATTTGTTGGAAAATCCTCATATTTTCCAATTTCCTGCTGCTTATGACTCCCAAGGACTTCAAAACGTTGCATAACTTTTAAATAGATTATCAAGCACCAAAATCAAGTTTTCTGCACCTGCTAGTAGAAGAATATTGCTCATTTATCCCCTTAAGCATCAAGAGGAATGTGCCCTGGCAGTTGTAAGATCACACTGAAAAAAGGTTCAGGACGAGTCAAGAATTTTGGAGGGGGGAGGGAGGTGGCGGGGGGGAGCATACATGGATAAGAAAAGCAACAGAACTTTATACCTGCTCACTTTGCAGCTAGCCTTAAGAAACATTGAATGAAAACCACAAACATTGAATGAAAACCACAGATCGAATCATGGCCCAATAACAACAGGACTTTAAGAACAAGGGAGTATTCTACATTGTATGCTCGGTCGGATTTTCTGAATCTCATACAGACCAGATCAGTTGTTACTAAAGTACAATTTAGCAATGTTCTAAATGACTTCTTTTTCACTCGACAGGGCAATTTGATAGCATATTCACAGAACCGAATTAAAATACTATTTGACCTTGGAATCGCCATACTCTTGATGTGCTTTGATTTAAGTTTTCCTTGGTCTCTTAAATCAGAAAATGGCTCACATTTTTCTGATTGTGTTTTGTGTAGTGCTTGGCCTAGCCGATCGCAAGATTGTATTTCAAGACACCGCTGATCGGACTCCTGCAAGTGGGGCAAAGGTTGCGCATTCTCTGATACTGATGAAGACAGACGTGACAATAGTCAAAGTGCACTGTCAAGAAACACATGGTCATACAGTAGTAAATAATGTAAAAGAGGATTTACAGATTTCAAGGATTCTGGACAATAACTGCTCAAGCAAAAGCGGATGAGAAACCACTTACTGCAAGGAAGAGGGAGGACATCACGAGGCTGCACAATCAGCGTTCAAGCTAGCATCAGCATCATACAGAATGACTACCTTCCTCAAATTCCTTTTTAAGTTTACATTGTCGCTATCTTATCAGCAATCTAAAGCTTACCTTCGTAAGCTTAAGTTTAAATTGTAACTATCTTGTAAGATAGAGTCTAAAGCTTACCTTCGTAAAGCAAATTCTGCAAGTTGTCCGGTCCTTCTCACGTTCCTGTATGGTCAAACATGAAATCCTTAATAAAAAGTAAAGCTAGGAATTATAAGACCTAGAGACAAACTGCTATAATTCATCGAGATAGTTTTCTTGTCAGATGTCTCCAAGGAGACGAGTGCACAATACAGTTGCAACTTTTTGAAAACAGAAGAAAGAAAATGTTTGCTATCCTACCAGTTTCTCGTTCAAGTCTCTGTATTCCCGCCTCAGTTTAGAAATCTCTGACTTGAGATGGGCACGCTCCTCTGCTTCTGCATTAGCGATCTCCCTTTGAAGGCGAATCGCTTGATTGCATTGATCCAGTGCTTCAAGGCTGTGTGCAGGAGTCAACCGTTGGGATCAATTCAATGCCAGGACTATACAGAATACTGTTGGGACTTCAAAAGGGGTAACAGATCAGCAACCTACCGCTCCCTTTCCATTTTTAAATGAATGGTTCGGTCTACAAGTTCCAGAAGCGCCTTTGCAGACTGCTGGATAGAGACAAGTACTTGGTAATCGGCCTTCTGAGCAGATTCTTCATCGATGAGGAACTTGGCACTGGAACCATTTCAAACAGAATGCCTTAGGTTTAAAGGCTACGAAAACATGGATTTGATCCGTATCCGATTGAAAAGAGGACCTAAAAACATACGCCTGCAATAGATCCCTCATCATAAGGTGACGGCGAACATCTTCTGCACTTGCAAGCTCGAGAAGGTCATGCTGGTTCTGCTCTTCTAATTTACAAATGAACTCAGCTTCCTCGATAGCAGAAACCTGCCATACGGTTTTCAGTTCAAGTATATTTACACTCCACCTTTTAGCAATTTCTGTGGACATTTTTCGATGAGGAAGTTTGTGATCGCCTACCTGTTCTTGTGCTTGCATCCAGAGCGCCAGTTCATCTTGTATGTTGAAAACCTGTTCATAGATGCCCAAGGAAAGAGCTCACGATCAAACGCAACCCTGAAAGTAACAGATTCTCGTTCGTGTCCGCAATGGGAATTAAAATACCTCTGCGTCCTCGCTCTGCAATGGTGGGGCTCCTGTCTCCGGGATCATGCCAACAGAATTCAAATGAATGAATGTCCATTCTCCTTGGATCAGATTTTGCTCTTCCCAATCCAACCAAGCCTCTTCTTCATCTGTTGCTGGCCTCACGGATTCAAAGTCTTTTATTATTTCCGTTCGCCTAAAAACAGCAGAGGCGCAGCTACAAATTGCATCCATTGTGAGGTAAGGTTCGAATGTTTAAGCAGGCTGAGCACCGTCCGCTCAGAAGTTATGATCTAGCAGGGCAAAAGCATTGTGGGAAGGCGAAAGAGGAGGGACCTCTGTTGGCATTAGGGAGGCAGAGGCAGAAAGGAAAGAAGAACCTGAGATGTTATGGAGATGGCGTCTGCAAAGACGTTGCTGCCGCAACAGAGAAGCACAGAAAAACTGGATGCGAAGATAGAAGGGGATGAAATGTTTGGAGGAAGAAAACAAGAGAAGCTCCAATTCTCCTCACGTTTTGAAAAACAATCCAACCCCTGGTTCTTCCCGCCCTTAAATGGGTAGGGAATCCGCCCATTCCCTGGAGGAAACCGGTGCCACCCGGCGATCACGAGAGTCAGTGGCCCGGTTTCCAACCGGATATCGACGACCGATGCCAATTTCCGGCCGTCAGCGGTTGGGGGAGGAGGATGGAGAGGATTACCAAAAAGCAAGCAAGGAAAAGCGAGGGATCCCAAATACGCGAGCGTGATTAAACAACATGCAAGCGAGCAAGCCCTTCATCCACTGTATGATTAATCACAATTTCATTGGAGAGAGGAGTCATTCCCCGCCGAAATGATAATGGTTCTCTCCTTCCTCCTCATGCTATCATGTTAGACTCATTATGGAGACATAATGACTCGACATTACATAAAAGGTATGATTCCAAAAAACAAAGACTCCTCAGAGGGCACATTGTTGAGATTGCACATCTCCTCCTTATATATTTACATTACAATCAATTTGGACAAACAAACACATAGTGGTACTTAAAATATAAGATTCGGAAAAGAACTAACATTGCACACAAGTTTTACATTTGCATATCATGCCTGCCATGCTTGTATGATTACATATTCCATACATGCATTTGAAGACAAATATCAGATGACACATCTCCTTCCTTCCTATACATACATCCATCCAAAAGAAAGGAGTAGACTGCACATCAGATTAATATCCTTCCTCTCCTTACTTTCACATTGAAATCTTTATGGAGAGACAATGATAGGAGTAGGTAGAATATATGATTCAAAATAGCCAGAAAGTGGTCATTCTACATGTATATATCATTCCTCCCATGCCTACAGATGTATAACTTCCAAATATCTCATCCAAAAAATGGAAGACATGTACAGCAAAAAGGCATACTACATTTACCGCATCTTCTTTCCCTTAGACTGCTCACATTATAGGCTCACATATCTTTCCTCCAACGCTTGCAGAATTATATCCTTACTTCCATTACAAAAACAGGGAAGGATCCCTACCTCTATAATCTGCATGTTCAGCAAAGCACACTAGAAGGTCTTTTGCATCATCTAGTCTATGGAAGCTGGGTTTCTTTTGCCACCTAGAGCTTGAAACAACTGAACCTTTGTCAGGGATGCTTGATGCATAAATTGATGCATTGTATCACTCAACCTAGCACTACAATGAACACAAAGTATATGTGCTTGCAAGGCATGTAAGAAGCTTTGCTTGTCTCCCTTTGTGTGAAATCAAGACATGTACAATGTGGGAATTCTGAAATTGAGACACAGTATGTTAGTCCCTTGGAAATTGAACTTAGTGTACGAACATGGAAAACATGCACCTCATTTGGAATAATAATGTTCTCTCTGACAACCTCCCCATTCTATGTAACTGCCTTGCTTATCCTTTCTTTGAATTCTTTGTTCAACTTAGTTCTCCATGACACTAGCTTTCCATCATGATGAGATGGACGGACATGGCTCGGTGTATGGATTTGTTGCATATGAGATGGGGGGCCCATGACACCAATATCATCATCACTCTCAAATACAAACCCTGCCCTTACTAAGCTCTCCTTCTCATCCACAGTAATTGATGTCCCACATGCAACCTTCCAAACACCGGGAGAGTTCCCAGGAACACCCTGAATGGAATTATCCACTTTCCATGTATGGGTCACAGTACTATTGCAAAACCAAACAAATTGCTCCGTTAATCCATTGGAATGTTGCCTTCTTCCCTTGAAGCAAGGTGCTGGCACACCCTTGCTTGCACTTCTACCAAGCACATTGATCATTGCCCCACACCGTCTCCGACTTTCTGTCAAGTAACCAAAGCATGTGACAACACTATGTGCTTTACTTCTCTTGATTGCCCAATTGGCATCATGAATGTTTCTCTCTCTACAAAACACTTGGTTTGCAGGATTCAAAAAATCAAGGTGTCGACTTTTTCCAATCACTCTCTTAGTTGTGACTATGATGTATTCAGGGCGATGGCTATCAAGTGCATGGGCCGCTATTGGACATGTAGAACCCCACTTTCTTCTCATACTTATTGGTTTTGTCATTGGTTTATTAAGCTCTAGAGAGTATAACCCGGCCTCTTCAATCACATGTGTGACAAATCAACAAGCCTATTCCTATCTCCTTTACTAGATCCACTACCATCAAGTATTCTTTGTCGTAGGGCATCCAAATTTGGGCCTGTACTGAAGTGTTTTCCATTCAAAAAGGCATTATAGTGAGCACTCTAAAGGACACTCATGCTAGAGTGTTTTGTCTCTGAAAGATTTACTGTAGGAACAAATCCAAAATTTTCTTCTTGTTGCAAAAACATTCCCCCCCATTGATTGACTCTAACATCCCACCAAGCCAACCATGTGTGGAGGGGTGGCAACTCACCCTCTTTCACATGAAATGGAGACCAATATAAGATGAATGTTCTCTTGCATGGGTCTATAGAAGTAACTGTCATTGCCTCCCTCCATCTCCTGCATAGAACCTTATGCTCCTCTTGAAATTGTGGCTTAATGCACCTTTTGGTATGCTCAACCATGCTCATCTCCCAATGGAAACCATAAGTCCTTTCTTTACCCTCCATTACGTTTTCAGGCCCACCATTGTAAACTGTGCGGACAGTAAGCCAATTTGCTCTTGCTCCATCTGCCATGAATCCTCGAAATTCAGGCAGTTCAAAACCATTCTTCTCCATTTGACTATTCAAAAGCTTCCAGATTTGCACTTGTGCATGGGTATTTTCAACCTTGAATTCACATATAGCTATCGTCAAGAGCTCCCTTGTGTAAGGGTCATACACATGAGCACCCATTGTTGACCATCCTTGTACCCAATGGACGTGGTCAAAATGGACCCATTGTGAGCCAAGGCTTCCTCCTATCGCATTCGATTCACTAGATCAACCCTTGATCCTGGGCCCATGGTTGACATTTTGAAAATATGTGGTTGTTGTTCATCTTGCAATTGTCTAGGAAACAGGATACTTTGCACATACGGATATCTACATCTCCTTTTCAAACCCAATATTGAATCCATTCCACCATCCCCTCCTCTAGCATCACATCTTGCACTCTGCACTATTCTTTGAAGCCTTCTCCTTTGTATCATTAGTGTTCTTGTATCCAAAACCTCTTCAAATTGAGGATCTTCTAGTGGTTCCATAGCAACCCCCTCCATTGCAAAGCAACATATCCATCATAAGATCTTGTGTCACTAAGACCTCAATGTTTTTGCAAGCCTAGCATGCATTGAAACAAGATCATCCACTTGCAATTCCTTTGCACGACTTTTTCCTTTCTCAACAGGATGGTCATGGAACCCAACATGTACTGCACATCTTGTTGTCTTCGCTCTTTCATGAGGCAATCAATAATATATAATAGCACTGCATTGATAAACACACTCTGGGATTTCCAAACAATGCTTGCACACTACTGATCCCAAAGTTGGATCAATTGGACCAGGCACTGGTGGCTTCCTAAGCTTTCCCTTCCATTGTGTATCATTCAAAACTCCCATTCAAGGTAAGGACAATGAACATTAGAGTATCTCAAGTATCTAGAACATCTACTTATCCTTGCAATTCCATTGAAAAAATCTTGTGAACCTGTTGAATATTTTGTCCATACATGGCCATTGGCATTTTGTTCCATTCCAGACATTGAAGATCCATTAGGCAAAGGGGGGAGTTCAAAGACAACATATCCATCGTAAGTTTTAGGCAGTTCTGTAACCTTCTCAACTTGAACTGCAGAAGTTAGTGCAATGTGCAAAGAACTATTCAAAGGAATCTTCTCTATAAGCATAAGAACACATTCACTTCAGTATTCTGAAGGTCATTATGAGCACCTCTCCTTCTTATCACCTAAACTCTAAAGGTTGAATGTTGTTTCCCATTGATCTTGAACCCTTTCTGGCCATCCTCCAAGTCCACCAATGGAAGGACTATGGCAACGTCATCCTCTCCCATTTGTCGATGCAGACTAATCTCCTCATCCACAAGATGAAAGTGTTCTTTGAGATCTGCTAGAGAAAGCTCTAATAAAGGAGTACCATAACGAATGGACAATGTTTCAACTTCTCCAAAGCAAATGAGCACTAATGCAGGCATGTTTCACATCCACCTTACGGTTGGCACCACCCACTACTAGAATAATTTTATCAATATGCAGGCGAGAAAGAAGACGGAGTAGAAGAAAAGGTAGTGGGGCTTCGCTCACAAAACAAGATAAAGCTTAATGAAGAATGTGATTAGAAAAGACATTGCTACAGAAGAGTTGGCAAGAGAAAAGCAAATGGAAGTACAAGAGATGGCAATAGAAGAGAAGAGGTTGATAGAGGATGACATCACAACAGAAGACATGGCAGTATCAGAGAAGAGGTTGATAGAGGAGATGACAGAAGAAGAGTGGACGTGAATGAAATTTGTCCCTGAAAGATGGCGAGACAAATGGCTCTTGAAATGCTGCTGCCACCATCAAAATTATCTTCATAAAGGCTCCATAACATGCAAAACATGGTTTCATAACATCCTAGTTTTTTAAACCACGAAAATGCTAATCATTTCACAACATGGTAATTTGGAGAAAGGCAACATGACTTGCCATCATGATTTTGGTAAGAGGAATAAATCAATATCTTTGCTTATAATACTACCACTTAATGAACGACAAAGGTACATGGAAAATAAATTGGTTACTAATAACAATAGTTAGATTAATGCATTGAATTTATTTCACATCAATTTATGCGATGTTAGTAATGCTAGTAATAATAGCAATGTTAGAATGTTAGAATTGTTTGCAATGTTAGTAGTAATATTAGTAGTGTTAGTACTATTAGCAATGTTAGGATGTGAGTACTATTAGAACATTGTTAATGTAATGGTAGAATGTTTAACAATGTTAGTCAAGTAAGAGTGTTAAATTTTAGTAATGATAGCATTGGTTAGTCTAGCTAGCAACATTTGGGTTAGTTTAGAACATTAGTCAATCTTAGATAGTAGCCTCTATATCGCTTCGGTTGTAAACTGCAAACAAGTGCCGTTCATTAAAATGCAAGAAGATTGAACTTAGATGGCAAATTCTGATGCCAAGAATTTTGAGAATATTTTCTCAACTGTAGAAGGCCATGACAGTCCTATGCCCGAAATAGTCTACAGCCTAGGGTTCCATTGGCGCTGTGCCTGAAAAAGTCTATAGCCATCAACTGAAAGAAACTATAGATAGAGCCGAAGAAACTGTAGACAAAGCCATTTTTATCGCCAAATTTGCAATGGATACACATGGTAAATGTCGAGTGTAGACTGGAGGGCTTGGCTTATGTAGGCTATGTATGTGCAAATGTAGCTCTAACTAGTCATGACCGCATTAGTTGGATTTCTTCGAGAAATGCTTTGAAGACTTTTACACAGGTGAGGTTGTGTAATACCTTTCATTGAGTTAAATGATAAAATCACATTCAGCATTGAAATAAAAATTCCATTAATTATACGTGTGTGCAAAGATTTGAATACTTCAAAAAATGGGCATAAATGTATTCATACTTATGGGTATATAAATATATTTTTACAAATAAATATATTCATCTTTATATGTGTACATATGTATTCAAAGGAGATATATGTATATGTGTAAAAACATAAATAAATATATTTGGATATACCTTTATACACATCTATGTATCTATGATATTATAGGAGTTTGACTGTTGGCTCTCAATGAATGTGTTCAAGAGGATAGTTAAAAGATGTATTTGATTATTGTTTAAAAAATTTATCATTGTGCTCGTATTGAACTCTTGTTCTTCATAGACATGTTTAGAGAAGAATAGCATGACCAATATAATTTTTCTATAATTTGCTATATTATACTTGCTCTTGGATTACCTTTTAATTGTGTTGCAAACTTTTTTCATGTGTGACTAGTGTATGAAAAGGTGATAATTTTTGTTTGTCACTTCAGGATGACTGGAAGAAAAGGTAGAAAGGCTCAAGAGGATCAAAATCCAAAGTCAACAAGAGAAAAGAAAGTGGATATCCCTGCTCAATCATCAATAGGTGGGACAGAAGAGCGAGGGAGTACAGTAGATTTTGAGCCTGATACATCATCTGGTCAAAGAGATGGACCAAGGGTGGAGGAGGTTGAGTTGGAGGACACTGAAGTGCAAGTGGAAGGAGGAGGCGATGTGATTGGCAAATGTAGGATGCTTGATTCAGATCAGTGTCCTTGCAATCCATTGTATAGGTTGATCCTCCTATGCACGAGTACGAGGATTGCGTGAGTGTCTTCACTGAAAAGCACATTCCAGGTGGAGGGCTACCTTCCAGAGAAAGGATCTTTCATAGTGTTTGTTTGCAAGAGTGATGGAGGGGAGGTAGTAGTGACAGATGATATGATGGAGAAGTGGTCTCCCACTTGGAGAGATGTTGATGAAGAGTTTGAGCATGACTTGCTATCAAGTTATGACTATAAATTTATGTCAAGAAGGATGTTTTTTGTTTGGGAGGGCAATCACAGGATTACTGCTTGGAAGAGTGTTATAAAGGATATCTTTCCTACAAACAAAAAACGGCATATAAGAGTGGTTTGCACAATAATCGATCCTAGAAAAATTAGTGAGATTGCTCTCTTGACTGGCCTACAACGCATGAATTCGTAAGTACTTGGAATCTTTCTTGTCTTTCATTATTTTGTATTGTATACTTCCTTTGCTTCATCATTTGTGTTGAGTACAAATGAACTAATCTTTTGCTATATCTTGTAGTATGAATGAGCATGCCATCGTCAAACCTATCCTCCGTGATACACTCATAAATGCACATAACATTTGTGAGTGTGATCCTGCAATATTTATGAAATCATTGTCTCCTAATGAAGTGAAATCCATTGAGAACTGGAGAGCACAAGAGAGCAAGGGAAAAAAGCCCTGGTTTCCATCGACAAAAGGCTATCTTGCAAGATTGGTCTTCCAGGTTTAATGCTACTCTTCTATTTGTGCTTATTTCTCTTTCATTCTTCTGCTTTCTATAAAAAGATAACATTTATGTAGGTTGAGTACAATACTGAGCTTAAAAAAGCAATTGATAAGATATCCACAAAGTTACCTATAGACCAAAGAACAAAGGCTGAAGGAAAGCAACGTGTACTGATTCAGAAGAGAATTGCTAAAAGGATGGGAAAGGTGAGAGTTGAACCCTACAGAGTTCTTCATTATATTTATTTTCATTTTGTGTTTCTAAAATGCAATTCTTGGATAGCTTTTGAATTGCATAGATCCAGGCTTGGGTGAGGCCTGTTTGGAAAAGTTATTTGCCTTGCGGTTTGATGGTGTGAACTCTTGTGTAACTTTGGAGAAGTTGCAACTCATAGCGAAGTTTGATTTGAGGTTGGAGAAAAAAATCATATTTCTTTCCTTGTTGGAGGCAACAAAACCAATGAGGGATATGTATTTCATGCCTATGGGAGATGTGGAGTATAGAGGGTAAGGTGTTCCTTTCATAAATGGACTTCTTTTGCTGTGTTTGTATTATAAAAGTGGAATAATTCTTGGTTCTAAGAATAACCTTTTTTCCATTTGTTGTGTAGATGGGTTAATAGAGAGATATTTCTTGAGAAAGTAGAGACCCAGGCTTTGAAAGTCATTGATGACTTGAGGATTGTAACAACCATGGGCATCCCTTTAGAGACACCAAAAGATTACATAACGCAGCAGTATATGGAGGACATAAAATTAGAAGGAAGAAAGCATCTGTTCTTAGCTCTTCAATCAAAGGATTCAAAGATTGAGAGTAAGGGAGGAAAGAAAGCAGATGGTCTCTCTGAGTTGGACATGGTTGCTCACACAGGGTTTTCTACAGGTTTGGTTCCTTTTAGTTTTAATGATGGTGATGTTTTATTTGTTTTGTCAATCTTTTAGCAACATTGAACTTGACAATAATTATTGTTTGTTTCATTTTTTTCGTTGAGATTTCTTAGTATAGGAGATCTAAATAATTAGTGATTGTTGACTCTTAGGTATCTTGCTCATTTAGCAAGAGACAACAAGATATCAGAGATTCCAAATTTGTGCAAGAGTTGGGTCATACTGCTTGCATGTATCCTCCTAGCATACACAACCTCTCTCAATGGGAGCTTGCAAATTGTCCTTGGTGGATAGACTTCCCCAAGGGACAAGTATTGGTGCATGAGAGAGACTCTCACAAGAAATATGCTTCAGCTAAGGACATTGAAGAAACTAAGGATAAAATTGGGGGAAGCTCTAGGAAAACAACAACACAACCACAAAAACAAGAACAAGCTCAAAAGAAAGGTAAGAAATATACATACATGTTGAGTTTCTAATTTTGTTTATGATGAGGCTTTGGAATATTATACTAATGTTATTCTTTCCTATCTATTTAGATGAGGAGCCATCTAGTCCACCAAGGCAGGATAAGAATCAAATGGAGCATGCCAGTAAGGGCCTAGTTATTTTGGGTTTTTGTTGTTGGTGTTTCAAAGCTTGTTGTGGTTGTATTTGATATAATTTTTCCATGTAGGTTCACAATCGATCACAAAGTTAGTACAACATTATGTGTTCCATAAGGCACAATCATCAGATAGCATATTGACTAATGGTATCACTCCGTTATATGTGTGTATGGTGGGTGATTACATAACCATGGGAATCGACTTTGCACAGTCCAAAAAGATTTCCCCCCAAGTACTTGATACTATTCTACATGAAATTTTCATGACTGTGGTTAGCTCTGATCGGTACTACATGCAGTTGGGCAAGAAGATTAAGTGGGTTGCGGATTTTACTTGCCCACTAGATTTCCACTTGATGAGAGACGACCCATCCCAGTTTGGAACCTCTTGCTGGAGGACCATGTGCGTTATGGGCTTGTGGTAGAGCAGTAGCTTCATTATTATCAGATAGTAGTTGGCTAGCAGTTATATGTCTTATGGCAGGTAAGTTTGACTATGACTATTGTTGTTTTCTGTCCTCTATTCCCATTCTTCTTGTCCAATGTAGTATCATTTGATTGTAGGGCACTGTGTTCCTTGGATGGAGCACTTTGCATTTGTTCAAGGCTTGGAAGTTGTAAGATGTGGTCATTCATGACAAGCTTCCACATGGATACTGCAAATACCATGGTATAACTCTTAAGGTATGCTACAATTCCATGCACACTATGTTGTAATGATACACTAATTCTTTTTATATGTCTCTCTATGTGTGATTGATAGATGCCGTGTTACATATAGTATGCATGCTAGGCTAAGTCATCCAATTCATTTGGGTTTCTATATGTGTGGATGTGCAGTCTTTCATGCTATGATACTTGCTAGCTAAGGACATTCTTTTATATGTGGTTCTCTAGGTGTAATTTTACAGATGCAGTCATCTATGTTGGCTCTAGTATGTAGAGCTAAGAAGAATCCATCAATTTATTTAGAAGAGAGTCTTCCACTATTTCAAAACCTTTCCATTGATCCACTGTTTGATTTATGGACTCATTATGTGCCTCTCAATAAGAGGACAACAATGCCTATGTCTTCTTAGATGGCTCAAGGTGGACTTGAGCGATGCTGCTACTTTGTTGGGTGCCTTTTGTCTCTCTTGTGTATTCCAAGGTGTATTCCAAGAGGACTAGTTTTGGAGATGGGTTGTGGCACAGCTCCTCTCATGCATTTTGTCAAGCTACTGGTAGGCCTTGTTTTTCTTTTGATTCAGATAGTAGTATTGTGGCTAACATTGTTGAGCCACTTGTAGCAGACCATTCTAGGAAACGGGTGAGGTCAAATCATGATGGTGATGGGGATGAAGATAGAGTGGTTCCCATCACAAATCCATATGATGATTAGTATGGTACTAAACTTAGAACTTTCTTTAATGAATTGTGGATATTGTTGAATTGTTGTTATTATGACTTTAAGAAAACAAGGAAGAAGTAGATGAGGAACATCAGGAAGAGGAATGCCATATTAAGAAAAAGAGGGCATCTAGAAGGAGAATTAGCCAATCAGACTTTCCTTCAGGACAAGGCATTGGAAGTTATGACTTGTTGTCCAATCTTAAAGAAAAGGAAGCTCATATCACCTTTGGTCAATTACTTGCTTTGTCTCCAAAACTATGGAAGGAACGGGGAAAGCTAACAAGCACAAGAGTGTCAAAGAAGAAAAAGAAGAAAAGTGCCATTCTTGTTGTTCAAAAGGTAGATATAGATGTTGGTAATGATGTACCTATGGTTGATGTGATCATTGATGGTCAAGTGATTTCTAATGTGTACATCGATGGAGGTGCATTGATTAATGTCATGAGTAAGAAGACCATGATAGATGCTGATTTAAAATACTCTAGTGCTACCTATGTGCAATTTTTGTGCCGACTACTTTTCAAGTGATCCCTACCAAGCTAGATGCACCTGCTATCCATTTATTTTGGGAAGGCCTTGGCTATGCAAGGTGAAGGCTGTTCAAAAGTGGGACACTAGAGAATTGATTTTGTAGGGAAATGATAAGAAGGTGCACTACATTAGAAGTCGCTTGTCAAGGAGGAGTCTTTAACATCGGAGTCTAGCCTGACTTAACCGATAAAGAAGAAGAGACAGGATGTAGCTCCAAGGAGTCTAGCTCAGAGAGTGAGGTGGAAGGAGTGGCATTTGGTCTTTGTCTTGGTGCTAATCAGGATGAGTCAGGAGGGAACAAGGTGGTGGTACAAGAAGATCCTGTAGAGAGACTTCATGTGGAGGATGTGGAGCACACTAAACTATGCCAATGCAATGAAGAGCTTCTTGGTGATTCTCTATCAGGTAGTGAGAAGATCTAGTACTTGGATATGTTAGATGATTTCCCATATCTCTTTGCAAGAAGCTATTCACAGGTTCGATTAATCTCTATTCTGAAGCACAAGATTGAGTTGAAGCCAGAAAGCAAGCCAGTTGTGCAATGCTTAAGGCAATTGGGGGTGATCCAAGCTGAGGCACTAAAGAAAGAGGTAACACAACTACTTGAGGCGGGATTCATCTTTCCTGTTGATGATTCAGAATGGATATCTCCTATAGTTGTCACACCAAAGAAAGGAAATAAGTGGCGGGTTTGTGTGGACTTTTGTCCTTTGAATGCATGCACTAAGAGGGATCATTTTCCTTTGCCATTCCAAGATGAAATACTAGACCAAGTACCAAGGCATGAGATGTATTCTGTACGTGATGGGTATTTTGGGTACTTTCAAATTCGTATTTGGGAGGAAGATCAAAAGAAAACATCATTTGTCACACCTTGGGGAGTTTTTGCTTACAGAGTGATGCCTTTTGGGTTGGCCAATGCACTAGCTACATTTCAAAGGTTCATGAGTCAAGTGCTCGAGCCTTACGTGGGAAAGTTCATAAGGGTGTTTTTGAATGATTTTTGCATTTATTCTTGGTGCATGGATCACATGGAGAAGTTAAAGATGGCTTAGCTAGGATTGCTGAAGCAAAAGGGTGTCTAAATCCTAGCAAGTGTCATTTGACTCAAATAAAAGTAGTCTTGTTGGGGCATATTGTGTCTGAAGAAGGCTTGCAAATGGATCCGGACAAGGTTTGAGCAATCATGGCAAGTCCTGAGAGTGTCACTGGTGTTCGCAGAATTCTAGGAAAGAGTAAGTATTATCAATGCTTTTGTGATGATTTCACAGAGGTAGTGCATCCCATGAACTTGCTGACAAGAAAAGGAGTTTCTTTCCAATGGGGTGTGGAGCAACAAGAGTCTTTTCAGCAACTTAAGGAGGCCATGAGTGAGGGCCCAATATTGAAGCCCCCTGATTGGGGTCTCAAGACTTTTATGTAAATCCAAGTGTATCTTTGCATTCAGTTGGTGCTGTATTACTACAAAAAGGAGATGTAGGTAGAATGCAACCCATCTATTATGCCAGCCGATAGCTTATAGAGGTGGAAACAAGGTATGAAGAAATGGAGCAGCAAGCTCTCTCTTTGGTGTTTTTAGTCAGAAAGTTTCATTCCTATTTATTACCTCGACCATTTTTCTTCCTTACCTCTCAGTTTGTATTAGCATATCTAGCTTGCAAGCCTAATACTGAGGGAAGATTTGCAAAATGGTTGTCAAAGCTTCAAGAGTTCTCTTTCTCTTTTGTCACTAAAAATACCACTAGGTCCATTATGGTAGATTTGCTCATAGGATGGGAGGATCTAAGAGAAGAAAAGAAATATAAGGAGGACATTAATGATGAAAGGGAGACACCACCAACAGGTTTTGTCTTGTATTTTTATGGGGCTTTTAGTCCATGCCAATAAGGAGCCGGGGGGATGGTCTTGATGAATTTTGAAGGTCAAGAAGTATGGGCTAGAGGACAAGAGCTTCCAGGTATCACAACTAACAATGCAGTTAAGTATAATGCTTTGATTCTTGGTTTGGACGGTTATCTTCAAAGTCAAGTTAAAAAATTGGAAGTAAGAGGAGATTCTTAGCTTATTATAAAGCAAATGCAAGGGCATTACAAGACAATAAGTCCTCATTTTAAGGAGCTTAATCAAAAGGCTATGGCACTATGTAGTCAGTCTGATTTTTGCAAGTTTATTCATATAAACAGAAAAGAAAATCAAAGGGCAGATGAGTTAGCTACTCAAGCCATTGTAGTACAAGACTAGGGGGTGGTTTCTTTGGTAGAAACTGGATGGCAAGAACTACAAGATGTTCAGCAATATGTGGAAGAAAGCATGTTTCCTTGAGGGTTAACTTCACAATAGAAGCAGAGATTAGTAAGGAAGGCTTGTCCCTATACTATTGTTGAGATGACATTCTTTATAAATTGGGAAAAGATAAGGTGCTCTGTCGGGTGGTCCATCCCATGGAGACTAGGAGAATCCTAGAAATGTGTCATGAATGCTCTGATCATTTTGCTTCAGTGAGCACAGCTAGGAGAAATCTTAATGCAGGTTACTTTTGGCCATGCCTCTATCAGGATGTATATGAATGGTGTCGAAGTTGTAAAGTATGCCAAAATTTTGGAAGGCGACAATTGATTCCTGGGCCCTTGAAGCCTATTCCAGCATATGGACCATTTGAGAGGTGGGAGTTGGACTTTGTGGGACCACTCACTTGCTCATATTACGGCAAGCATTATTTATTGGTGGCCACAAATTATGCGACTCGATGGGCAGAGACCAAGGCATGGTGATACCTAGATGCACCAATGAGTATTGCCTCTACTGGGGGGGGAAGATGTAATGACAAAAATTGATATTTTAATTTGGCATTGGTATTGTTTTTCTCTATGTTTGATAAGAGTTTGAGTATCAAGAGATAGCCTAGCGGCTCTCACTTATTTCTATTTTCTAAGATATTGTATGGGATTGAGAGGATGAGTGGAATGGATCATTGTAAATACCATGTGTATGAATGATAAATACCTTGGTATGGGGTGAGTTATTTGTGTATGGGATATTATGGGGTTTTTAGAGGATAGGAAGCTTCCACACACTTGGCATGTGATCTCTCTTATATTATTGGAACACATGGACATGAGCCCACCTCTTTATATGACTCTGGAGGAGTGTGGAGTCAAGAGGAATCCTTCTAGAATTCCTATGTGGAATAAGAAGGATGTGGACATATGGAAAAGAGAGGGTCCCTATGGGCTCCATGTGGGGAGACTCTTGACTTTCTCAATATTTTAAGAGTCTGGAGCATCTTTTGATGGGACACATGGCAAGAGTAGCCAAAAAGGACATGGATGGTGACATACGGGATTATGTGATTGATGGGGAAAGGAATCTACAGGCAGCAATTGTAAATGGGTGAAGGAGGGTGACAAAATCTCTATAAAAGGAGCCCTCCTCTCCCTTGTTCATCATCTCTTCCACCATTAGGCCTCATGTTGCTGTAGCTCTAGTCTCCTCAAGCCTCTTCCATGAGCCTTCTCTCCCTCTTGTAGATATTCTCTTATGTAGACTCTTGAGTCCATCTCTCTCTAGTTCATTCTCTCTCTATGAGTAGTCTTGGAGCTTCCGTTCCCTCTTGTATGTATGAAACCTCTTCTTCTCCCTTGTGTTTGTAGTATTTTGAGTTGCATTAGAGTGGATCCTCACTCTATTGACAATGAAGATCATTTCATATTCCCTCTCTTGAGTCTCTCTTCCCTTTTCTTTATTTCAAAGCCTTAAAAGCCCTTCTATTCGGCCGCTCATTGCACACACATGGTCCACCCATTTCTCGAGCAACCAAGGGAGTTACTTACCCTCTTCTAGGAAAAATTTATGAGTGGTGGATCGTTTTGATGAAGGTGGAGTCTTGAGGGAGCATCTTTCTTAGGCAAAACTAGCATGGATGGAGGGCAGTTCTTATGATAGTTTGACCCCCTGTTAGTGTTTTGCTCATAACTTTCTACTCGGTAATTCAATTTTAATGAAACTTAAATCAATGCAAAGCTCTCTTCAAATGCATGTCTCTATTAATTAGACCTTGAATTAGATACTACTGCAAAAAGTTATGAGTCTCTATGTTTGACAATCTGTTTTCATGATAGTTTTTACCCCTATCTAGTAAACTGTCCATAACATTCTGGCCGCTTCTTTGTTTCTTACAAAACGTATATCAGCACAAAGCCCATCTCAAGGCACATCTCTATATCTATTTAAATCTTTGATATCGTGTCTCTACTAAAAGTTATAGGCCTTTGTGTCTAATAACAGTTTGTAGATTGTTTTGAGCTAATTAAAAAAGGTATCTATGAAGTAGGTGCAATGTTTCCTTGGAACTTGCCCATCTGACCCAATCAGCCCCTTCAAACTCCTCGATATATATCAATTCATGTCATGTTGGGCCGCAAGATCTTCTTTTAACAACGTATTGCTCTTCTCTTTGGCACAGACCGGCTTCCTTAGATTATGACCTCTGTTGATCCTTTCCTTCTCCCTATGCTTGAGTACAACATCACTTGGGATGTTACCATCTTCATTCTCATTTGAGGGAGGAAAGTATGGTGTGGTAACTTGGTATAAAAGCTTCTTTTTAATGTCCCTTTCTCAATGATAAATATCTTTTTCACTTAGTTTAAAAGCAGTAGGAAGTGAAGAGGTGCATGAAGTTTAATACCTCCAACTTCATGTCACAATATCTTGCTAGTGTGTGCCCCAGAGGAGGAGAGGGGTAGTTATTAAATTGGCCAATGAAATCATGTGACCAAGGCACTTTGCCTAAAGGTTTAAAAGGTTGTTTAAGTAGGCATGTGGAGGCCCACCTTATTTGAAGATGTGCTCAACATAAAAGCTTGTGACTTATGCCAACTCCAATCATTCTAATTTGGCCACATATCTTTTAACTAGAGCTTCTGATCATTACCCTTTCTAGACAATGGGATCGTGAATGTGCATTCATGAAGTTGGCGACATTAAAATCTCACAAACACCCATTATTGGATGCCCAATAAATATTACGTCCTGAAATCAATATGCATTGTGAGGATAAGGTCAATCAAGAGCTCTTTATAGGGCCTCCACCAGTGTCTCCATATTTAATCACATTACCATCCACTAGCATGTCTCAATTTGAGAATATAGACTTGATTCCTTTCAAGAAAATAATTACCCCAAACTCCTATATGACTTGGCATTAGTGAGAGGATTGACTTGGTAATAATGAGATGTTAGTGCTTAGGGATTCATTTCAATATTTTTGGTGGGATGCAACAATGTACCAAAGGTGCATTCTTTGCTCCTCAATATGTTATGGAAGTCCATGTCAACTTTTTTTAGGACTTTCATGAACACTTTTATGAGGATCTCTATGGCCATCCTCTTGAGGGAGTTCCTCATACCTATTGTGTTCATATAAGTAGACTTGTAATTTTCCATACATCTTAAAATTTCTCAAAATTAAATTAATCAAAAATATAATTATACATCACCAATATTTGCTCTTCTACATTGGCATCCCCAAGGATCATGTGGATACAAAAAATTGAGTAGAAGTTCTAAAAGCTTTTGAATGAATACAAGACCTTAACCTTGAAAGTGGTATAGGGCTTGTATTCAAAGTCGTTCATATGAATAAAGAATTGATGATAAAAGGAAGCTAGACATGTGTATTTTCAATGACAATCGACATCATTTAATTTGGGTAGATAAGAATGATGAAACTTTCACAAATGTGACTGGTGTGATTGAGTGATGAGCAATAGTCCCTTGTTGCACAAGCATTGGTATAAATTGCTAACCATTTTGTATCAAGTTGGAACTTGTCTCTATGAGGGAGAGCTTGACGAAAGGCCGCTGACATATGGGCATAGTTGGGCTGAGCCAAGATGGTGCACCGAGGGCATGTGCATTGAGGTTGGGACATATTGCCAAGGCCCATGCCTATGGGATCCCAAAAGGGGACTTGTAATACTTAGGAGTGAGAAAATATGGGTGCCATCCATAGGCCATGAGGTTGCATGTTGGTACCTAGACTAAGAAGGGTCTTGGGAGTAGCATTCCTAGGCAGTGTTGCATAAAATCTAGGATCCATCTAGTTGGGAGATGTGTCCAAGAGGAATCCTACTTGCTACATGTAAACCAAGGTTACGATCCTTATCACTCATGAGTTTGATGAAATTGACTTGATGAATGTACATGCATCCAAAATAAGCCTAGGAGTTTTCATACTCCAAATTGGAAAATAGGAGAGAATAAAAGGTATTTTATATTACCTTGAGTTATGAATGCTTTATTGTGGTAAACTTATGAAAGAATAAAAGGCATTTTTTATTAACTTGAGTTATGAATGGTTTATTGTGGTTCACTTATGAAGGAATAAAATATGAAAGAATAAAAGGTATTTTATATTACCTTAAGTTATGATAGTTTATTGGCTAACTTATGAAAGATTAAAATACAAAAGAATAAAAGGTATTTTGTATTACCTTGAGATATGAGTGGTTTATTTTGGTTAGCCTATGCTTGATTTCTTTATGGTGATGAAAAAAACATATTACCAAGTTTTTGAATTTTGGGTTTTCGACTTTTCGGCTTTTGAATTTTTAGAATTTCAAGTTTTTATACTTTTGAAAATTCATATGTTCAAATTTCAATTTCAAACTCAAGAAGTTGTTGCCCTATTCTTTTTGGATGCCTTAAACAATTCAAAAGGATTCAGCGATGTGCCATTTGATGGTTGTTCAATGCTATTGAATTGTTCAAAGGTCATCCAACAAGACTGACAAATTATTTGACTTTTGCTTTTGACCTTATGTGAATTTAAAACTTTTTAATGTAAGGACTTTTGAATTTTGGGATTTTAAGATTGAGTTTTGAATTTTGGGACTTTAAAATTTTGGTTTTGAACTTTCAAATTTTAAGCTTTTTTTTTTTAACTTCTTGATTTTTGGACTTTTAAATTGAAATTTTCAAATTTCAAATTTCAAATCAAAATTTCCAAACTTTTACCTTTTTTCAATTTCAATTTTGGATTAAATAAGTTACCACTTTGTGCTTTTTGGATGCATTTTGAATAATTCCAAAGCATTGATCAACCATAGGAAGATGTTTATTGGATGATTTTCTCATGATTTTGAATTGTTCAAAAGAAATCTAAAATTTTAAGGCATCTATATAGAGACCTTTTAGCCCCCCCATCACTTCCAACCATTCCCTTCTCACTTTAAAATGTTTCCCCTGACCAGAACATCTTAGTCCTCATGCCCCTACTACACCTACCCTATTGATGACCCCCTTCTAGTGCCCTATATACCTACATCCCCACCCCCCCTTGTAGTTTAATATTGGCCCCTATTGTCTACTACCAACTCTACCCCTCTCAGTATGCAACCTATATACACAAAACCCCCCACCTTTCATGCGTACTCGTTCACCCTCCTCTTAATTAATGACCCCCTAGTTCATGCCATAGATACCTAACTACACTCGCCATGCCTCTTGGAGGCTTCATTATTAAGATGCCCCCTATCACACATGTTCAAGGGGTATTACTAAAACCCTTAAACATAAATCTTATGATTTTAAATGGACCCTTACCTCTATACAAGCTTACAATTCTTTGTAAATATCCCATTAAAAATTTCCTTGTGTAAGTAAAAATCTATACATTAAAAAAAAAATTCTCGATGACTAAACCCCTATCATTAAGTGCATATGTTATATTTACATACTTGGACATCTCTTGTGGCATATCTACCAACCCCCCTTCCATTGTCTAATCCCATGCCCCTTGTTGTTTACCATCTTGCACAATGACGCTTGGGCTCCCTCCCATATCCTACCTACCAAAAATACCCCTCGTTATCTGACCTCATTGCCCAGTATGCCTACATGATCTCCCCTTCTCTCGACATATCCAACTCCCCACTGCATTGTAACTTTTCCCCCCCTACTATCATGTGCCTGCTCCATCAGCATCCCACCTCATGAGCTGGCTTCACTAACCCCCATCCCCTTGCCCTCTAGCCTACTTAGCCTTCCCTATGTGCCTCCTCCTTGGCCCTCTCCCCCCATGTGCCTACTTGGCCTCCCCCCTACAACCTATATGATGTATTTATCAAACTTCATTGCCACACTCGTGCACCTACTTGGCCTCTACCACCACCTATCCAAACCCCCCTTGCCTCACATTGACTATCACTACCCCCTATTTATTTGCCTACTTGTCCTCCCCCCTTGCAACCTATCCTATCTACACCCTATCTACAGCATCCTCCCCACCCCCCACATCATCTAACATTTACCCCCCCATCATCTAACCCCACAATGCCCATTGTCTAGTCCCCCCCACATGCCTACTCAGCCTCCCCTGGGCCCCCACTATCTAATGTGCCCCATGGTCCTCTAGCATGCCTCCTCCCCCACCCTCTATCTACTACCACCCTGTGCATGCCTAGCTATTGTACCCACCCTTCCCCCCCACTATCTACCACTGCCCTCCCCTATGCACCTACTCCTCCTCGCCCTATTTTCTAACCTGTCACCTTCCCCCACCCAATTGTCTACCACTAGCCCCCGATGCTCCTACTTGTCCTTCCCTAATGCTGCTCCTTTGTACTTTTTTTGCATTGTCTACTAGCATCTTTGCCTCACCTATTATCGTCCCCCCTCCCCCCCACTATGTAACACCCCCCCTTGTGCACATATTCAATTTCCCCCCTACAATAGATCCCCACACCTCCTTCTATCTATTGTAACATTGGGGAGGAATGAAGCAGGGGGGTACCAAATGTAGAGGCATGGGGAGAGTATGCAAGAAGAGGGGAGCACAATGGGGGGGAAAGGAGAGGAGAGAATCCAAAATTGAGCATTGGAATGAGCAATATTGTTGGAGGGGAATATAAAGGGAAGGAAGGCAGTGCTGGTGGACAAAGTGTAGCACCGAGGTGGAGGATAGAAGATGATGGAGAGGAAGGGAGTGGCCCAAAGGAGATCAGCTATGGTAGTAGTGGGGGGGCAAATGTAGGTGCATAGTTGATGTAGAAAGGGGTCAAAATGCTAAGGAAATAGCCATTGACGCAAGTCAGGCATGTAGTTGAGGTAGTTAAATATCAAATAGTAAAACCCCAACTATAGAGAAATATAGCATCAAGGAAAGGGAATTGCTAGAATAGGTAGACACCAAAAAGAGCAAAGTAGTAGAGGAAATAGAGGAGAACCAACAAAGATGGTAAGGAGAAACATGGCACCCATCTGGTGTCCAAACCAGGACCTACCGGATAATCGAGCTACTCAAATGCCTTCTCCTCATATGGGGGGCTTACAAGTAGAGTTAGCTAGTTCTCGCGTAGTTACACGAGAGTGGAGCATTGATATCTAACACCCCCCCTCAATGTCCACCTGCAAGTGAACTTACTTTTTTGGCCCAATGCCAAGTCGATGAAGATGCCTCTTTAGCAAGTCTCTTCTAAGAGCCTTTATGAAGATGTCCGCAGCATTCTCTATAGTCGGACAGTACACCAAGTGGACCTCTCCATCCATGATGAGCTCGCGTACAAAGTGATATTGAATCTCAATGTGTTTTGTGCGAGCGTGGAACACAAGGTTCTTTTAAATCGCCATGCAACTCTAATTGTCACATGATAACCGCGTAGGCTTGTTCTACACTGCACCCATGTCCCCTAAAATCCTCCTTAACCACACTGCCTCACAAGAAGTAAAACATGCTAATTTGTACTTAGCCTTGGTAGAAGAAAGAGCAACTGTAGGTTGCTTTTTGCTAACCCATGAGACAGCTCTAGATCCAAGTGAGAAACAATAACCTATCACTGATCTTCTGCTGTCCACGTCTCCTGCCCAATCTAAGTCATAGAATCCGGTCAAGATGTTGCCCTTGGTATAGGTGATGCCATAATCAAGTGTGCCTTTGATGTATTTCAGCATCTGCATCCCTGCCCTCCAATGGTTCTCCCGGAGCTTATTGGAAAACCTGCTTAGTACACCAGTCGCAAAGCTAATGTCCGGCCACGTGTTGCACAAGTAAATCAAACTGCCCACAAGCCTTCTATACTTCGCTTTGTCCACCAGTGGTGATGAATCCTCGTTTGAGAGCTTCACGTCAACCTCCATAGGGGTGCCAACTATCTTGCATTCAGCCATGCCAAATGCCTTTAGTATCTCTCCAGCATACTTCAATTGTGAAATGAAGATCTGTTTTGGCTCTTGCCAAACTTCAATCCCCAAACAGAAATACATCAGTCTGAGGTCTGTTATTTCAAACTCTCTTCCTAGCAAATGCTTTATCTACGAGATCTTTTCTTCATGGTTCCCTGTTATGACAAGGTCATCCACACAAAGGACCACGATCATACACCTGCCTCCTTCTTTGAAGATATACAAATTTGCATCAGATGGGCTCCTCCTGAACCCGTTTTGTAGAAAGTAGGCATCAATCCATTGGTACCACGCTCGTGGGGCCTGTTTCAGCCCGTAAAGTGCCTTCTTCAGTTTATAAACTTTACCTTTTGAACAGGGGATCAGAAAAGGGGATCACAAAACCTGGTGGTTGTTCCACGTATACCTCCTCCTTGAGATATCCATTCAGAAATGTGGATTTTACATCCATCTAAAACATGGGCCAACTTCCCTGGGCTGTGCAAATCCTTTTGCCACGAGCCGAGCCTTGTACTTATCCAACGTGCCATCGAACTTGTACTTGGTCTTGTACAACCACTTAGTGCCGATTACCTTGCATTTTGGGGTCGATCCACAAGGTCCCAAGTGTTGTTTTTCATTACGGAGCCATACTCCGACTGCATAGCCTCCATCAACCTATCATCACCCTGTGCCTCTTCAAGATGCTTGGGTTCATCAGCACGGATCACCTCTGTCATCAAAGCATAGTTGACCAAGTGTTCCTGCGCCCTTCTTTGCTCCTCTAATCTCTTGGACTGGCAGTGTTCGGATGGTTCCTCCTCAATGGTTGTAGGTTCTCTACTGTCCAAAGGCTGTTTTACCCACTTTGGGAATGGCTATTATCGTTGTGATTCTGCAGGCTCTTCTTCCTCTTCTTTATCTTGAATCCTCCCAAGCACCATTAGGGGAGTTTGGTCTACTGTTGGTGGTTATACTAGATGGATATCCTGGTCCTAGTTGTCTAGGAAGGAAGCATCCTCCTCCAATTAATGTAGCTATTCTGAGAATACCACATCGTGACTTACTATTACCTTCTTGGTAACAGGTTATAGAGACGGTAACCCTTCGCCTCTTTACTGTAGCCCAAGAAAATACACTTCCGGCTTTTCGGTTCCCATTTGGTCCTGTTAGCATCAGGGACATGCACAAAAGAGTCACATCCAAAAACTCTGAAATGTGTAGTTGAAGGTTTGTTACCAGAGAAGGCCTACAATGGAGTCATCCCATTCACAGCCTTCATGTAGCTATGATTTAGAATGTAAACTGCCATGTTACATGCTTCAGCCCAGAAAGTCTTTGGCAAATCTTTCCCTTTCATCATACTCTTGCCCATTTCACAGATGATGCGCATCTTGTGTTCTGCTACTCCATTTTGCTGTGATGTATGTGTGAAGATAGTGGGAGAGAAGGAAGGAGTCTCACTTGCAGCATTCTCACATACACAATGGGGGAATACACACAAAGGTGGAGGCTAAAAACAGTTTTCCTCTTCTTAGTTGTGAAAGCCAAAAGAACTCTAGTACAAAGAAATAGAAGAACCCTAAATGTGGGTCTCAAACCAGCTAACTAAGGTGGCATACTAGCTGAGCCACGAACTAGAGTACATAAGGATAGCTGTCATTCAGCTATTATTCATGGGCGGTGTACCAACCGCATCTGCAACTAACAAGTCAGTGACATAAATGCACAACGGTCACCCTGGCATATCACGAGTGGAGCTCAATATCTCAACACTCCCCCTCAAGCTCAACCCAATTCCTGCACACCAAGCAGGTCTCTGAACTTGCGCAGCTTCTCTGCGCCCAATGCCTTCGTGAATATGTCAGCTACTTGATCCTCTATGCTGACATAAACTAGATCAATAAGACCTAGTAAAACCTTCTCTCGCACATAGTAATAATGCACCTCAATGTGCTTTGTTCTAGCACGATAGACTGGGTTATTTGCCAAGTGTATACTGCTCATGTTGTCACAATAAATGATAACTGGCCCATTTGTAGACTGATGCATATCATAAAGTAGCTTATGCAACCAAGCTACCTCACATGCAACCATTGTTGCACACCTCTACTCAGCCTCTGTGCTCGACAAGGCAACTGTAGGCTGTTTCTTGCTGCTCTAAGTGACTGTAGCACTCCCAAAAGAGAACACATATCCACTGGTAGGTCGTCTATTGGAAATACTACCAGCCTAATCAGCATCAGTGTATCCATGCAACTATATTTGAACCCCAGTCTCATAAAATAGTCCATACTACAATGTGGACTTCACATACCTAAGTATGCATCTAGCCACATCCAAATGCTGTTTCCTTGGAGCTTGCATAAACTGACTTACCAATCCAATAGCATAGCTCAAATCTGGCCTGGTAATAGTCATATAAATCAAACTTCCTACTATGTGCCTGTACATAGTAGGGTCTTCTAGAAGCTCACCTGCATCTGCGCTTAGCTTCACATTCTGCTCCAAAAGAACTAAAATAGGCTTATAGCCTTTCATCCCATATTTGGATAGCATGTCCAATCCATACTACCTCTGCAAGATCCATATCCCACTTGGTGATCTAATCACCTCAATGCCCAAGAAATAATGTAGCTCTCCCAAATCCTTCATCTCAAACTTTTGCTTCAATAGCATTTTCACATGAAGGATATCTTCATCACTATCACCTGTGATGATCAAATCATCAACATAAATGACAAGCAGGATAATACCTTTATCTATTTTTCTTACATAAAGTGAGAAATCTACCTTGGAAATCTGAAAGCCAATAGTGACAAGATACTATCCTATCTTGTCAGACCATGCTCTAGGTGCTTGCTTCAAGCCATACAAGGCTTTCTTCAACCTACAAACAAACTCAGGATGAACAGCATGAACATAACCTGGTGGTTGCTCCATAAAGACCTCTTCTTGCAAATCACCATGCAAGAAGGAATTCTTTACATCCATTTGATGTAAAGACCATCCCTTTGATGCAGTCGTAGCAATGACTGCTCTTATGTTTGCCATCCTTGCAACCGGACTGAATGTTTCTTCATAATCAATGCCATATGTCTGTGCATACCCCTTGACAACTAATCTTGCCTTGTATCTATTCACAGAACCATTTGCATTGTGCTTCACCTTATAAACCCACTTACAGCCAATAGCATTCTTGTATTTAGGCAAAGGCACCAATTCCCATGTAGCATTTGCTTCCAAGGCATCCATTTCTTCATCTATGGCTTTCTCCCATTTTTCTTTTCCCATGGCTTGCTCAAAAGAAGTGGGTTCTGTTTCTTGTATCACTTTGACCATATAGGCATAGTGAATGGCTGTAAATCCATCATATTTCAGCCTATCCATAGGATACCTAGCTCTAGTAGACTTGCGCAAAATAGGCTCACTTCTAGGTGCTCTCAAAACATCCCTGGTCTTCCTTACTCCAGGTGTAACAACAGAAGGGATACCCAACTCATCATCAATGCTCTGTTTTGAGCCACTAGATTCACCATCCACATAAGAGTGACCTGCATTCACATAAAACATGGGCTGATCTACCTTCTCTTTTCCTTATCGTGATACCTGCATACCACTATCTGCATTGCTTTGAGGAGATTCTCTTGATCTCAATCTGCCTGTCCATGGTGAAGTATGTGAACCACTGCTAGAGGACACTCCAGGTCCACCAATATTTTGTGATTGCTGCTATGAATTCTGTGCAACATTACCATTTTGTGCATCTACATCATCAATCACATTTATTGGTCTATACCAGCTACTCATCTCATCAAAAACAACATCTCTGCTCACTATAAACTTGCATCTGGCACATGAACATAGGCAATGCAACAAAAAATTTTCAAATGAGAAATATCTGGTTTCCTACCTGTATACATCTGCTCTGGCGTCATGCCATGTATTGCTGCAGTGGGAGTCCTGTTCATTATGTATACTGTTGTAGCAACTGCTTCAGCCCAATAATAATGTGGTAGGTCTTTTTCATTTAGCATGGCCTGAGATACCTCTCCAATATGCCTGTTTTTCCTTTCTGCAAGTCCATTTTGCTGTGGGGTATTACTGCATGAATATTGTTGCTTTATGCCATGCTCCTGCAGGAACCTTGCAAACTCATTTGAGAGGTACTCTCCCCCTCCATCTGACCTTAGGCATTTTATTTGTAGGCCTTTTTTTTTTCAACCATAGCTTTAAAATCTTTGAAATGCCCAAACACTTCACTTTTCTTTTTCATAAAATATACCCAAACTTTTCTGCTATAGTCATCAATAAAAGTGACAAAATAATGATAGTCTTCAATAGATGTAGCTTTAGTAGTCCACACATCAGAGTGGATTAATTCCAATGGCTTCTTACTCTCTTGAAAATGTCTAGGAAATGGTTTCCTTGCCTTTTTTCCAAATTGATAGGCTTCACATAGCTTATGCATTTCTGCAACCTTGAATTTAGGCAATCCTGCAGATAAAGATTAAAAAAGCACTAATTTGGCCATGTTGGTACTCAAAATGACCGGAATTCGACGAGGAATCCAAATATGAGGTCAAAAGTTTCAAATTATACACTTTTAAAATGTACATATCTCCCATAGTTCCTCCCTTCTACTTTGAATATGGACATATCTTCCATAATTTTTTGCCTCCTACTGCCACTCATATCCTCCCCCCCCCCCTCCTTGTGCATAGTATACACTCTTCCACCCCTCCCACATGCTATGAAAATGAACATATCCTATATTCTCTCCCCCTCTTTCTAACCTCCCCATCTTTCTTATAACAAAAACATGTATGGATTTCTAAAAAAAGCTCGCAAAAACAAAGGAAATGGTAAAAAAGCTCACATTAAAAAGCTCGCCAAAAGATTTCCCCCTAATTTTACCAATCTGCACAATAGGATGTGTAGTATCATCACCAGTCTCCACAAATCCTGGGTTTTCAATTTTCCTTGCATCCTGTATCCATTTTGCATGACTTGTCATGTGGTTTGGTGCACCTGAGTCAACATACCACACATCATTGCTTTCTTCTACACTTGTCATAGAATTGGTCATGTGCTACACCATAAATAGATGCTCATTTCTGTCATCACCGTGTCTACTAGAAGATGCATAATTCCCTTACTGCAATTTTCCATTCACGATGTCATTCTGCTTTTTATAGCAATCTTTAGCCATATGACCCATTTTACCACAGTAGTAGCATTCAACATTGCTGTTTGCATTTTGGCCTCTCTGCCATCCACCACGACCTCTTTGGCTCCCCCTGCCTCTAGAGTTACCACGTCCTCCTCCATAGGACTGGTTTTCTTGAGTTTGCTTCATATTTTGATTTCTACCATGGCCTCCAGATCAGATTGCTCTAGCTCTGCCTCTACCTCTTCTAGCATTTGAGTAGAAAGAGCAATTCAGTAAGAATCTCACCATGGCGTAGAGGGAAAATGTGTTCAGCATCATGCGGGGAGCTTAGAAATGCCAAAACCCGCTATGGCACATATGAGGCCTGTTTGATCACGATGAAAAAACATCATTTGACCACTCAAATTCACATTGAACTTGAAGAAACTGATGGAAAGCATCATGTAGCATGTAAATAACATGGGAACAATAATAGAACATAAAAATATCTTTTATTCATTAGCCTCAAAGGGCAGAGATTTACAAAATGATTCAAGTTACACCAAATGAACCTAAACAACATCTAGGGCCTAAGGGAGGGATCAGAGTGGATGTGCTTGGTGAGTGCAAGGTCCTTGTCCATCACTATTACTCTTTTGGCATGGATAGCACATAAGTTCGTATCTTCAAAAAGAGGTCCTACTCTCATCTGCTTCATTGCCTCCTGAATTGCTCCCATAGCACCTGAAGTGAAACATACATCATCCTTGTAATGCTGTGCTATTTCATGTACAACACGTTGGAAGGGTGCACGGGGAATGAGATTGTCCACAGTGGTTTGGAACTTGCGAATCTCCTGAAGTGCCTTCACGCCTGATTTTTTGTACCTCTTAATCTTTGGGGGACCCTGCACTGGCCTCTGGACATGGCCCCATGGCCGCTTGTCAAAAAACCCCAATTTAAAAGAAAAACCCTAAAGTGCTTTAAAAAAGACTATATAAAGCACTTCAAACCCCTAAAATCCCTCATTTCTATGGCACAAATTAAACAAATTGCTAGACCCATTGGATGCTGTTTAGGTGCTACCCGTCTCCTCCTCACAACTCCATGGCCTCCGAACACACTGCAAGCCCCAGTGGCCAAGATGGCAATGATCAGCAGGGATCTAAAGGCGGTTCTCATCATTAGGAGTCCCAGCAACACGTGTCCCCACCATCCGACTCTCATGGGGGATCCCAGAGATCTCAACACCATGAGGAATCCCAGCACGATGAAGGATCCAAGCACGATTAGGGGTCCTCTTAGTCCTTCCACACAATTAACTCTGGAAGTAGAGAGGTCTCCCAAGAGGGGCAAAATAGTCCAATCGATCGTGATCAACTACCCCTCCCTCCTCCGTCGGGTCCTAGCATGGAGCATCTAGACCAAGAAGCAAAGAGAGGAGATGGAAAGATTAAAGGGGCCACAACAAGAGGAAGTATTTGGCGGGCTCATAGATATAATGAACCTTGGCCCCAATCCTCCAACCAAGTAGACCACACGGAAGAGCAACATCAACCGTCTATGCCTCGATATTATCACATATGAGGAGCCTCTAGTATGAGCTGAGCAAGAGCCTCAGCCTGCTATCTCACAGCCTTATCAAAAGGAAAAGAGACCAAGGACAAAGAAGACCCCTAGGCGCGACAAGCGATGACCCACTAGACACAGGAAGAGGAGTCTGATGAGGTGGTTGCAAGGGAGGAGAGGCGAAGGAAGTTCAAAGTGTCGATCACGCATTATACACCATTTTTTCCCTAGTGATATGGACATCCGCAAAAAACACGGCATTAGGTGTGTTTCCAAGGAAACCACATTTGGATGTGGCTAGATGCATACTGAGGTATGTGAAGTGACTATTTTATGAGACTGGGGTTCAGATACAATTGCATGGATACACTGATGCTGATTGGGCTAGTAGTATTTTTGATACACAATCTACTAGTGGATATGTGTTCTCTTTTGGGAGTGCTGTAGTCACTTGGAGCAGAAAGAAACAGCCTACAGTTGCCTTATTGAGCACAAAGGCTGAGTACAAGGGTGCAACAATGGCTACATGTGAGGTAGCTTGGTTACGTAAGCTTCTTTATGATATGTATTAGTCTATAGATGGGCCAGTTGTCATTTATTGTGACAATATGAGCAGTATACACTTGGCAAATAACCCAGTCTATCATGCTAGAGCAAAGCACATTGAGGTGCATTATCACTACGTGCGGGAGAAGATTCTAGTAGGTTTTATTGATCTAGTTTATTTTAGCATAGAGGATCAGGTAGCTAACATATTCATGAAGGCATTGGGCACAGAGAAGCTGTGCAAGTTTAGAGACTTGCTTGGTGTGCAGGAATTGGGATTGAGCTTGAGGGGGAGTGTTGAGATATCGAGCTCCACCACTCGTAATATGCCAGGGTGACCATTGTGCATTTATGTCACCGACTTGTTAGCTGCAGATGCGGTTGGTACACTGCCCATGAATAATAGCTGGATGACAGCTATCTTTATGTACTCTAGTTAGTGGCTCAGTTAGTATGCCACCTAGGTTAGCTGAGTTGGTTTGAGACCCACATATAGGGTTCACCTATTCCTTTTGTACTTAGAGAGAGTTCTTTTGGCTTTCACAACTAAGAAGAGGAAAACTGTTTTCAGCCTCCGCATTTGTGTGTATTCCCCCATTGTGTATGTGAGAAAGTTGCAAGTGAGACTCCTTACTTCTCTCCCACTCTCTTCAGAGTGATAACATATTAAGAGAATACTTACATTAACACTGAGCCATGAAAGCCTGCAATTGAATTGACAAGCCAACATTTTTCATCTTCAAGGGAGCTTCAAGGTCTCAAACCACCAAACTCTAATGTGAGCTGCATGATCAATTAAGAATAATTATTATTTGACACAATCTTATCAATGAAAGAGTCAAAAAATTTTGTAATGCTACTTACACCTTGTAATATGCCATAAAGATGACTCGCACACCATTCAAATCTAGAGGTTACAACCAGGCAAAAACATCGGCTATGGTCTTTGTCTTATTGCTAAGTACACAGAGAATCTAACATATATATGCAATTTTGTACTGATCTTGGAAATTGTGATATAACCCCACTGCACGCACAAATAAAAGAACGTTAGCTCATTATATTTAAAGAAAATACTAAAGGATCAAGCCAAGAAAAAGTTTGTATCAAACCTGAGGATGGCCACCATCATTACATTGTCATTAACCTCTTCCAAATGATTGAAGAGGATTAAATAATCTTCTCTACCAAATGATAAGTATTAAGGTTTCTATTAAATGATAACCCTAACATCAAACGAACTTCTGAATTCCTTCAATGCAGCTACATTTGTAGAATTAATATGTGTAATAGCTAATATCCTTTCTACAGTTGAATTATAACCCTAACATCAAACGAACTTTTGAATTCCTTCCATGCAACTACATTTGTAGAATTAATGTGTGTAATAGCTAAGATTCTTTCTTCATGCTTCTTTAGCTAATCTGTGCTTGCAACACAGACCAAAAAGTGGTCAACTTTACTGCTTCATCTAAATCAACTGTCCAAAACTTGGAGAGTTTACAATATTTCCTTAATTATAAAAAATTTTGGCATCGATTTCTTTAACAATATGAATGTATGTTAGGAAAGCAGTAGAGTTAGTACAATTCTTTGAGACTTATAAACATTGTGCTATATTCAATGCCATGCTAATCATTAGGGGAGAATTGGCGTCTCAAAAGGGCCTCATAAGGAATGGATTAGGGAATGCTTAGTGGGCTAATGCAAGGGGCTTGGAGAGTCCCAAAGAGTCCTAGCCAGCCCAACCTAGGTGGGTTAAGCCCACATTTGAGCCCACCTCTCCCCCCATCAATGAGGGGAGGGGGCCACTTTTTGAAATTTGAATTTTAAATTTTGAATCTCCCTCTCTCCCTCCCTCTCTCTCTCTCTCTCTCCCTCCCTCCCCCTCTCCCTCCTCCCTCCCTCCCTCCCTCCCTCCCTCCTCCTCCTCTCCCTCTCCCCTCCTCCGTCTCGTTACATAAATTGACTTACCAACCCAATAGCATAGCTCAAATCTGGCCTGGTAATAGTCATATAAATCAAACTTCCTACTATGCGTCTGTACATAGTAGGGTCTTCCAAAAGCTCACCTGCATCTGTGCTCAACTTCACATTCTGCTTCAAAGGAACTAAAATAGGCTTACAGCCTGCCATCCCATATTTGGATAGCATGTCCAATCCATAATACCTCTGCAAGAGCCTAGTCGTCCATGGAATATTTAGGGAATATTCCCTATACTGTCACCTCGGGACCTCCCACCCTTGAACCCCTACCACGGGGGCCGTTGGCCCCCTTGGGACCCCCCAGCTAGGGGCTAGCTGGCCCCCAGGCCCTAGCAAAAATAAGAGGCTCCCACACAATCACCTTTCTACCATCAATATTGATAGACCTCATCTGACATGTAAGTCAGGATCAATCCAGTGTCCCAGGCTCACACATGGCTTCTTCTCATATGGGGGCCTTACAACTTGAGTACCTTGGACCACTAGTGGTTACCAGGAGGTTAGGGCATTGAGCATATCTAACACCCCCCCTTAATGTCCACCCATAGGTGAACTACCTTCTCGGCCCAATGCCGAGTCTCTGAAGATGACCCTGAAGTTGATCCTTCCCGAGTGCCTTGGTGAAGATATCTACTCCATTTTGCTCTGTTGGACAATAGACCAATTCCACTATCCCGATCAATCAAATCATGCACATAGTGATACTGAATCTCTATATGTTTTGTGCGCACGTAAAACACTGGATTTTTAGCAATGGCCATGCAACTTTGATTGTCACACCTCAGCAGAGTTGCCTCATCCTCTTGCACTCCCATGTGCCATAAGATCCTCCTCAGCCACACTGCTTCACATGCAGTAAAACATGCTGCCTTGTACTCAGCCTTGGTAGAAGACAATGCCACTGTTGGTTATTTCTTATTGATCCAAGAGAAGATACCTGAACCTAAAGAGAAACAATATCTAGAAACTGATTTCCTGGAGTCAACATCTCCAGCCCATCTGAGTCATAATGACCAGCCAAGGAAGTGCCTGTACCATAGGTGATGCCATAATCAAGAGTGCCCTTCACATACCTGAGTAATTGCCTCCTTGCATTCCAATGATTATCCCGGGGCTTATTGGAGAACCTGCTCAAAATGCCAATACCAAAACTGATGTCCGGTCTGGTGTTGCACAGATAGATGATACTACCGATCAACTTCTTGTACCTCCTGATGTCTACTGGTGGTGAGGCATCCTCCATAGACAACCTCACATTTACCTCCATAAATGTAGCTATCTCCTTGCACTCAGACATACCAAATGCCTTCAAGATCTCCCTTGCATATTTTTGCTGAGAGATGAAGATCTTGCCTGACTTCAATCCCCAAATAGTAGTGCATCAAGCCTAAGTCTGTCATCTCAAACTCTATGCTCAATGCCTTTCTAGTCTGTTGGATCATGTCTTCATAGTCACTTGTAAGAAGAGATCATCCACACATAGAACAATAATAGCAATTTTTTCACCTTTCCTGTACACATACAAGTTAGCATCTGCTGAGGCACATCTTTTGAAGTTTAGTTTATGAAAGAATTTGTCTATCCATTGGTACCATGCTCTTGGGGCCTACTTCAGCCTGTACAGAGCCTTCTTCAACTTACATACCTTGTTCTCAGAACGGAAGGCCTCAAACCCAGGTGGCTAAGCCATGTACACCTCCTCCTTGAGGTCACCATTCAAGAATGCTGATTCAACATCCATTTGATAAACTGGCCACTTTTTATGAGTAGCCACCGATAGTACTGTGCGAATAGTGGTCATTTTGGCAGTCGGACTGAAAGATTCCTGAAAATCAAACCCTTCAACCTGTGAAAATCATTGTGCAACCAATCTGGCTTTGTACTTTTCCAAAGTCCCATCGGCCTTGTACTTTACCTTCCAAACCCACTTGGTGCTAATAACCTTTTTGTTAGGTGGTCAATCTACCAGATCCCAAGTTTCATTCTTCATGATGTTGTCATATTCTACTTGCATAGCATTTTTCCAATCTCAGTCTACAAGTGCTTCCTCCAAACTCACATGCTCCTTTACTTCTGCAATAATCTCAGCCATCAAGGCCATATTGACTATGTGAGCAGAAGCCCTCCTTTGCTCCTCGATTCTCTGAGACTACCTTGGTCCATCTGCATGCTGCTCAATAGACATAGGCATTTGGTTATCATGGTCGTAGAGCTACCTTACCAATCGTGGCAATGGCTTTTCTGGTGGTGTAACAATAGGTTGGTGACTTATACCTTCATCATCTGATATTTCCTCCTCCTTTATAGCTCTTGGGACAAGTCCATAGTGAATTACCTCTTCGCTTGATGATAAAGTGGAAGACTCTTCTCTACCTCCACTGCATGTGGCTGCTCCGTGAACACCACATCACGGCTCGCTATGATCTTCTTTGCCTTTTGGTCATACAACTTATAGGCTTTCTTCTCATCACAATAGCCTAAGAAGATACATTTGGTGCTTTTTGGTTGTAGCTTGTTTCTCTCTTTGTCTAGTACATGCACATAGCATTCACACCCAAACGTTTTGAAGTGGGAGACAGATGGCTTCTTACCGTTGTAAGCCTCATGTGGTGTTTTACCTTTGAGTGCCTTTGTATAGCTGCGATTAAGGATGTAAACCGCAGTGTTGATAACCTCAACCCAAAAGTGGTTTGGCAGTCTAGCACCTTTCAACATACACCTCCCCATCTCCACCGTGGTCTACATTCGGCATTCAACAACCAAATTTTGTTGAGGCATATGTGGTGTCATCATTTGTTTCTTGATCCCTTTGCTCTTGCAAAAATCTCCAAACTCTGTAGAAACAAACTCACCACCACCATCCGATCTGATTTTCTTCACTTTTTTTCGTGATTCATTTTCAACAAGCTGTAGCCATTCTTTAAATTTACCAAAAGCTTGAGCCTTTTTGCAAAGAAAGTACACCCACATCTTCCTACTATAGTCATCGATAATCAATAAAAAATAGGAAGATCCCCCAAGGCCTGTGTAGGCATCTTACCGCACAAGTTAACATGCACCAACTCTAGAGGAGCGTTTGCTCTATTCTTGCTTTCTTTTGGGAATGCCTTTCTTTGTTGCTTGCCCATCATGCAAGCTTTACATAGTTCTTTGGATTTTGTGACTGCAGGTAAGTGAGCAACCATACCTTGCTTCTGCATCTCCTTCAGCATTGCAAATCTGATGTGGCTGAACCTTTTATGCCAAAGTCTGCTTGTGCCCACTCCAGCGGTGGCTATAAGAGCACTTAGCTCATACAGGTTGTTCCTCCTTACTCCTGTACTAACAAGATTGCCTGCACTATCCAAAATTTTTGCTCCTGTCTTGTTGAACCTCACCTCATGGTCAAGGTTAGTTATGGAAGCAACTGATAGCGAATTTCTCTTGATTTGTGAACATACAGCACATTAGATAGTTTCTTAACATCTCCATTTATAGAAACAAATGAAACCGTACCTGTACCCTCAATAGGGCATTAAACCGTACCTATACGCTCAATAGGGCATTTTGCGTTATTACCAACTATCATGGTGATGGGTTCCTATAGAGGTTGCATGGAACAATATAGACCCTTCTTGCAGGTCATGTGATGGGAGGCACCACTATCCAACACCCATGAATCAGTGGTTGAAGCTTCTTGAACTAAGGAACACTCTTCCTCAATGGCCAGAAAGAGATCCAACTCTGCTTCCATTGTGTTAGTTGTCTCTTTCCCCTTATCTGTCTTCTTTAGGATACCATTCTTTTCATCTGCTTTCTTGACCTGGTAATCTGCAATCATATGGCCCTTCTTTTTGTAGTAGAAGCATTCTCCTTCAAACTTCTTCTTGTAGCCCTTCTTCTTTTTGTCACCACTAGTAGAGGACTCACCTTTGGTGGAGGAACCACCTTTGCCTTTCGTAGTGGCAGAGAAAGCAGCATCCCCATTATTGCCTCCATCTCGAGCTTTAAGCCTCAATTCCTCCTCCATAAGTAAAGCACAGAACTCCTCAAATGACAATGGTTGGGGTCTCACCTGAGTGTTAAGCGCTGTTACAAGTCCATCAAATCTTGGTGGACATATTCAGAGACACTACTGAGCTAGATCTTTGCTAGTCTTTTGTATCCCAGCACCAACCATCTGGTCACACAAATTTTTGATTCAAGTTATAAACACCTCCACTGTCTCTCCTTCATTAAACTTCTCAGATGCGAGGTGATTCTCCAAGTTCTAGATCCTTGTCTGATTCCGTGTCTCATACTGACTCTTCAATATGTTCTAGGCCACAATTGCCTTAGATGTATGCTCAAAACACTATCAGTAGTACTTGTAACTAAGGCACACAGAGCATCTGCATTCTTGCATTTCCAAGCTCGTAGAAGGTTAGCATTAGGAGGTATCATACTCCCCGGATTTGCTGGGTTGGGGGTTCCTTGTGGTTCTGGGTCAGTCCCTAGTACTGTCTCTAGAAGCTCATATGAATCTAGAATAGCAATAATTTTAAACTTCCATAGAGTGTAGTTCGTACCATCTAGCTTGCCTTCAGTGAAGGCTGGTGGGCGAATCCTTAATGCTTGGATTGTTGGTACAGTAGTAGCTACTGAACTTGAGCTGCTTCTTGTGGAGCCACTTCCTGTTTCCATCACTCCGTATACTATTGAAGCCCTCGCCTCTCTTCTATTCTTCGATCCTTAGAGCCGCTTGGGCTCTGATACCATGTTAAATTACATGGCGCAACGGAACATAAACTAAACAAAGAATAGAGAGTACACAGCAAAATGGAGAGGAACACAATTTTTCTTCAATACTGATGTAGTACAGATGATAGCTCTGTCCACCCGTGCACTTCCACAATGGAGCTTAGATGGCGATCTAGACAGATACTAGGTGAAGAGCTACTAGCTGGAAGATCTAATCTGATCTGAATTGATCTAGATCTGGACTGGGGAAGCGATCTAGACAGATACTAGGTGACGAGCTACTAGTTGGAAGATCTGATCTGAACTAATCTGGACTGGGGAGGTTACCTCTTTATAGCTATGAGGGCGGTAGTCGGATCAACGTAGTCGGTGGAGTCGACCAGTCGACCTAGTTGGTGGAGCCGACCAGTCAACCTAGTCGGTTGAACCGACTAGTCGTCCATGGAATATTCAAGGAATATTCCCTATACTGTCGCCTCAGGTGCTTCCACCCCCAAACCCCCACCAAGGGGGCCAGCTGGCCCCAGCAAAAATAAGGGGCTCCCACACAATCACCCTTCTACCATCAACAGTCTCATTGATAAACCTCATCTGACATGCAAGTCAGGATCCATCCAGTGTCCTAAGCTCACACATGGCTTCTCCTCATATGGGGGCCTGACAACTTGAGCACCTTGGACCACTGATGGTTACCAAGAGGGTGGGGCATTGAGCATATCTAACAGTGTTCACTAATTTAAATGGCCAAGCATCCAAGAAAAATATATGAAGCCATAGGCAGCAAGCATGAGTGGTGACCTTGGCTCTTTGTCTAGGAGATGGTGCTCGCCATTGCCATTGCCACAGTGACGTGAAGGTTTGTCGGTGGCCTCTTTGTTGGGTCAAAAAGGTATGCTTCTGTCTCTTTGTTTCTAACATTCATACTTGAGCGTTTGTCTTTGAGGTCTCTCACTAATCCCTCCAAGGTGCCCCACTCAAAACTTTTTAATGGAAAATTCATCCGGCCTTCTTCTCTCTATTCACAAAGAAGTTGGAGTGTCACAACTTTTCTATTTAAATTCTAAAATAAAGAAAGTGAGCTTGAAATTGGATATTGAATATGAGAGATGATGTTATTGGGTTAGTTAATTGGAAAATATTTGCATTGTGCACATATCACTCTGCATTTATTAATAAACACACGTTTGTGTACGTGGAGAGTTGGCACACTTTCTCTCCAAACGTTCTAAGACCAAGGAGCTTGGGCAGACAACAATTTGTATTCAGCAAAGCAAGTTGTGCAAAAGTGAGCTATGAGTAGATGTGGTGGTGTAATTGGCAAGCATTTTGTAGCCACACAAAGAAATTCGCATTTAGCACATAACCACATGTTTGTGTAGGTAGATAGTTAGCACTCAAAAATTATAAGATCAAGGAAACCTTTCCTTGGATTCATACCATTTTGAATTCAACCCATAGCCTTTCCTTGGGTTCATAGCGCTTTACATCCATAGTATATGCACTTTGGTAATCTACTCAAAATAGGGGCACACAAAAATTTGCACTCAGCTTATAGCAATTTGCAAAAATGAGCTTGAAATTTAATATTGAAAATGAGATTAGATTAATATCAAATAATCAAAAACCATTTTGCATTCCACACATAACACTTTGCATTTAGCACATTACTATACATTTGTGCGGAGTGAGAGCTGACACACTTTCTCTCTAAAATTATGACCAAATAGCATGCCCTTCCTTGGGCACTCAATAAATTCACATTCTCCTAGTTGGTACCATATATTTAATCCCAAAAAATTTATGCCAAAACTCTATTCAAACTCTACATTTGTGTAGAGTGAGAGCTGACACACTTTCTCTCTAAAATTATGACCAAATAGCATGCCCTTCCTTGGGCACTCAACAAATTCACATTCTCCTAGTTGGTACCATAAGCATGATTTGCAAGATGCCATAGCTTTGGAGCATGAAACAATGCTTCTACACCCTAGTTTGCATGCAAAGCTATGTAATAATCTAAGCTCTACCACATTTAATTGAATTTCTAGTTTTTAAAACTCACACAGTACAACAACTCAAACCATTTTCTTAATGACTTCCTTAAGCCTCATGGTCCCTTCATGCAGTAATGCTTTGTTCATTGTTGCATGCTCCACTTGAGACTCATCTTGTCAGTTCTTTATCTAAACCCCTTGCTCTCCCCTTGCTCATAAATGTCTTGTGGTGTACCTTGGACACTTTTTAATCAGTCTTGCATCTTGCTGCTAAACTCCAAGAGGGTTTGGGAGTGAGGAGGTAATGAATCCCTATCTCTTTAAGATTTTTTAGAGCTTCTATGGCTGCTCAAAGGTGTGTTTGAGAATTTCATGTGATTGCATATGTTTGTTGTCAAGTTTGCCCACCATCCAATGTGTTTAGCCGAAGTTTAGCCCTGTAACTCATTGATATCATAATCAATGTCTAGCTTGAAGGCTTCACTTCTACAATGATACAAAGGAACCTTAATGTTAGACATGGACTGATCTTATAGATTTTCTAGTTCCAACTCACATTGGGAAAAATGCAATTGTCTTGCAAGATGGATATTAAATGTAGGTGATGGCACATTGATGCTATGTGGATGAAAAATGCACAGTAGATAATATGGGTATGGTTTTCGAGTAGTTTTCAGAATTTCCCTATAAGTGGTGGTTTTAACATTGATTTAAATATCCTACCCAAGCATTATATGATTTTTTACAAAAAACATGCATCATAAGATGCTCTCAAGTCTTAAGAAGATCCTTTGTGGCTATATAAATAGAGATTCCATCAAGAAATACGATTTAAAAAATAAGGGGAAAGCTATTGAGTATGCATCACATCATGCTATGAAGCATATATGCAAGTTTGCACAAGTGCTTGGGTAAAATATGTTATATTACCATGTTTGCATAAGTAATCAATATTGTTTTGAAGATTACAACATATCGATTTATGGTGTTGATACTATGTTTGGAGATTACAACATATCGATTTATGGTGTGATGGGAAGATTTATCCAAAATGTCTACTCCAAAACTCTACTCTTCCATTCTCACATCCAAAAAAATTACTAAAGTTTATGGGTGACAGAACAAAAGGTATGCATGGATACATCACAACTCAATCTCAAGTTGCGCACATGTATGTCTTTATATGAGTTGGAGGCAAACACAAAAATGCAACAAATACTCAAAAGCTCTAGATTGAAAGAGCAGCTATAGAATGAAATTAAAGGACATACAAAGATGAGGGAGACGTTACATAAAGCAAGATCGATAGCAACCCCATTGGGGGATAGGCAAAACAAACTTTTGCAACCTTGCAGAATTGAAAGCTGGAAGTGAAGGGTGAAAGTGGCGAGTTCAAGAAGCATGGTAAGGTTTTTTAAAGCATTTGCTATTTGAAATTTGGCGATGATAAATCTTATTATGTTAACTCTTATTTACGCATCCTGTTTGTAGAAAAAATTTGGAGCCCCAAAAGGAAAATGTTGATTCGAATGGAGGATTACCGAAATTCGATTGAGACGGTAGTTTGAGAGAAGACTTTCATAAATTTTGACATTCTATTATGATGATTTATGTTCAAAAAGTATCATGCATTGCTTACTTTTACAATTGTTGTCCTACCCAACCATGATATTGTGAGTAATCAATTGTCTTACGTACAAACAACAATTTCTAAAAATATTTAGCTAACTTTTTGCAAGGGTCAAGGAAGAAGGAGGGGTGGAAGAAAGGGATCAAAGTATGTGTTTTCTTATGCAACTTCATTTTCAAGGAAAAAAATAATGGGAGGAGGAGCCTCCTAGGAGGCCACGATATCGCGGCCTCTTGGGAGGCTCCTTCTGCCAATTTTATTTGTGCCATACCTTGGTCAATCAGACTCCAAATATGGTCACCTTTGTAGTCACAATGATTGGAAAGATATGAATGAATACATTTATCATGCTAAAGTGTGAAAATTCTAAATATTTAGAAAGTTTGTACTTATCTTTGTTTCATTAGAGCAAGACCAAACTCTATATTTTCTTATGACCATGGATTTTTCTCATATAGAGTTTAGGTCCTTGGTTTCCTCCCTCCATCCCATAGGTGTATACATGGTCATGTACATATGAAGGTGATCTATATTTAGTTAGCATCATGGTCATAAGGTGATCAATATTAGTTCCATAGTTTAAACATTTTATTCATATGATTATTTCATGTACAAAATGGATCAAATCATATGGGTGAGCTACAAATAGCTATTTGTGATGGGTTTTGCTAGGAGGAGCTTCTATATCATGGGTGGGACTATTGTTATTTGTATGTAACTCCACAAAATAAAGAAACCCCTTCAACTCATGTGCTACTTTACATAATTTTGAGTGATCGCCTCAAGGTGTAGACATTGCAACATTTCCCCTTTTGTATCCATTGAATGACTACTAACTTGCATGGATTTATTATGTATCAAATTATAGGTTTTCTCTTTGTATGTTGCCAATAAATTTTCCTTTGGTATTCATTGAATAATTACTGACTTACATGGATTTATGAGTTATCCCCAATAGTAAGTTTTATCTTTCTAAAAATAAGTGAAAAAAATCTTTGATAGTGTCATTAGATTCAACCATTTTTAGTAAAAAATTATTGCTACTATAGGTTTAGACAAAGTTCCTCACAAGCATCGCTCAAACTCTAGGCTCTCTCAAATGCAGTCACTCAATGTTTTGACTTACTCATCCGAATGCTCTTCTCGTAAAACCAATGAAAGGTCTCCTCTTTAACTACTAATGTGAAAGGAAGAAAAGAAGTTTAAAACCATCAAACGCAATGTTGTGCAACAATTCGTGGAAAGTAACAAAGTTGATGTAAACTTAATTCAAGAGGCTCTTAATGAGAGTGGAGTTAGCAAAAAAGGTTATTCTTCTATTTTCAATGCAGTATCATCAACTTTTAAAGATCAAAGGATCAAACGTATGCTTCTTCCAAATCTTGCAAAAGTCTGGAATTTAAGAGCTTTACTCAATCAACGAGTAGAAGATTTTATTAGAAAGTGGTTGCATATTGAGGATGTATTTGAAGGTAGTAAGGGGACTGTATAATCCTTGGAATGATATTATTGTTAATCTTGAACAAATACAAAAAGAAATGGTTGAATTCTACAAAATCACATTTGAAGAGAGTCAAGGACGACTTATATTTGTCATAAAGTTGGATAAATGTGAAATTGTTAAGGAGAAAAAGATTAAGAGAGTGACCATCATGCTTATGAATAGGGCAATTGATACATCAACAACAAAAGCAAACTCAAAGCATTTCAGTGTACAATCAAAGAGGCACATTTGGTGGTTGGGTGGATTTGAGGTAAGCACGAACTTTCACTTACAATCATTTTTCATTTCTAAAATATGTTGCTATTTGATTTCATTTATTATATCTTGATGCTTGAATAGAGTTTCATTTCCCAATGGCAGGTAAAGACATAGGATCACCAAATCCTATTTTGGGTGTTTCACCATATGTAAATACTAGCAGTCATCAAAAACCAAGTTCAAGGAAAGCAACTTCATTTTGAAGGAAAGGGCAATTTCCAAGTTGATTGGCATATGATAGGGGACCTCAAGACCCTCAAGTGCATGTTTAACATAAACAAAGGACATAATTCAAAATCTCCATGCCTTTACTACTGCAAGGAGCCATCCCAAGTCATGGATCCTAAATGGTGGACAAGAGCTCCTAATAGGGATAAGATTCATCCCAAATTCAAAACAATTCTTGATATTCCTTTGTGCAATATACATATATGCACTTTGCATGCTTTATGTAGAATCATCGAAGAGTTGGTTTTTTTATATATTGGATTTGCTTGGAAGCTTCGACCAGAAAAGCATAGGAAAAAATCAATTGCTGCATTAGAAAAAGTATTATCGGACATGGGTCCCCATGGAGGAGATGTTCATATCATAATAAACATCAAGAAGTCCAAAAATTTGGGCCCTCTATTGATCAAACTTTAGTGCTAGTTAATCAAAAGGATTAGGAAGGTGGAATTGATATATATATATAGTCGACTATCGACATGACTATGTTACATGTACTTAGGACTTATTATTGCCATTTTGCATTTTTTTGCATTCTATATTCATGTGGATGCTCGTTTAGTAGCTCCACTACCACAGCTCATTGTATCAAGTTTTTCACAGTCTTATAGACCCATCGGTCTTCTGAAAACTTTAATAAAATTTATCTCTCTCTCTCTCTCTCTCTCTCTCTCTCTCTCTCTCTTTCTCTCTCTCTCTCTTCGTGATGCTTGAATGGACAGAAGTGGTTTTGGATAAATAGAGTTTGAAACCTTATGGAGATTTATAATAATGAAGCAGAGACTCTATAATATTTTCCAAGAAATTTAGTAGAAAGTTTGAGTTGACTATCTTTTGTTGTAGGACTTTGTGTCCTTTGTAACATTTGACAATACAATATAATTGTGTTTACTGTTTTAAGTCTTTTACATCAAGTTGCTCTCCTTCGATGTGTTTAGCCTCAGAATCTAGTAGAAGTGGCTCTCTAAACCTTTTATATGATGCTTTCCATAACCATCTAAATGTCTAGGATTTTTGATTCCAAGTGCTAAAGTAGAAGCAGTGTATGTCAAAAAGTACCTTGAGTACCATTCGCTTGAACAATACCCACAAATGTCCAAAGCAAATAAGTTCTCAATTAATATAAATTTTTCCTTCCACCAATTTACTTGGTACCCATCAAGAAACTTTGAAAAACATTTGAAAAAGTAGACAGTCGTACCTCTCAATCATTGCTTACCTATTTATGGTAAATCAAAATCTTGGCAGAGAACATCTTGCTCATATATTGTGCAAGGGAAGAGAACAGTCCAAGTCTCCTTTCTCTGCACCCAATGGACCTTCTCAAAAAAATTACATCTTCAATATGGTAGCTTTTCTACCTTTCTTTATGGTGCCTTGGCCTTTCATCTTGTTTGTGCCTTCCAACATCATGCTCTTTGAAATGTGTAAAAATCCACCCAACTTATCTGGGACAAGATAGTTTGTTTTCTTTCTTGCATTTCTAACATGTATTGGTCGTGGCAACAATAGGTTCGTTACACCTTGAACACAAAGTGCATTTATGAAAACATGATCTACAGGTAAGTACCCTTGTCTACTAATGCCAACAACATCACATGCATGTTGGCTGGGTCTACGATGTCCCCTAAATCAGCTGCAACCTCTTGTAAAATTGCACTTTGCAATGCATGCCAACCTGGATCCCTAAGAATGGAAATAAGTTCTCTCTTCTTCACTATACTCTTTACTGCACAAAGTTTGTTAGATTCGTCACTTCCAACAACCTCCGCCATAAAATTCCTACCAAAAGCATGGATGAGATTAGAAAAAACATACCATTAAATGATTATATGAAAAACATCATAATTGCAAAAAACTCCAAAACAAGCATACCATGTCGCTTGCACTCTACGCTTTCATCAAATAATGTTGTTAATCAATTTTTGGCATACCCCCCCAAAATCAAGACCCCCATTTCAAAGAAAGGTAAAGAACACAAGTGCTTGTTCTTATGCTCATGAGACAACAAAATGCATGACATGGGAAACCAATGGGGTCTTACTTTTGATGTTTGTATGTATGTATGTATGTATATATATGCATGTACATACATACATACATACATACATACATATATATATATATATATATGTATGTATGTATGTATGGATGTATGTATGTATATGTTGATGCATATATGTATATATTGATGTATATATTGATGCATACAATTTTGATATATGGAGAAAATGGACATGAAAATCATCTAAATTGGCTCTTGCCATTTGATTTGATATATGAGATGACCCCATTTGGATTTATAAGTCCGAAGATACGGGGTGCTACTTTTAGGGCCTGAATGCCTAAAATAGGCAGCACGTTAACATGCTATGGGTCCTACTTTTGAGGCCTAAATGCATGAAATAGGTAGCGCGTTAATGCGCTGCCTATTTCAGGCATTCAGGCCCTAAAAGTAGGACCCCGTATCTTTGGACTTGCATATCCGAATGGGGTCATGTCATATATCAAATCGAATGGCAAGATCCAATTTAGATGGTTTTCATGTCCATTTTCTCCATCAACTAAAACTATATTCATCAAAGAATGTTGTTTATCAATTTTTGGCATACCCCCCCCAAAATCAAGACCCCCATTGCAAAGAAAGGTAAGGAACACAAGTGCTTGTTCTTATGCTCATGAGACAACAAAATGCATGAAATAGGCAACCAATGGGGTCCTAATTTTGCTGTATGTATGTATGTATCTATATACATACATATATATCTATATGTGTGTATATATATATGTGTGTGTGTGTGTGTGTGTGTGTGTACACACACACACACACATGTATGTATGTATGTATGTATATATTGATGCATATCTTGATGTATATATTCATGCATACAGTTTTGATTGATGGAGAAAATAGGCATGAAAACCATCTAAATTGGCTCTTGCCGTTCGATTTGATATAGGACATGATCCCATTGGGATTTGTAAGTCCAAAGATACGGGGTCCTACTTTTAGGGCCTGAATTCCTGAAATAGGTAGCTTGTTAATGTGCTGCCTATTTCATGCATTTAGGCCTCAAAAGTAGGACCTCATTTATCTAATTAATAAAACTATTTTATCTATTTAATAAAACTATATGCATCAAATAATGTTGTTTATAATTTTTTGGCATACACCCCCATTGGAAAGAAAGGTAAGGAACACAATGCTTGTTCTTATGTTCAAGAGACATTAAAAAAGAGGCCTGGTAGCCCAAAAATGGCAGCGCATCAATGCGCTATCATTTTTGGGTTGCCAGGCCTCTTTTTTGTTGTCTCACGAGCATACATATGGAGGTTATTATACAATATAACTAAGAAGTAGTTCTACAATTTGGATGCATTAAGAGCATTCATATAGCAAGGAAGAATATAATAATTGAATACATTTTTTTTTCAATACATATTGCTAGTGAGACTACCAAAAAGAGGCTCTACCCCTCATGATGTCTCTGGATACAGAATATGAGATTGCTTGATGCTTGGATTGCAACTGGAAATGTTGCGTGGGCAAAGCCACTATATGCCTCAAGTGTTGGAAATTGATGTATGGCTCAAGTGCTAGAATGTGCAAATCATGGCCAAAATCAAGACCCCTTAGAGATTCCATGAGGGCTATCCTTTTACTACTACACACGTCACCTTTAGTTGAGGGCAGAACCATTCGTCATCATAGGCAGTAGGTTCATGGGACCCCATCCCATGATCCAAGGCATTATTCAAAGACAAAGTATTTTTGACCATTCTCAAATTGAGTTTGCCAATTCCTAATCTGATTGATTTCATTTACTGGACTTGCAATGCTTGCAAAGCCGTTGCTTAAGCTTGAATGAGCCTCTTGATTTTGGGGGTATAATGGTAAAAAATGGCTTAACACGCCCAAAATCAAGAGGCTCATTCAAGCTTAAGCAAGGGCTTTGCACGTCTTGTTTTTGGGTGGCAAAAGCATGAAAAATGACAGCGCATTAACGTGTTGCCATTCTTATGCTTCCCCCCTCCAAAAACAAGACCCCCAAGCTATTCATTAGAGACACCAAAATGAGGGGAAGGATGACGTGAGGAGTAGAGGAGCTGGCCAATGAGGGGAGGGACAGCCTTGGAATTCCCAGCAACAAGCATGATGCAAGGAGGTGAGAAGGCAAATAAGCAAGGAGGTGAGGAGGTGAGGAAGCAAGGAGGCGAGGAGGCAAGAGGCAGTCTTGAAGGGCAACAAGAGGTTGGAGGTGGCCGAAAGAGTAAGCAGGAAAGGGAGGGATGGAGATTGCTTGCAGGAAATGCTTGGATTAATGCTACAAATGCCATTTTTTTGTGTGTGTTTTGTAGCATGAAATTTTTATGGCATTTTTCTTTTAAAAAATACAACATTGTTGTGATTAATTGCGCTACAAACAACTCAAGCCGTAAAGCACCATGGATTAGTACAATAATATACATCACAAATGGATGCATACACTCATATACATCATTGATGGATGCATACACTTATACTCACATCAATTTCCAATATTGTATTAGATGGACCCTTAGCATATATGTGTGCATAGAAGACCATTTCCTACATTGATCCCTGATTTCATAGTTAAATTATTCCCTTTCTCACATTCTAACATGTGAAGATTTAATGTACATGCATTATGGGCACATTATATTGCAGTTTATAACTAACTCTTTTTATGAATGCATGATACTTGTATATGGTCAAAAAAGGTATATTATCATTTTTGAATGACAACATTACTCTATGCTCCATTTTATCCTATATTAGAAACTATGATCACTAGATATTACATAAATGTATTGCTCCTTTATATCCTATACTAAAAACTATTTTGACCCAAATACATAATGCCAATTGAGGTTAGTACTAATGACAAGTGATTAAAATAATCTAATGGTATGAATGAGATCTTGTAAATTTTGGATATATAATATGGATACTATGTTGATTGAGCTATTTTTCTAAGGGAATATTTTCAACTTAATTACTAGATACATACTTACAATGGTGACCTGATTCCCATCTATATGTATAATCAAGTTTTACTTTGTGTTTAAAAAAAAGCTTTTGCATAAGGTTAAAATTCGAATAGTATTTATATTTGTTTAAGACTACCCATTGAGCTGGATCCTATCCTTATATTGAACATGATAATGTTCATAAAGATTTTATGAATACAAATAGATAGCATTGGCTCTCTTTTTAGTGGTTGGGAATGAACCCTAAAAGTACCCTGAAACGACTATGTATGATATGCACAGTAAAACACATTTTTTCTCGGCTATTTTTCTAGGAATTCCATATCAACGTAGCTACTTCTTTTTTATTTTGTATTTTCCATGCTCTTGTTGAAGCAGTAGCATAGCGGGAATAGAGAAATTCACTCAAACAAACTCAACGGCAAATTTCACTTTAGTGAAACATAGGAGACTTTGTTGCAAACTTCAAATTAGAAAAGCACACACTCATTAGAAGTATTTATTAGCAAGCGAAACCTTATTTGTAGCATGGAAGTGATCATGGTAGAGTGGCATAATCCCTATTTTGCTTTTTTCATAGGTTCTTTTGCTACTCATGGTTGGCGGATACACCACGGCATAGATCCGAATAGATATTTGGTTTTTTGCTTCAACTTGCTTGACTAGACTTTCCTTGATGATTGTTCGATTGTGCATGAGAGTAGTCACTGGCTTAATTGATGCATTAAGTGCAATGTTTTCCTTAAAGTTTTTCATACTACAGGATACGAGTTTGCTTATAGGGGTGGAAATAGAAGCTTGTTAACGCCTGGTGCATATTTTCCATTAGATGTAGCAGGATACTAGTTACAAAGTGTCCTTGCAAATTATTTCACTTGAATCATGCTACTCTTATGCTTGAGTTTGTGGTCACGTATTGAGTTTAACATAATAGTCTATAGGATACTAGATGAGCACTCAACATAGTGGTTAGATGCATTCATTTCTAGTTTCGATAGAACTATCATTCAGACATTGGTCATAATAGAAGTATGGAGGGCTAAAATCCTTTTTTGGCTCCCTAAGTTTTTTAAAGCATGGTATTGTCCAGATTACATAGGTATTTTCACTAAGCAAAATAAATCCTTATGATGAAAATGTGTTTTTTTCCTTTAACATAGTTAGTTCTGTTTCCATGTTTTTGGATCGAATGTATGGATGATCTTCTGCAAGCATAAAAGACATGATATGTATATGTAGCACATGATCATGTTTACATATTTTCAGTCATATATTCTACCTTGTGATCTATCATTATCTTGCTGTGTGGATGTTCAATCTGAGTAGTGTTTGCTTTTTTTATCGTAAATTTTATGTATTGTTGTGTCTCTACCTCTCCACAATGACTCAAATGTGATAGTATGGGGATGAAAGAGAAGTTAATTGTGAGTTTTAGGCATGCCTTCAATGTTGGAATATGTTTAATTTGCTTATGATCACATCAATTGTTCCAATGATATTGAGAGGAATAAGATGCTGGATGAGGTTCTCGCTCACTTGAAACCTATTCAATCTTGCTCACTTATTTGGGGCTGCTCACTTTTCTCCGCTCGCTTTTTGGTAATCCTCTCTCTCTCTCTCTCTCTCTCTCTCTCTCTCTCTCTCCCCCCTTTCTTTGCTCCTATATGGAACACAAGGTAGTGTACAAAAGAATGCGATTTGGAGGGTTGGGGAATCCCCAACCCTCTAAACCACATTCTTTTGTACACTTTTGTGTAGACTCTCACCCAAAATAAATGTACAAAAGAATGCAATTTGGAGGGTTCGGAAATGCCCAACCCTCCAAATTGCATTCTTTTGTACACCTTCTTGGCCTGCCATTTTTTTAAGTAAGGTTGTCTTGAGATATGTGATATATAGCCTCTCTCTCTGTCTCTCTCTGTCTCTGTCTCTGTCTCTCTCTCTCTCTCTCTCTCTCTCTCTCACACACACACACACACACACACACACACACACACACATACACACACACATGCACATGCACACACATACACACACACACACACACACACACACACACACACACACACACACACACACACACACAAACACACACACACACACACACACACACACACACACACACACACACACACACATAAACCTATTCCCTTCCCCTCCTCATGCTCTTGAGGATGCACCTTAGCTTCAAAATAAGAAACACCAAAGAGTGTACAAAAGAACGTGATTTGGAAGGTTGGGAAATTCCCAACCCTCCAAATTGCATTCTTCTAGACACTTTTTGGACTACAGATTTTTGGCCTAGGTATTGTGTGTGTGTGTGTGTGTGTGTGTGTGTGTGAGAGAGAGAGAGAGAGAGACAGAGAGAGAGAGAAGGGGGGGGGGGTAGGAGAACAGAAGGGAGGGAGAGATAGGTACCTATTTGAATGGAAGTCAGTGGGGCCCACAGATTGCATGGAAGTGAGTGAAGATACCAGGAACATGCAGAGGATGATTGAGCTAAAGAGGATGATTACGAGGGACATGAAGAGGATGATTGAGTCATTGCCCCCATAAAAGATGATAAATAATATAAATAAAAGGTGTCCCTTGGTTTTTCATAGAATCATCATTCATAATTACCCACACATGTGAAGGGGATGCGATTGTTGGGACACGTATGTGATTTAATGCATTCATAATTACCCCACAACAATCGGACTCCCCACGTAGAGACCCGCATGTGCACTCCTCTCTCTCTCTCTCTCTATCTATCTATCTATCTCTAGGGAGGGGGAGAGAGAGAGAGAGAGAGAGAGAGAGAGAGAGAGAGAGAGAGAGAGAGAGAGAGAGAGAGAAAGAGAGAGAGAGAGAGAGAGAGGACATGCCATACCTTCTTGGAGTCTCTCTTGTCCTCTCTCTCTCTCTCTCTCTCTCTCTCTATATATATATATATATATCTTTATCTCACACATGTCCCCAATTACTACTTACTAAATAGAACTTTTTGTGATATTTTAAGGACGACTGCCAATTCCACTACTACTCTTTTATATCTCCACTCCCTCCTACACTATCACTTCCATTGCTACTTCAACTACCACGTGCACTTCTACTTCCACTGCCATATCACTTTCCCTTCAAGTGTGGTTTTTCTAGTTATATGCATCTCCACTATGAGCCACTATTAGGACCACAAGGGGCATCAACAATGAGTTTATTCTCTCTCTCTCTCTCTCTCTCTCTCTCTCTCTCTCTTTTCTTTTCTCCTATGTGAAAGACAAGGTAGTGTGCAAAAGAATGCGATTTGGAGGGTTGGGGAATCCCCAACCCCTGAAATCACATTCCTTTGAACACCTTCTTAGACATATACTAAACATCGCTAAATCTCTCTCTCTCTCTCTCTCTCTCTCTCTCTCTCTCTCTCTCTTCCATGTTTCCTGTGCACCCAACGAGGAAAGAAAGTACCAAAGAATGTGATTTGGAGGGCTGGGAAATTCCTAACTCTCCAAATAGCATTCTTCTGTACACGTTTTGGTGTGCAGAGTTTGGGACCTAGGGTTGATGTGTGTGTGTGTGTGTGTGTGTGTGTGAGAGAGAGAGAGAGAGAGTAACTATCATCAATGGAAGGGAGAGATTCTAGCAGAGGTAGGGTATGTAGGTGAGTGAGGCAATAGCGAACGCAGGCGAGCGAGCTGCCATTAGTGAGGAACCTGATGCAAATGCAGGGGATGGAGCCTTTGGTGCTATAATAAGAAATGAACTCTATAAATTGAAGTTGTTCCTTGATTTTCATGCCAAATTTGGATTATAAATGGTCACACATGTGGATGGGATGGGTCATTGTGAGGTGCGTGTGATTTAATGACATTTATAAATTTATGCCATTGGAAGACATTAGAGCCTCATCCTCCCAAATAGATCCTTATACGGACTCGCCATGCCCGCCACTCCATCCCCACCATGCTCGTCACTCCATGCTTGCAACCGATCGGTGGACTACCACCCTAGCCAAGCCCATGCCGGAGACTGCTAGAGACCCACCACCCCCACGCCCTTGAGTGTGCAATGGAGAACATCGAAGAAGTTATCGTCGCTCTCTCTCTCTCTCTCTCTCTATGTCATTGATGACTGCTTTGCTTGGACAATCATCTAGGCTTCAAAATGTGAGAAGACCATGGTGTGTACAAAAGGACACAATTTGGACGGTTGGGAATTTCCCAAACCTCCAAATCATGTTCTTTTGTACACATTATTGTTTTCATAAAAAATTAGAGAGAGAGAGAGGCGGGGGGGAGTCAAATTCACAAAGAGAGAGAGAGAGAGAGGGAGACTAGGGGATTCAATCTTAGTACAGGGGGGACGTCACATGCGTGCATGAACTTCAAGAAAAACCCCTATATACAGTCCATGTAGCACAATAAAACACCCCTATTTAAGCTTCTAAGTATACTGCCAAAAGCGCACTATGTCCCCCCCTTCCTCAAATCTACGTTCTTTCTCAATTATTTGGATTACACCATAAGAAAACTTAGATGATATAGACTAGAACATCTTCAAATATTTACCAATGTGTAGTATTTATTTCTTTCCCTACCATGGCCTAAAACTAGCTATAGCTCGGGCTTAGTTCATGTGCAATTGGTACATGATCGATTGTCACTAGTCAAATGTGTATGTGTGTGTACTTTTTATGCTTGGGCTAAAATATTTCCCTAAACCCCTCCCTCTTCCTCCCCAAAGATTTCAAGGCCCCCCTAACTTAAATTTAAGATTGAGAAAAACTAACAAGGGCCCCCACTCCTAATGTATAAGCTTATGCCTCATCTCAAAAACCCCACCTAGTGTACACTCACATGATATCATAAGTTTCCCCTTGTGAATCCCCCGAGAGAGAGAGAGAGAGAGAGAGAGAGAGAGAGAGAGAGAGAGAGAGAGAGAGAGAGATGATAAATTGGGTATTTTTGAAGGGTTTGACGTGGACTCTTATACAATCATCACCATCATCTCTCTCTCTCTCTCTCTCTCTCTCTCTCTCTCTCTCTCTAAAATCATAGGCCCTCCTTGGCTTTTTGGTCTCCCATGGAAGCACTTCTACCTCAAAAGGTGCAATACCAGAGATTGTACAGAAGAATCCAATTTTGAGGGTTGGAAATTCCCAACCTTCCAAATTTTGTTCTTTTGTACCCATCATTGTTTTTTTACATTTGGACTCCCAGATGTCCTACCAAATAAAGAAAGAGCATGCGTGAGAGAGAGAGAGAGAGAGTAACAATATGAAGGTGTTTGTTTATAGATTAGAAAATACATAAGTCTTCTAGAAAGTATGTCTTCCATTGTTTGTCAATTACACCATTAGAAAATACATAAGTCTTCTTGGAACTATGTCTTATTGTACAAGACTCTACTCCAAAGTCCCTACTATCACATTGGCTTCGTGAAAACAAGTGGACTTAAAATCCGTAGGCTATTCGTAACCCGAACTGACATTTGTAATCTCATCACAGAGTCTCCTAACACAACTGACTTTGATTCCTCTGCCAACTTGTTAGCACATAACAACACCTGCTTTCGCTTCTCAATTGTCCTCATCCTCACCTTCTCATTTAATACAATTCTAGCCTCCACCATATTCTGCACGAAAACTTAGCTCATAAGCATAATAGTTATGTGATCCAATGAAACAAAAAAAAAAGGTAGAAATATTCACCAATTTTGTTGAGTTCAATTCAAGCAACTAAGTCTGTAACATATCATCCTAGAAGGACTTTCCTTTTATGGATCCATATAGAAGGGATCTTAGACATGTTTGTACTTGTTGGAAGGTACACGGGTAGTAACTAGCCATCTCTAGGAAGGAGAGGTAGCAAAAGAGGATAGTGACATAAGGAAAGTAAGCGAGGTGTTTGAGGTGCCAGTGCTCCTACTTCAGCACCCTTATGGAGTTAATCCTGTCCTCAGTCACTTTATGTCAAACCTTTCACTCACTTTATTCCAGATTTGTATATCAATCTTGTCCTCGATCACATTCTTTTAATTCTTCCACTCACCTTTTTCCAGATTTGTATATCAATCTTGTCCTCGACCACTTAAGTTCTTTCAGATCTTTGTCTCACTTTTTTCAAATTGTGTACTAGACTTTACAAAATGTTGAAGGTAAGAATACTATACAAAAGAAGCCGATTGGTCTATTGGGAATTTCCCAACCTTGCAATTCACATTTTGTTGTAAAAATTTCTTTGTTTTCACATATCGTAGGAAAGATATGTCAAGAGATTCAAAGAATGCATGAGAGAGAGAGAGAGAGAGAGAGAGAGAGAGAGAGAGAGTGGCTATATTTAGTTTGTATAACTTTGTCAAAATTGATTTTTAGATTTAAGATAGTAAATTTAAAGGGCTATTTTAATTTTTGGTGCAAGGTGTAGCTGAACAATCACCAATTCTGTCAATGAAAAGGAGATTGCAGGAAAAAACTTCCCCTTATTAGGGAGAGGAAAGCTCAAGCAAGAAAGAGAGAAGAGATAAAATCGAGCTAGCAACTGTTGAAGGCGTGTCTTTTATAAAAAAGATAGTCTCGTTCAAAATCTCTTTTATGAGATGTGGAACAAAAAGCTCGCTTATGCTACCATTTTGGAAGCTCACAAAGATTTTTTAGCATAAGAGCTAGCAAAATTTCAAAAGATTACAGAGAAAGAGAAGGTGATCATATAAGGCAAGTTGTATGTTCATGCCAAGGATTTGATTACGAACAGAAAGCACAAGATTTCCATCAATAGGAGGCTTGATACCTTTCCAAAAATATACAAAGCAGTTTGCAATATTCATTCTGGAGGATGCAAGCTCTTGGAGGAGAGCCTTGCTTTTGCTGTGTTTTAAGATCTTTGTTATGAAGGTCATGAAGACATGCTAAAGAGGCTAAGGAAGATCTTGGGGAAGAAACTGGTATTGAAGACAAACACAGAAATATAAAAGAGGCTCGGGAACTAGAAGAGGAGGAAATTAATCTTGAGAAAGAGAGCAAGGAGGCTGTAGCCTTGGATCTTGTAGCCTTGAAGTCAAAAATAGTAAACGGAGCTCTCACCACTAAAGGACTGTATTTTGGAACACGTACTCCAGTTGTACCTATCCTTCCCGCCTTCACTATTCAAGGTCAAGAGTATTATCTACTATCAAATATACTCATCATCTTTGACCTCAGAGAAGATTACGCCTTTGCCTTAATTTCTCAACTCTGTAGTGTAAATAAGGAGGTTGGAATTGAAGATGACAAATTAATAATCCTAGAAGATACATTTGACCCCAAGGAGGCACTCTCAATGTGCTTTCAAAATGCTACAAATGAGGAGGACATGGATGATTGTAAGAAAACAATACAACGTCTGTGCTCAATAGATAATTGTCTCATATGCAAGAGAGAAAAGTACATAGTATGGAGAATCAAAAATTTGATTACTGTAAAACTGATACAATAGATGGCGCTGCCTCCCAACCGTGTGCTCCTATGTGAGAAGCTTTGATGGTGTGCTGGAAACAGTAGAGGATGGAGGTTGGATGCTAAGGAATCAGGGTTGTTGTAGCCACTGATGATAATGGGCTTCACAAGCTTGCTCTTATATAGCCACCAGTCGTAGTCAGTTAGACCCAATTGGGAGACCGACCCAGTCGGCCCAAAATGGCCGACTGGAGGTCGGTCCCGAAATAGGCCACCGACTAGAGGTCGGTGAAATAGGCCACCGACCACATGTTAGAACTGTGGCGTAGAATAGAGCAACCTCCGTTTGGGGCCCAGAGCCATCCCAATCATCAAGGGCTCCAAACGGGCCCCGCAGCTTGAGAGTGGGTTGCCCCGAAATATGCTCCATCTACCCTTAGTGCGGTCAGTCATGGGATGCCTTCTCGCACTTGCATGTAGCCTAGTTGGCATGTGCCAACTCTATCTGAAGCCATCCAGCCATCAGGCCATACATGGCCCCCATCTAGTGTCCAAACCAGGACCTATCGGATAATCGAGCTACTCAAATGCCTTCTCCTCATATGGAGGGCTTACAAGTAGAGTTAGCTGGTTCTCGCATAGTTACACGAGAGTGGAGCATTGATATCTAACACCCCCCCTCAATATCCACCTGCACATGAACTTACTTTTTTAGCTCAATGCCAAGTCGATGAAGATGCCTCTCTAGCAAGTCTCTTCCAAGAGCCTTCGTGAAGATGTCTGCAACATTCTCCATACACCAAGTCAACCTCTCCATCCATGATGAGCTCATGTACAAAGTGATATTGAATCTCAATGTGTTTTGTGCGAGCGTGGAACACAGGGTTCTTTGCAATTGCCATGTAACTCTGATTGTCACATGATAACTGTGTAGGCTTGTTCTGCACTACACCCAGGTCCCCGAAAATCCTTCTCAATCACACTACCTCACAAGAGGCAAAACATGTCAATTTGTACTCAGCCTCAGTAGAAGAAAGAGCAACTATCGGTTGCTTCTTACTAACCCATGACACAGCTCCAGATCCAAGTGAGAAATAGTAACCTATCACTGATCTCCTGAGCAGTCCACGTCTCCTACCCCCAATCTGAGTCACAGAATTTGGTAAAGGTGTTGCCCTTGGTATAGGTGATGCCATAATCAAGTGGGCCTTTGATGTATTTTAGCACCCACATCCTTGCCCTCCAATGGTTCTCCCGAGGCTTATTGGAAAACCTGCTTAGTACACCAGTCGCAAAGCTGATGTCCGGCCATGTGTTGCACAAGTAAATCAAACTGCCCACAAGCCTTCTATACTTCGCTTCGTCCCTTCGTCCACAAGTGGTGATGAATCCTTGTTTGAGAGCTTCACGTCAACCTCCATAGGGGTGCCAACTATCTTGCACACTTGTCTTGCACTCAGCCATGCCAAATGCCTTCAGTATCTCTCTAGCATAATTCAACTATGAGATGAAGATCTGTTTTGGCTCTTGCCAAACTTTAATCCCCAAACAGAAATGCATCAGAGTACGAGGTCTGTCATTTCAAACTCTCTTCCTAGCAACTACTTTGTCTACGAGACCTTTTCTTCATGGTTCCCTATTATGACAAGGTCATCCACATAAAGGACCACGATCATACACCTGCCTCCTTCTCTATAGATATACAAATTTGCATCAGATGGGCTCCTCTTGAACCCGTTTTGCAGAAAGTAGGTATCAATCCACTGGTACCACGCTCGTGGGGCCTATTTTAGCCCGTAAAGTGCCTTCTTTAGTTTACAAACTTTACCTTCTCAACCGTGGATCACAAAACCTGGTGGTTGTTCCACGTATACCTCCTCCTTGAGATCTCCATTTAGAAAGGTGGATTTTACATCCGTCTAAAACACGGTCCAACTTTCCTGTGCTGCTAAAGCCAAAACACTGTGACTTGTGGTTAGTCGAGATGTGGGAGAAAAAGTATCCTGATAATCAAAACCATGTACCTGTGCGAATCCTTTTGCCATGAGCCAAGCCTTGTACTTATCCAACATGCTGTCGGACTTGTACTTGGTCTTGTACACCCACTTGGTGCCGATTACCTTGCATTTTGGTTGTCGATCCACAAGGTCCCAAGTGTTCTTCTTCATTATGGAGCCATACTCCGACTGCATAACCTCCATCCACCTATCATCACCCTATGCCTCTTCAAGACACTTGGGTTCTTCAGCACAAATCACCTCTGTCATCAAAGTGTAGACTAAGTGTTCCTGCGCCCTTCTTTGCTCCTCTAATCTCTTGAACCGGTGGTGTTTTGGATGGTTCCTCCTCAATGGCTGCAGGTTCTCTGCCATCCAAAAGCTGCTTTACCCACTTCGAGAATGGCTGTTGCCGTTGTTGTTCTGTAGGCTCTTCTTCCTCTTCTTTATCTTGAATCCTCCCAAACACCATTGGGGGAGTTCGGTCTACTGTTGGTGGTTGTACTTGATGGATATCGTGGTCCTGGTTGTCTGGGAAGGAAGCATCCTCCTCCAATTGATGCGATTGTTCTAAGAAGACCACATCACGACTTACTATTGCCTTCTTGGTAACAAGATTATAGAGACAGTAACCCTTCGCCTCTTCATTGTAACCCAAGAAAATACACTTCTGGCTCTTCGGTTCCCATTTGGTCCTATTAGCATCAGGGACATGCACAAAACAGTCACATCCAAAAACTTTGAAATGTGCAGCTGAGGGTTTCTTACATGAAAAGGCCTGCAGTGGAGTCATCCCGGGATATTCACAGCCTTTGTGTAGCTATGATTCAGAATGTAAAATGCTGTGTTACATGCTTCAGCCTAAAAATTCTTTGGCAAATCTTTCCCTTTCATCATACTCCTACCCATTTCGCAGATGACATGCATCTTGCACTCTGCTACTCCATTTTGCTGTGATGTATGTGGTGGGGGTTTCTGCCTTTTGATCCCGTGACTTTTGTAGTAACTTTCAAATTCACTTGATGTGAACTCTCCACCTCTGTCTGATCTCAGCTTCTTCACCTTCCTCCCTGTTTCTTTCTCGACCATTACATGCCATTCTTTCAACTTACTAAAAGCCTCATCTTTAGTCTTCAGGAAGTGTATCCATATCCTTCTACTGTAGTCATCGATCAGCATCATGAAGTAGTAGGAACCACCCAAAGCTTCTGTCTCCATCTTTCCACAGAGGTCCGTGTGAACGAGCTCTAGAGGAGCCTTTGCCCTGCTGGCCTCTTTAGGAAAGGGCTGCCGATGCTGCTTGCCCATCATGCAAGCTTCACATACATCGGGCAGATCTGTAATTTCTGGTAGGTCTGCAATCATTCCACTTTTATGCATCTCCTTTAAAGAACTAAGGTTTAGATGACCAAACCTCTCATGCCACAGCTTAGTGTTGCTCACATCGGCTCAAGCACTGAAAGATGAGAGTTCGTAGATGTTGTTGTGCCGTGTACCTTTCCCAATGACCTTCCCTTGAAGATTCAAAATCTGTGTGCCATTCTTATCGAATTGATCTTTGAGGTCCCGGAACCGTGATCGCAAAAACGGACAACAAGTTCCTCTTGATATCTGGCACATAAAGAACATCGGACAATTGTTTTACAACTCCATCTGACTTGAGAGCAATCGTACCTTTTTCTTTTGCTGGACATTTTGCATCATTGCTGACTGCTACCAGGATGTCATTCCCTACCGGATGTAGAGAGGTATACCAATCCTTACGACTGGTCATGTGGCATGATGCACCACTATCAATAATCCAAGGTTCATCCACAGTACATGAACTGTCTGCATGAAAATCTCCTCAATTGCTACGAACAGCTCTACTGGTATTGCCTACGCACTGTTGCTGGTGTTGGGAAACTAAAAGGAAAGCAAAGAGTGGACACAAACTCAGAATACTTGCATTACTTGCTTGTAGAATGAAGAAGAGTGAGATCCTTAAGTAGGCACCTCATACATGCTCACTAACATCACTGATGACTTCAGAGCTCCACAATCATCTCCTCAATCTGCTCCTAGATTCTCTCAATCATCCTATGTGGCTCTTCCACCACCTAACTGTGCTTGTGGGCACCTAACTATGCCTCTAGCACTCACACATAGAAACATAAGGTGTGCCTGAGGCATACACCTTGAGATATCCCAACAAACCCCCCCTCAAGGGAATGCCTCAGGCTATGTCAAGGATACATCTAGTCTCATAGTTTCTCATGCCATCTCATGGTGGTCAAGGATAAATCTATGGCTAGGTTCTCATGCTAGCAAGGGTTCCCACGGGTGTAAGGTAAACAAAAAGGGATACAGAAAGACCTTCCAATGGTTATCTCCCCTGCATGTACATGCACACAATGTCTGCAGGAGGTACCATGGAGCAAAACATACACATGGCCTACATCATAAGGTGACCAGAGGTGTTTACAAAACACACAAAACACAATAGTTTATTTCATTCATTTTGGAGGACTATCCAGGCTAAGTACCTTGACATAAAAAGAGAGATCTGGAGCATACATAGAGATGTTTTAAAATGCATAATCTTCAAAGGATGCCTCATCTTGTGGAGGCTCATTAACTGAAAGTAGATTTGCATTTTCTGTCTTTGCTTTGGCTCTGCAAAACTTCTCATTATGGTTGTTCTTGCCACAGTGCTTGCATGGATTAATTTTGAAGCAGTCCTTTGAAAGGTGATTTGTCTTTCCACAGTGATTGCAAGGGGTATACTTGCCCTTCTGGACTTTTACAGCATAAGCAGTGTCATTGCCTTTCCTGAGCTCCATATGCCTTTCTTCTTCTTGGAGAGCAGAGATAATACCTTCAAGATTAGGATTAGGAAGATTTTTCAAAATGGTAACTATGTGATCATAATCTTCAGGCATACTCTTAAGTAACACTGCCATAGCATCATCTGGAGTAATAGGAGAGTTGATAGAAGCTAATTGAGTCATAAGACTCCGCATATAGTTGACATGAGCTACTAAAGTAGTACCACTAGCCATCTTCAATTCAAAGAAAGAGATTTTAGGTGATAGTTTAGAGATGTGAGAGCTAGCACCAAAAATCATGTCAAGCTTCTGCCAAGCTTCTGAAGGAGACTCCAAGTCAGAGATATGGTGAATATAATCATCTCCTAAAGCAAGAGCAATGATACCATATGCTTTTTCTTCTCTAGCTGGATCCCTTGCCGGTCGTGTTAGAGTTGAGGATTCTCCAGCATTGGAGGCCGTAGAAGAAGCGGTAGGAGTCGGTTTGACAAAGTCCCCATAAGTTCTCCCTCATCAATGCAAATTTCACCTTCATCTGCCATGTGTGGAAGCCCTTTCCATTGAACTTCTCTAGATTCAATAGGGTAGCCATGAGAGGGTCTAACCCAGATATTGGGCAGTGTCTATCTCTCTTACAAGGCAAAAAATAACTAAAAGACTTCCAAAATATGAGCACTTGATGTAGCAAAGACTAGTGACCAATATTCAATCAATGATGCTTCTTCTTACATGCTTCATAGAAGTGGCTAAAATAAATACTTTCCAATCAAAATTAGGTCTAGTAATTCAAAACAAAACTGAAACCACACTTGTACTGAAGTTATTGAAAGATTCAAAAAACCAGAAATGCTAGAGTAGCATTTTATGTAGCATCATCTTCAAAAGCTTGTCAAAACTATCAAAACCAAAAGACTGAAATTGGAGGGCTTGTAGCTTACTCTTCAGAGCAAAGGAAAAGGGGGTTTCTGAGGCAAAAGAGAGCTGATATACCACAAAAAGTCCTCTGGGAAGTAGAGGCAAAAAAATGCGTCAGGTCGCCATAGCTTTCCCCTTCAAAATCGACTGGTTTTTCATTGATTTCTCCTTGAATATGCAGCCATTACTGCTCATATTTCAGCACAGGATAGCTCTAGGTATGGACTAACTCCCCCTGAAAGGAATTAGAGAAAGATGAAGTGTGCTGAGAGAAAACATAGAAGAGACAGTCGACGACTTTCGTGTAATGGCGACGAAATGGGCGCGGCTTTCTTCAATTCCTCTCAGCCAGGGGTTTGCCCTTTTGAGATGGATCTCCAGCAGGAAGGACGTGGGAAATGGCTGAGAACCGGAGGAGAACAAGCTTAAGCAAACTTTGGGAAAAAGAGGGAGAGATGGTGAAGAAGGAGATGAAGAAGAAGATGATGATGTGGCAGAAATGGGCTCAAGGAGGATCAAAGGGCTCTGATACCATGTTGGGAAACTGAAAGGAAAGCAAAGAGTGGACACAAACTCAAAATACTTGCATTACTTGCTTGTAGAATGAAGAAGAGTGAGGTCCTTAAGTAGGCACCTCATACATGCTCATTGACATCACTGATGACTTCAGAGCTCCACAATCATCTCCTCAATCTGCTCCTAGATTCTCTCAATCATCCTATGTGGCTCTTCCACCACCTAACTGTGCTTGTGGGCACCTAACTGTGCCTCTAGCACTCACACATAGAAACATAAGGTGTGCCTGAGGCATACACCTTGAGATATCCCAATAGCTGGACTCTTTCTTTACTCCGTTCTTCTCATCTGCAATCTTCTTCTAGCACTCATCCTGCTTGTGCCCTGCCTTATTGCAATAGAAGCACTTGATCTTCTTTTTCTCTTTTTTTTAATCAGAAGAAAATGGGTTACCAGAGTCCTTACCCTTACCTTTCTTTGATCCAACTGAGAAAGCCGAATCTTCTCCTGTCCTCATCTTTTGATGCATCTCCTCCTCTAGAAGCATAGTGCTGAAATCCTCAAAGTTGAGGGGTGGATTTATGTTCATATTCAGTGCCGTAATAAGACCGTCGTACTTTGGTGGGAGAATCCATATGCACCTTCGTGCTAGATTCTCATTGGTGATGGTGATGCCAATTGCAGTCATCTGATCGTGCAGATTCTTCACCCTGTGATGAACAACTCTACCATTTCAGACTTAGACAGTTTCTCGTTCGTGAGTTGAGTCTCCAGATTTTGAATCCACATCTGATTCGTGGTCTCATACTGAGTTTTTAAGACTGTCCATGCCTCCTCCACTGTGGTGACATGTTGAATTAATGCCATGACAGAGTCACTTACACTGCAGACAATAGAACATAGCGCATCTACATTTCTTCTTATCCATGCGAGAATCTGATCCGCAGTTGGTACTATATGTTGTCCTACATTGGCTGGATTCGGTCTCGCAACCGGCTTCATGTCCACCCCAGTAGCAGTATCCCAAAGCTCGTATGCGCTTAGGATAGTCTTCATCTTGAACTTCCAGAGTGGATAGTTAGTGCCATCCAACTTTCTGCTTTCACCGAATGGTGGGTTACACAGTCTTGTAGGTTGGGCCATCTCTCACAATCTGCTCGCAAATAGAAACACACTACCAAATCTTCTTGCTAGAGCCCAAGCTCTGATACCATGTAAGAAAACAATACAACGTCTATGCTCAATAGATAATAGGATCTCGTATGCAAGAGAGAAAAGCAGATAGTATGGAGAATAAAAATTTTGATTACTATAAAACTGATACAATAGATGGCGCTACCTCCTAGTCGTGCACTCTTGTGTGAGAAGCTTTGATGGCATGCTGGAAACAGTAGAGGACGGAGGCTGGATGCTAAGGAATTAGGGTTGCTATAGCCAGTGATGATAATGGGCTTCACGAGCTTGCTCTTATATAGCCACCAGTCATAGTCGGTTAGACCCAATTGGGAGACTGACCTAGTTAACCCACTGACTAGAGGTCAATCTCGAAATAGGCCACCAACCACACGTTAGAACTGTGGCGCAGAATAGAGCAGCTAACCTAGGGTGGCCTAGAGCCATCCAGGATCATCTGGGGCTCCAAATGGTGGGCCCCGCAGCTCAAGAGTGGGCTGCCTTGGGAAATGCTCCATCTACCCTCAGTGTGGTCAGTCATGAGATGCCTTCCTGCAGTTGCATGTAGCCTAGTTGGCAGTGTGCCAGCTCTATCTGAAGCCATCCATCAATCAGGCCACACATGGCCCCCATCTGGTGTCCAAACCAAGACCTACCGGATAAGCGAGCTACTCAAATGCCTTCTCCTCATAAGGGGGCTTAAAAGTAGAGTTAGCTAGTTCTCACGTACTTACATGAGAGTGGAGCATTGATATCTACCAATGATGACACCTTCAATAAGGTCAAAACACCAAAGGTGGAGGAGTAGAGGAATATTCAGCCAAAGGGGGAGGAGCAGAGGAAAACACAAAGTAGCTTGGAAAGAAGCACTAATCTTTGGGCAAATAAAATTTTTGAGGAGGATGAGAATATGAAGGTACAATATCACTATTTTCTCTACTAGATCTTTTTTATCATGACTTGTGTACATATTTCTCATTATTAACAATGTAACATCTAATTTGAGAACTGTAACCTCAAAATGAGAGCTCTAGGGGAATATTTAAAAGATTCTCTACTTTTCATGTGAAATTTACATATTTTTTAAAAAGATGGCTATTTTGCACAATGTCTTTTGACAAAAGATGTAAAAACCATATTTTGCCGACAACGGTATTTCAAAATACAGGCATGAAAACCCTTACTTAGAATACAAAAACACATAAAATACAATAATGTCTCAAAACCATTACAATATGGAGCTAAGCATCCAATGCAAATAAAAGGGCCATGGCATAATATGTTTCAAAAGTCTAACATGCTAGAAATTACATTGCTTCACAAATATACATGCCATTGATCCTACAAAGAATAGTACTCATCCTCAGATCCTATACCTTCAAATGCACTAGAGCTAAAGCTTTGTGGGGTAGAAGTTGTAAGAGCCTTTCTCCTCCAAACTATCCACTTGAACATTCTCTGAGTAAACCTAGCCAAGTTCTGATGCCACCCTCTTTCTTGCATGGCATGTCTCGGCTTCAAGTTGTGCACTGCATCCACTTAATATCTTTGAAATCTTTTGGGATAATGTTATGTATTGTGTCCCCTTTGGCAATTGCCCTGCTTGTCTTAATTGAAATGCATATACCAAAATATATAACCCAATTTGTTTCCTTGTTTTTAAAAAGTTTAATTGTTGGGTGCACATTCTTAGGTGATGGAACTAGTATCTGTACCTAGCATGTATACAATGTAAGGGAATGGATAGGGTAATTGGCAATGCACATGAGAATAAATGTTATATGATCTTGGAAACCATTAAGGGATTGTTTTCTTTTATAGGTGACCATAGAGTCTTTTAGGGTATATCCTTATGTGGAGTTACCCTTGAACCCAAACCTTGCTAGTGGGGACCCACGTAGGTACCATGAGCTCATTTTTGGGTCTCAGTATCTCCATGCCTCTTTAGTACTTTTTATGCACCATTGCATTTTGTTTAGGACTCAAATTACCCTTAGTTATTATCTTTTTAAACACTAAGTAATGAGCCATGATTTATGACCATTCCCATTCCCATTCCCATTCCCATTAATGTCCCATATGTGCAAACATTAGTAAGACCTTGTAATTTCCTCCCATCAAAAACCCATATCATTGGATATGGCATTATAGTTGACATAACTTTTCCTTAGGAATCCTAAAAATAACATTAAGTTGTGATTTGTACAAGCTAGGGAAGACTCCATAGAAAGTGCTAAAATTATGTCATCACTTTACCTAGGCCTCATTCCATTCTACAAAGGTTTTGTGACTTTTTATGACCATCCACCCAAAAAAAAGTTTAGCTGAAGGGAGTTTTGTTAGGGACCATGTTGCATGAGTATCACATTGATATGATTTCTTAAGGTCAGCTTACTCTTCAATTGAAGTTTCAATGATGTCTCACTCAACTCATGGATTTTGTAAGTCTCGTCATATTTGGATATTACACTTTCTCTTCATGTGGAGAACAACTTAAACACTTGGCATTATATAAAAGATTGGAAAGGTTGTACATGAAAAACATAAAATCTTATATCCTACAAATCATCCATGTGGCATCCATGTAAGGTTTGGTCCCAATTCTTCCACATTAAATGACTTCATTTTTTCTCTACTCATGAAATTTGGGAATTTGTTTAGATTTTGGATGGATCATGGTAGCACACTTTATGAGGACACAATGGAAGCTGAGAGGGTGAGAGGGGGATTGAGAGACAAGTTTTAGTGGGTGCAAAACACCCAAATCTTCTATTTCATCCATATATATATGTGTTTGAGTATTGTACATAACCGGGGTTAAGGTATAGTGGACTTTAACCCCCACAAACTCCCACTTAAAGGCCATGTGCTTTTAAGGGAGAACAACCAATGAGCATACTATCCAATGTCCATCAATACATGACAATACTCAAACCGCTGTGACTAGGTAGACTCTTTGTCAGCATGTCTGCAAGGTTATCATTTGTATGAACCTTGACAAGCTCTATGCACTTGTCCTCAAGTACCTCCCTAGTAAAATGGTACTTGACCTCAATGTGTTTGGTCTAAGTTGCATGGAAGACCGGATTCTTTGCTAGTTGAATAACACTCATGGAATCACTATGGAATGTCGATACACCTGTATGAATCCCCAAAGCTCTCACTAGCCGATCAAGCCATATAGCCTCCGTGCAACCCTCTGTGGCTACAACATACTCGGCCTCTGTGGTAGACAAAGCAATGCACTTCTGTGCATGAGACATCCACGACACTGCACCACTTGCAAAGGTGAACACATAACAAGAAGTGGATCTCTTGCTATCCACATGCCCTGCATAGTCGGAATCTGTGTACCCAAATACACGCATCTCTCCTCTACCAAAGCAAACACACACCTCCTTGGTACCCTTCATGTACCTCATGATGCACTTAACTGCCTCCCAATGCCTCTTTCTTGGATTAGCCATATACCGAGTCTAACAACTCCCACTACAAATGCAATGTCCGGTCTAGTAGCTATCATAGCATACATAAGACTCCCAATCGCTGACGCATAAGGAACCTTGGCCATCATGGCCTTCTCCTCATTTGATTTAGAACTATCTGCGTGACTCAGTTTCACATATGGAGGCGATGGAGTACTTACTTCCTTCCCCCCCTCCATATTGAAATGCTGCAACACTTTTGTAACATACTCCTTCTGTGAAAGCCAAAGGAGTTTCCTACTCCAATCACACATGATGCGCATACCAAGAATATGAACTCCAGGTCCTAAATCCTTCAGTCAAAGGCCTCATGCAACTTGGCCTTCAATGCATCAAGCTCATAAGTGTTCTTACTAGCCAATAACATATCATCCACATAAAGTATCAGGAGTATTAGGCTATTATCCTGAGCCCTTTTAGTGTAGAGGCAGTGATCAATCTCACTCCTTATGAAACCTTGGGACCGAATGAAAGCATCAAACTTGTGATACCATTCTCTAGGCACTTGCTTAAGGCCATAGAAACTCTTTTTAGCTTGCAAACCAAATGCTCTTTGCCCTTTTCTTCAAAGCCTTCTGACTGTATCATGTAAATTTCCTCATGCAAATCCCCATGCAAGAAAGCTGTCTTGACATCCATCTACATAAGCTCCATATCCTCTATTGCCACAAGTCCAAGTACACATATAAGTGTGTCATCTTCACAACCAGAGAGAATATCTCATCAAAGTACACACCCTTCTCTTGCTTGAACCCTTTAGCAACCAAATGGGCCTTATACTTAGGCACATCATCACATGTGACCTTCATCTTGTAGACCCATTTACATGGCAATGTTTTCTTCCATGTGGCAAAGAAACCAAGTCCCAAGTCTTATTCTTTATGAGTGAACTGATCTCTGATTGCATAGCATACTCCCACTTGCACTGATCCTCGCGCATCATAGCCTCTCTGTAGCAAGAAGGCTCCCCACAATCAGTAAGCATCACATAGTCTACCCTTGGAACAAATCTCTCAGGCGGTCTAGACACTCTAGATGTTCTTTTCAAGGGCATTTCAGCTTGCTGTCCTGCCTACATATCAGCCACATTTGGCTCATCATTGCCACCAATAGATGATCCATCATCTGCCCTTGATTGTGTACCTATGGGAGTACCTGGTGGCACCATTTCCTGCACATTCAGTGCATGGATAGTTTGCTGTCTATCAACATATGTGGGTGGATTCACATCTTGGAAAGCAATTCTCCTCATTTCCACATCCCTCATGGGTGTCTTATGCATCTTCTTCTCATTGAAGACCACATCATAGTTTCATATGATTTTCTTTCCTTCTAGATCCAAGAGAAAATAGCCCATCTCTCCACTTTCACCATAACCCAGAAAGATGCATTTCCTAGATTTAGGATCTAGCTTCTTCTGAAGCTCTTTTGGCACATGTGCATATGCCTCACACCCAAATATATGCAAATGAGAGTAAGAGGGCTTCTTGCCACTCCATGCCTCTTCAGGAATACCACCATCCAAACTTCTGCTAGGTGATCTATTGATCACATGCACTGCAGCCTTCATTGCCTCAGCCCAAAAACCACTAGAAAGACTTTCATTGGAAAGCATACATTGCAACCTTTCCTGAATGGTGCGGTTCATCTGTTCTGCAATTGTATTCTACTCTGGAGTATGAGGGGATGTGAGCTCCCTCTTAATCCCACGTGTATCACAAAAATGCTAAAAGTCATGAGAGATATACTCTCCACCATTATCGGTCTATAGGCATTTAAGCATTCTACCTGACTGGTTTTCAACCAAAGCCAACCATTTTTGAATTGAAATACCTAGAACACATCACTCTTCCGAGCTATAGCATAAGCCCACACTTTCCTAGTTGCATCATCAATGAATGTCACATAGTATTCAGCCCCGCCTAATGACCATGTAGGCATGAGACCACATACGTCTAAATGCACCAACTCAAGCCTTTCAAGCTCTTTCTTTCCCCTTCTTTTATGGGATGATTTAGTCTACTTCCCATAGAGACAGTGCTCACAAAATTCAAAATCAGAAAAACTCAAATGTGGTACATAACCTAAATGACATAAAAGTTTCATTCCATTTTGGCTCATGTGCCCCAACCTACAATGCCACAAAGAAGTACTTGGCTACTCGGTTTACAACATGATCAGACACCCCTGATACATGTAAGGGATACGGCGTCCCACACTTGGCACCCTTGGCCAAAAGTATAGAGCCCTTCTAAATTTTCCAACTTTGAAAGCCAAAAGTGGTCTGAAAACCAACATCATCTAGTTAACCCACTGAAATAAGACTCTCGGTCAACTTAGGCACATGTCTAACATTTTTCAAAACAAATGCAGACCCATTTGCAAAAGAAAACTTTATGTCACCTGCTCCCACTATGTCACATGCATAGTTATTTCCAAGATGCACACAACCTGTCTTTCCATTGTCATAAGTGGAGAACCATTCCCTATGGGGAGTAACATGGAATGAAGCACCAGAATCCAAAATCCAATCCTAGGAATATGCATCATCTGAAGTCATGAGTAAGTCTGCAGGTAGACTAGAAATGAAGAGAATGTCATTGTCACTATCATCAGTGATTGCATTAATCTCCTCGATCTTCATTTTTCCTTTGTCCTCCCTTGGACTCTTTTCCTTCTTATTTGCATCCCAATTTGCATCTTTCTCTTATCCCTTTGCTCTCTTTTCAGCTTGTAGTAATCCTTTTTCATATGGCCTTTCTTGCCATAGTCGTAACACTCAATGTTCCGTGCTCGTGCCCTAGATTTGTTACAAGACTTCCCTCTTTCTTGGGACTTCCCCTGAATTGTGATTTGCACCTTTACACATTTAAGGCTGCATCCTGCTTGTTGCCATCCATAGACCTTCATCTAATCTCCTCGGCCAACAAGCTACCCACAACATCATCAAACTTCAGTACTCCACTAGGTGCAGAGTTACTGACAGCTATACGGAAGGTATCCCATGAGGATGGCAATGAACATAAGAGAAATATGCCTTGGGCTCCGCATCAAAATTCATCTTCTGAGCCTAAAGTTGTCTAAAAATAATATTGAATTCATTCAATTGAGAAGCAATGGAGACCCCTTCCTTCATCTACAGCTCAAACAACCTCTTCATGAGGTAAACTTTATTAGAGGCAGTTTCCTTCTCATAAGTGGCACACAATTTCTTCCATAAATCTTCTGTATTCTGCTCATTTACTACTGTGAAATAAACTAACTCTGCAAGATGAAGTCTAATAGTAGACTTTGCTAATGCATCCAACTCATTCCAATCATTCTCAGACATATCTGTAGGCTTAGCTTCAATCCCTGCCAAGGGTTTAATCTGCTTCTTTTGAATAAGCACATCCCTTATCTATTCTTTCCATAAAGAAAAGTTTGTCCCATCAAACTTTTTAATGGTGAAAATCTCCTTTTCAGACATGGAAGAGGATGCCATGATGCAAATGAAACAAAATCCCAAATGCTAGTACCTGCAAAAGAGAAATCACACCAAATACCAAGTGTACCCAATATGCCTGCTTTAATGAAGAAAAGTGTCACCAAAACTCAAGGCTCAAAGCATCAAAATGCATTTGACTCATGTGCATATACTCTGTATCCATATGAGCAAATCTAGCCCAAAAGAAAATGTCAACCCATAATGACAAAACAATGGCAAACATAATGCCAATAAGAGCCAAATTCCTGAATCATAAACACCGTCCATAGGCATAAGCATCAATAATGTCTCATCCAAAAGATCATAGCACAACCTGTGCATCCACTGCAATATGTCAAAGCTATCCCTCAGCATAAAATAGCATCCGTGTGCTAAATGTCCATCAATAAAGCATCCCACAAGGAAATATGGGCCTTTCAGTGCATCCAACAAGGATCGCAATGCATCCAAATGGCTTGTAAGGCATCCACTGCAACCCAATGCAAACTACAAATGAGTGCACATGGCTCAAACTATAACCAAAGTGATCTGCATAAGGTATACCCAAAAAATCGCAGCCTTATGGCAATGACCGCTAGTGAAAATAGAACCTGGGATGTCTCAAAACATGGGCGTCATTGCATAATCAAACTCAGCAAGACAATCTACAAATATCTCTCTTCTGCCACAACTCCAAAATCTCATCCAAGGATGGAGTAAGAGCCAGTCAACCCTTGCATCTACTTGCAAAAATGAACCTTAGGAAACTTAACCTTAGCCAAAATGCCACATGGCAATCAATGAGGTCATCTTGGAAACTTTAAGAAATTTCCTCCAAAGAGACGACAGAAAAACATAGAGAATCACAACTCCCTCAATTCTTCATGGAATGGCAAGCAGCTTTGTAGACATATGTTTCAGGCAATCCTGGATCCAACGGGATAGACAGCTCTACAAATGGAGACCCAGATGTTGAGATCCCACTCACACAGGAAATGGCGAAATGAAGATGTCGGAGTAGACAAAGATTCACCACAGCTTCAAAAGTTTACAGAACCGGAAGTAGCTTCTCAAGTAGAAGTTTTGGACCACTAGGAGTGTTAGAACTACAAATGCTAGCTTGGATATGGAGATCCAACAACGAAATCCTCACAGGAAATAAATTTCACCACTTTTTGTAGGAGCTGTAACTTTTCACTGAAGACTTGGATGACAGAGATGTCAAAAGTGAAAATGTAGCTCTCAATCTGATCTACAACTTCCTTGAAGACTTTAAGTCAGAATTATATCTCTAACTTTGGATATTTGCACCAATACATATGTGTGTCTGAGAAGATTTTCTTATATCCTACGCCTTCAAATTTGCAACCCAGCAAAACAAATGCCCAAGAGGATTTTGCCCCTTTCTCTCCAACTACTATAGCAGCTCCAAAATGTGTAGCTCCTCCTACTGAGCAAGGATCTTTGGGATGCACCACTCTCTCTCCAGGCTAGAGGCTACACCAGGCTGCTCACGCTACCACCAGGCTCTACTGCCAAGCTCTGATACCAATTGTGAAGACACAATGGAAGCTGAGGGTGAGAGGGGGCTTGAGAGACAAGTTTTGGTGGGAGCAGAATACCCTAATCTTCTATTTCATCCATATATATATGTGTTTGAGTATTGTACATAACTGGGGTTAAGGTATAGTGGCCTTTAACCCCCACACACTTCAACTCACATGAGTTGTCGAGCTCCACATTTCATAGCCTTGAATGACATTATAAAGCTCCATAACAGTCACACATCTTTTGGATCCAATGTGTATAGTCAAGAATGTTGTTGTTAAAATCTTGTTGAAGCATATGATACACATATGATTAGTAATGGATAACATTATCAAGGCACACAAAGGCTGGAAAGATATGGGAATGAAGAGGAGACCATGGCCAAGTGTCCAATTACAAGGTGATCTTTCTAAAGGTGCCATGGGTGTTTATGGGCATATAGGAGAAAGACTTCAATGAAAATGACAATAGGGTATACATGGAGGAAAAATGTGTTTCCTTCTATAAAAATGACAATAGGGTACATGGAGGAAAAATGTGTTTCCTTCTCTAAAAACAAGAATAGGGTACATGCACCTTAAAGGGGGCTAAATTGCCCATATTGATATGTTATTGATGCAATAAGATGTACTCCCGATTTCATTGCAAACTTGCTTAACAAAAGAGGTTTAAAATTTCATGATCAATAAGTTGAGCACTTTTATGAGGTGTGATGTCAAAGTTATGTGATCGTAGTGCACATGCTATATTGACATGTTGTTGAGTGTCTGATGTTTCTAAGTAGATTGAGGTGCAATTTGGCCTAATTCAATATCACAAGGGTTGGGCAGAGATAGAAGGGCGTTCAATTGTTGGGAAAGATGCCCATTCGCAAGTTTAAAATTTTCACAATGAAAATCATTGCATAATTAGATCGTATTAGGAAATATTACTAAGATGGACGTTAGATGCTATGTGTATACATAGTGGCAAAGTAGTGGTAGGGGCAATGATAGTGCATTATATACTATGGACCTACACAATGGCAAGGAGATGGTGATGCATTTAATCCAAAGTGTGAGACAACCAAAATACTTTGAACAACGTAGAAAAATGGTTTGTATTTTTATCTCTATTCTATTTTATAAACAAATAGAGAGGTAATGTGAGGTATTGATAAAGGTCTCATATACTAAAAGCATATGGTGCAAAGCAATACAATGAAAGGGGTTAGGAGTATGTTTGATTAGTGTTGTAATATGAATGCTCATGTAAATTTGGTAGTTTTGTGCCCTTTTATAAGATGACGGTTCAAAGAAAAGGGAACTCATAAAATATACAATGGGTATTTTAATATTTGATTAAGAGAGAGCGTTAACCATGCAAATTAAGTATTAAATAAAGTTTCACTATTAACATGTGTTCTCCAAAGGCTTGCCCCTTTAGGAAGGTCACTATAAAGAAGTAGCCGTATGGATTAGCAAGGTCACTAAAATAGGAGTAGCCACATGGATTACCAAGGTTGCTAAAATAAGAGTAGCCATATGGATCAACAAAATTGGAGTAGCCATGTTCATTAGCCTATAATGCGGTTGTAGACAGATACCTTCTAATCCTCCTACATACCATGCTGGCTATTTTAATGTGAGAAACCATGGCATAGGATCGAAAAAGCCCTTTTGTTTTGCCTACATGGCCGCTGCTCCCTAGGCCTTGCACATGGGTCTGAGGTCACCATCAAATGGATCCTTCCTATGGCAAATCACCATTTGGGCCCGAGAGTCTACTCCCTATCTCACACACTTTTGAGAGGGATGAGATTTCAATCCAATAGTTAGGCAATAACTTAGGTTAGCTTGGGGACTTAAAATTCGATGTGAGTGGTGCCTTTGGATGATTGTTTTGTTTGGTTCTTGTGTGCAAAGCGATCGAGATTAGCTTGAGATGTTTGTTGGCCTGCCCCCCAGGATAGGACTTAGTACACATGTGCATTTGAAAGGGAAAATTCTCCCTCAAATTTCCTGAAAAATTCAAAAAAATACCATTGGTCCACGTGTTGAATCTGCATGGCGTGGTTTGATAGTGTATTTATGTTCACATTCTAGTCTTGTATCAACTTTCGATCCTTCATGCATGGTGCCTTCTCGCGGTGTTGGCAAGGAGACGTTCCTTAATTGCCACTTTTGCTTTGCTCCTCTTCTAGAATTTTGTTTGGTGTTGTTTGGTGTTGGCTGTGTGTTTGGGTGTTAGGCATCTTACCTGTTCCTTTTGCCATTCTATAATCCTTTTGCTTGGCATCTGTGTGGCTTAACATGTAATTTGCCTATATAAACAAGGACAATCCTCCGGTTTGATGTAGTAGTCTAACGAATCTTTGCATTGCTTCATCGAATCTTCTTATTTCTTTGTTGGCATTGCTAATACACACTATGGACTCAATCAAGAAGGTGGAGATGATGGTAGAACCGATGGACACTGAGAGTAGTACTTTTCAGAGAGGTTTGGATATGAGTCTTGGATTCTAACTTTGTTTCATTTCCTTTCTCTTTCTTCCTTCATTCCATTCCTTTTTCTAGCTTTGCTTTCTTCTCTTTTGATTTCGTTATTTGAGAACATTTTGCTTTGGAGGAGAAATTCGGCACTCCTGTTGATGAAAAAGTTACGATGCTAATTCCGAGTCCACAAGTTTGTAGTATTTCTACTTGCATGTTTTTTTTGTTCACGGTAATCATAAACATTGATGCGAGAAAGAAAGAACCTTGGCACTATAATTTGTGTCGCATACTAATTGGAAAGGATAAACATTACACGAGTACCATTTACATACATTATGTTTAGAATTGCACCCTGCTTAGTCGAGTAGCATTAATGTATTTTATGGGTGTTTGGATCTTCTTTAGGGTATAGTCCTTTGTCTATAGTAGAAGAAACCACATTAAACTTTGAAGAGAACGTGGCTTCATCGATGAAATCCTGAGATAAGCTGAAGGGGAAACTTATTGAAGACATAGATGTTTATTGTCATGAAGGGAGCAGTGTTTTTAAAGGTAATTTACTGATATAGGTTCTCTGTTGTTCAGCTCCAAGCAGGTGGAAGGTAAGTGCACCATTTCTTTAAATAAGGTGACATTTGTGGTGCATTTGTTTGCCATGAAATTGTAGACCATCGGAAGCATTGTGTTTCTTGCATAGAAATCTACCTGAACATTGAGGTTGTGAAATTGGACTTCGATTTGACTACGGGTTAAATTGAAATGGTACGTCGACTAATTTCGTGCAATTAACAAATAAATTCTTGCTCAATTTGTTTTGTTCTGCAACTCTCCATAGACTCCAACCAGCAATTGATTTTGTGTGTATTAATTGTTTTTGAAAAAATCTTATGACCTTAGCAGGTTGCATCACGCTGCTATGCATTGCTTTGTGCACCCTAAATCTACAGTTGTTGCGAAGCTGTTCCAGTCTCAGCCTCCTTGCTTCTAAGTTCTCTCTCAGCCCATTGCATTTCCCTCAAGACTTTCTTCGCCCCTAGGCCTGTCTCAGACTTTTGCTAGACTGTCTTCCATTTCCCAATTATGGTGTAAATTACTACTCGATGGACAGGTTCATGTTGCATGCTTGACTTGTAGACCTTCATGGCAGTTTGAACGATAACGTAAACAACTGTGTAGAAAACCGTTCTATTTTAAACTTTCATTATTCGTGCTTACTCGTTCTGTTGTCACATCCCCTTGCTCAATATTTTGTTTTCTCTATTTGAATGAATTGTCTTCCATTTATTTTGCACTCATGTCAATGACCTTTTTTACTATTGTAAACGTTCTTATTTGTTTGTTTGTGTGTAGAAGGGACTTGGCATTACATGGACACATGAGCATGAGCAACAATTACATTCTCTAATTACTAAATTTAATTCACTTTCAGCAGAGCGAGTATTGCTCAGTTATATGATGAAGTTTTTCCTCACAAAACATATAACCTCAATGGAATTCAAAAGAAAATCTATAGAATGCAAATGTCTATATCTAAAGCTTCTACAAATACTAATGAATGTATCCTTAATGTAATAATCCCCTTCAATGATACAAGTGTACTACCAATTCAAAGCAAAACAAGGACAGCTAAGAGGAAGAAGAATACTTCAAAATTTCAAGAGGAATACAATCACACAATTCAAGACAGTCCATAATTTCCATGTGCTTGTTGCGGATCACTAATGTTCAAGTGCAATAATTTAACAAAGGTAAGTAAAGAACATGCTTATCTTGTCAACAAATCAAATGCACTACAGCAACCTACTATTGTAGAAGGTGAAAAATTTTGGTCATTGTGCTTAAGGCAAGTGAAACAACATAAAGTCCCTACTTTTTCCCAATCAAATATGAAAATGTCCATCCACCAAAAGTACACATCGACCCTAAATGACATAGAAGCTAGACTCATTGCAATTAGAATTCCATTTGCCCAAATTAGAGAATTGTCTTATGATGGACAATATGGTTTGAGAGGAAGTGTTATCAATGTTATTGCTAATGTACAAAGAGCGCAAAGAGTGCTTCCTCGATTCCTGACAGATGAATCGACAGTTATGGTTGCAATACAAAGGAAATCAAAATATACACACAATTACATGAGTGGTATTGTTAGACTAACATTAACAATACGTTCTTTGAAAGAACTATTAGATACACCACTTTATAAGGAAAATGATGTCAAATTAAATGCTTTGTGGCATGACCATATATTGAACTTGCAAGAGATTCAAATAAGAGATAATGGAAGTGAGAACATCGAAGATATATCAGATAATGAAGATAATATCCACACAGACACACTAGTACATGGCATTTATACAACTCAACAAGTTGTTGACTTTGAAGACAAGACAATTGTTGTTGCTCCTTCAAAAGGATTTTCACTACTAAGCATGTTCAACGACAAGTTTTTAGAAGAGCTTTCTTTTTCCACCTTGTTCTATGGTCATTAGTGATCATACAATATTCCAAAGCATACAAGATATCAAGACATAGCATGATGGGAACTAATAAACAATGATAGACAGTTTGCTTACTCAATAGAGTACTTGTTCTACAAATCTATAAAAATCATGGTTCGACAAGTATTGTCATCTACTTGGGTATGCATGAGAAAAGGACAGCTACGAGGAAGAACATTACAGGTTAAAGATACAATAAAAGACACAAATATTGAGAAACTGTTGCAATCAAACATTGGATATTGAGACTTTACATGTCTTCGTACATCCTTAGACCACAAATTTAAGCTAAAGAAAAATTTATTTGCAATGATTAGGCAATTGGGACATCCAAATTTTTTTATCACATTCTCTTCAGTAGAGAAATTGTGGGAACCATTGCTCAAATGTTTACAACAACTACATAATTCAAGGACTACAACACAAACAACCCATCCAAGTACTTCAGTTAGAGATCTTATAAGATCAGATCCTGTAACTACAATAAGGTACTACATTCATAGATTCCAAGCTATGAAACATCTACTAAAGAAAGACTACAATATCATTGGCAAACTAGAAGATTATTTTTTCGTAACAGAGTTTCAAAATAGGGGAAGCCAACATGACCATGGGTTGTTATGGATAGAGAATGCACCAGAGTATGGAAACTCCACACTAAATGAGATTATTTTATTTATCAACAAATACATAACAGTGGATAGCTCAAAGATACAAGGAATCAAAACTGATCTTCAAACACATAAACATAAAAAAAAATGCAAAAGAAGAAACAAGCATTGCAGATTCGGATTCCCTAAACCACCCATGATACAAAGTACAATACTTATGCCTCTACAAGTAGTACACATAACAAAAACAATAAAAGAAAGAGCAAAAACAATTTCGAAAGCATTAGAGGACCCTATAATAACCACAATGCAATTTGAAACATTCATGCTACAATTAAGAATGACACATAATGAATATATAGAAGCATTAGCATCAACATTGTCACAACCAACATTGCTCCTATGTAGAGAACCTAAAGGCATATATACGAACAACTTCAATCCTACAATCGCAAAGCTATGGGGGGCAAACGTGGACTTGTAATTTGTTTTGAACTCACATGGCGCAACAGCATATTCTACATCATACATGACAAAAGCTGACAAATCTACAACTTATGCAATTAAGGAAGCAATGAAAACATGCATGGAAACAAATGCACCTGCGAATAAAAGAATCAGGAAAGTTGGAAATGCCATACTTAACACGTAGTACATTAGCGCACAACAAGCTATGTATATTGCTTTATCAATGCCACTCACAAGCACAACAAGAGAGTTCGCATACATAAACACAAAAAATGAAGATGAAAGAACATTACTACTTAAAAGAAAATCACAACTTGAGAAAATGGATCCAAATAGCACATAAGTGTTTTTCGAAGATCAAATTAAAAAATATTGTAAACGCAACATTTCAAATGACAAAATTTGCCTTGCAGAATACATATCACACTACACTATTCATGGACAAAGAATAAAAAAAAGAGTACGAGAAAAAATTATCAGACTCAACAACTATAACATAGCAAAAGATCATGAAAACCATTTTAGAGAACAATGCCTCTTGTACTTGCCATTCATTCACGAGGAACACAAATTGGACACAAACAACAGATGGCATGACATGCACAACAACAATGAACAAATAATCATTGAAAACAGGCAGAAATTTAACAAGCTATTGGTAGAAAATCTTAAACACCCTAGCGAAAAAGAATGTGATAATGCATCATGTACTAAATCAGAGACTGAAGACACACAATGGAATTTGACCTTGCAAATGACATTGACATAATTAAAAAAACAAGAGAATCAACCTTGGCTACAAAGATTATTTATGCAACAATGCTAAATATCCAATTCCATGAGAAACTAAGAAATCTTACATAAGAACAACGCATAATTATAGACGACATCATGTTTAAAAAATGCATAAGACAAACAATAAAATCCACCTCTTCTCATCAGGAAATGTAGGTAGAGGAAAAACATACACACTATTACTCTTAGTACAAGCACTACTACGCCACTACAATCATAAACAAACAGATGATATTGAACTACCTAGAGTATTAATATTAGCATACACAGGTAGAGCCGCATTTAATGTCAAAGGATCAAAAATCCACTCTGCATTACTATTGCCACTATTGACTTCAAATCACACTAGCTTATCATTAGAAAAGCTGCAACAATTATCAACATTATACAAAAATGTTGACCTTATCGTATTTGACGAAGTATCTCTCATAGGACTAAACACATTTATTGCAGCTGACATGCATATGAGAGAAATAAAACACAACCATTAAAAACCATTTGGAGGTGTAGATGTCATACTGTGTGGCGACTTGTGCTAAGCAAGCCCAATTGGATTTTCTCTAACAAACCTACATGCACATCAATATTGCCATCTACATGGACACAATATTTCAACTACTATGAACTTACAGAGCTAATGAGACAAAAACACCATAAGTTTATTTCTATTCTAAACAGAGTACGAGTAGGAACTCAATCAAATGAAGACATATCATATCTCAATGAAAACTACGCTCGACAACCACTAGACAAAATAAATGTACCACACTTATACTACACAAATGTAGCAAGGACAAACATAATGAATATGTTTTTACAAACTTAAAACAGAACCACAAATATTAAAAGCAATAGACAAATGACACAAAAGTTGTAGCAAATCAATTAAAATCCCAAATGATGCAAAACACATAGCCGGGCTACACACACATTTAAATCTCAAAGAGGGAATGCTTATAGAAATATGCTCAGGAAATATAGACACAAATGATGGGATAGTTAATGGAGCACATGAAATTTTTAGAGGAATAACACAAAAACAAAACCAAAAAGTACTGTGGATTGAATTCATCAACAACAACATAGGGAAAAAAACAAGAAATCAATACAAATTTCTCTATGAAGAAAACATAAACACTGAATGGACACCAATTTTATCCATGACAAGTGAATTTTAAATTGGGAAAAACAATCTAAACACCATATTAAGGACTCAATTCCCAATTCAACCAACAGCAGCTCGAATAATACATCGCACACAAGGACTTACAATGGAAACTGTTGCATTTGACCCCCAAGGTATAAAAATGCATGGGCTTATCTACACAACTCTATCAAGAATTAGAGACCCAAAAAACTTGTACTTGCTATACAAAATAGAACAGAACCAAATAAAGATAGACAACAATGTAATCAAAGAAATAGAAAGACTCAAAAATGAATCATCATGGAAAACAAAGCAAAACAACTTCACAAATTCATTAAATAAACATATAATTTTGCAATCATTAAATACACGGTCAACAAAAGCACACAAACATGATATTATTAATTGCAAGAGCTTATTACAAGCCACAATTATATGCCTACAAGAAACACATGAAACAAATCATAAAAACATGAATATACTAGGCTTTGACATTGCATATAATTCTAACGGGACACGACTAGCAACATACTTCAAAAATACAACAAAACTACTCAAAAGTAAAAACTTCAACAACAAAGGCATTGAAGCATTCCTAACAATACATTTGAAAATAGACTATTCCTCTTTTGCAATAATCAACACTTATAAATCAATAAAAGCAAAAACAAAAGATCTACAAGAAACAATACAAAACATACATGAAGAAGTCATACACATTCAAAGCGTTTAAATAATAGGAGATTTAAATAGTGACATGACTAAAAATACAATGGCAACAAAATCGATAAAAGAGTTCATGGAAAATAAAAAGTTCTATCAATTGATAGACCACATATGGACAAGAAAAATTAAAAAACCAACTTTTATGGGAACAAATTATGCATATTGGTCAGACCACTCAATTACTTACACTCATTTGAATCCTATTCATCTTGTTTCCTTGTAGCATCGACGTGATAAAGCTCCAGGAATGGCTTCTGTCTGTACCTCGATCGTGAAGCATGGATGATGGCCCTGAAAAAGGGCGGCAGCAAGGGACCAACCCAAGCGTCGGTGACGGTTGCTTCCCATCAGCGCTAAAAAACATCCGTAACACCCTCTATTCGCACAACTTCGGCGTCACCTACTTTGCTCACTGAACACTCCGTCATGCACCGATTCTTCCAAAGCCATTTCGTTCGCTTGGCTTTATCATGTCTTATTCAGCTGTCCTCTTTGCATTCCAGTTTAAGAATCCGGAATCGACTTTGGCACATTCTCTGATCAGATCCAGCACAGCGAAAAAGTATCAGTTCATCCCCTACGCCAAGTGACCGATCCTAAGATCCGCCCAAAGGAGAGAAACTCGGAGGCTATGAGACATGAGTCCCGACGCAGGCACAGCTGCTTGAAATTCCTATGCATTGCAAAAGCATCGTGGTTCTTGAAATTCCTATGCATTGCAAAAGCATCGTGGTTCGTGAAACATATATTGCCTTTAAGACGCAATATCCTTGCCTAGTTGAGCTTGGAAGAGCATTGCATTTAATTGCATACGCATGTTACACTCGTGATTCCACTTGGCACAACTTTGGGCAGCTTGGACGTCATACATTGGATCAAAAATGCTCTTTTCAAACTTGCCCATTCTAAGAGGAAACACTTTTCCTCTCTTTTAGGCAAACTATGTGGAAAGTTAGATTTAAGGAAGTCTCTTGTCCCATTGTGATCATTTATGTGCTCTTTTGATGGCTCACTCATTGGACTTATAAAATCCTCGTTGTTATATATGCTTTTAAAAGTAATGTATATAGTCTTAAGAGTAAATATCCTTGCACTCACAACTTTTGAGTGAGAAGATGCAATTATGGCATATGGATATGTGAATCCATAAAAAGCAAGGAGATAAGGAATAATCTTCATCAAATTATAGGAAAACACACGAGACCACAATCCTTCTCCTAGAATACCATAATGCGAACAAAAATGTGTACATAAGTCTCTCATAAGTGTGTGTATGTGTGTGTGTGTGTGTGTGTGTGTGATAGGAAAACAAAGGAGACCACAATCATTCTCTTAGAATACCATAGTGCGAACAAAAATGTGTACATAAGTCTCTCATAAGTGTGTGTGTGTGTGTGTATGTGTGTGTGTGTGTGTGTGTGTGTGTGTGTGTGTGTGTGTATGTGTGTGTGTGTGTGTGTGTGTGTGTGTGTGTGTGAGAGAGAGAGAGAGAGAGAGAGAGAGAGTGCACATTTAAATCAATATATAACATTAATTACTATAGAACATAGCTAATTCCTCACTAATTCCATGATTCCTGTGTGCTACAGTTTTGCCAAATGATAAGTGCTCACAACTCTCACAAGCCTTTTGTATGCAAAAAATGGGCGGGAAAGCCAACCAAAATCACATCTAGTACATGTCATAATACCACCAGTATTGATCATTATACCAATTTAAGTATATAGGTATTTATGGGTAGTAATATTGCAAAATTTGGTGATATTTGAGCTTTTATTATCGATATCATAGCTATACTACTAATATTATGCCTATTATTGCTGGCATTTTTATCTAGTTCACCAATGAATTTTTAAGGTAAACATGATCACGTTATTTTTCACATGATTTGGGACCAAAAATAACCTTAGTGAATGATGAGTTGATGCAAACATGAAAATGTGGACAAAAGGCTACAAAAGTGTGGAGAAAGATCAATTAATGTTGTTATAAAAGGAAAATGGATTTTGATCACTACACGACATCAACAAAATCTCAAATTGTTCATGTAAGAATGTCTCACACACTCACTTTTCAAGTCGACTCCATTTGACCATTCCATATTCTATATTGATGAAGAAAGGCCAACAAAGTGTAAAAAAGATCAGATGGCATCGATACCAAAGGCAAAAGATTCCAATTATGAAACAACCTGATATCATCTAAGACGCTTCATGTATGAATTCCTTGCACATTCATGTCCTAGGTCGACCCCTATCACCCATTCTATAATCCTAAATCGATGAAGAGAGGCTAAAAATCTAGAAGTGTGGAAAAAACCATATCTAGTTATTATGGAAGGTAAAATGGACTTTGATCTATACATCGACTTGGCACAATCTCAAAATATTTATTTACAAGTACCTTACGAATTCTTTTCCCAAGTCGACTCCGCTTATCCATTCTATAGTCCCAGATTATTGATGAAATGCTAGGAAAGCATGAAAAAATACCATATGTAGTTCTTATGGGAAGGTAGATGGATTTTGATCCTTAAATGGCCTTGTCACAACATACTTATTTTACCCTAGGAAATCATTTTATAGGGCATTCATACATGAAGGAATTTGCCCTACAAAATGATTAAAAATGCACTCAAGCAAGTGCAACTCTCATGATCCTCCCAGTTTACAATGTGGGTGTGCTATAGATAGGGCTAGATCTACAATCTAAAGCACCAATGAACACTACATATAGACTACCTTACAAGCCACAAGTTACAACCTCCTAGATTGGACACCACCATCTAGCACCTATGTTACATCTATTCTATTCTTTACGGCCACTAATCCCATCCGTGGGGATGTGGTAGGTATGTGGAGGTTTGGGAAGGAATCTAGAGGTTCGGGGCAAGAGCAAGGATCTTCGGGGAGGGAGAGGATGAGCATAAGCTTTAAGCACCATGTGGCATCATGGAAGGGAAGAGGGTAGACTCAAAGGGTTATAGACAATGAGCCACCACATGGCCACAAATGAAGTAGAGGGTAGACTCCAAGGGCTATTGACAAGCTACCACATGGCGACATACAAAGCAGAGGCAACTCTGGACTACGGAGACCATTGAAAGCACATGGCCTTGAAATGACAGAGCCATAAAGAGAGACTAGAGAGCCTTCAAGACACGCGGCGGTTTGAATAGCACACAACAACGCAGTACTACCACATGGCACCATATGGTTTGAACGGAACGAATGCATAGTTTGAACGGTGTGTGGCAATGGCACAGACATAGTACTACCACATGGCACGGCGAGTTCACACACTGATAGGGGAAGAGCATTGATGCTAGGGTAGACTGTGGAACGTGCCAACACGACAAATGAAGCGGGGGCAAAGTGTAAACATCAGGACACTTCGATGCCATGATAAATCAAGTGAGCACATGTCATAGGGACACCACAGTCAACAATGTCAGAGAGAGGGGGAGAAAGAGAGAGAGAGAGAGAGAGAGAGAGAGAGAGAGAGAGAGAGAGAGAGGGAGGGAGGGAGGCAGGGAGGGAGGGAGGGAGGGAGGGAGGAGAGAGAGAGAGAGAGAGAGAGAGAGAGAGAGAGAGAGAGATTATAAAACACACACACACACACACACACAAAATAAATTTTATTATAGTAAATGTATCTCACACACACGAACACTTATTTCTATTAGATATCAATGCTCCACTCTCGTGTAACTATGCAGGAACCAGCTAACTCTACTTGTAAGCCTCCCATATGAGGAGAAGGCATTTGAGCATCTCGGTTATCCGATAGGTCCTAGTTTGGACACTAGATGGGGGCCATGTGTGGCTTGATGGCTGGACGACTTCAGATCGAGTTGGCACACTACCAACTAGGCTACATACAAGTGCGGGAAGGCATCCCATGACTGAGCGCACTGAGGGTAGATGGAGCATTTCTCAGGGTAGCCCACTCTTGGCTATAGGGCCCGTTTGGAGCCCCAGATGATCCCGGATGTCTCTCGACTGAACAGTGGCCATAGGTCAGTTTCTCTATTCTACTCCATGGTTCTAACGTGTGGTCAGTGGCCTATTTTCAGACCGACCTCCAGTCGGTCATTTTGGGCCGACTGGGTCGGTCTCCCAATTCGGTCTAATCGACTATGACTAGTGGCTATATAAGAGTGAGCCCGTGAAGCCCATCATCATCACTACCTACAGCAACCCTGATTCCTTAGCATCCAGTCTTTATCCTCTACTGTTTCTAGCATGCCATCAAAGCTTCTCACACAAGAGCGCACAGCTGGGAGGCAGCGTTATCTATTGTATCAATTTTACAATTGTGAGAGATGGCCCAGTGCGGAAGACTGCGAATCCCACCGTTCGACGAAAGCGAAAAGTTGGGCGACACTAACTATCAATCCTGGAAGTTCAAGATGAAGACCATCCTAAGTGCATACGAGCTTTGGGATACTGCTACTAGGGTGGATGTGAAGCCGGTTACGAGACCAAACCCAGCCAATGCAGGACAACAGATAGTACCAACTATGGATCAGATTCTCGCGTGGACAAGAAGAAATGCAGATGCGCTATGTTCTATTATCTGCAGTGAAAGTGATTCTATCATGGCGTTAATTCAACATGTCACCACAGTGGAGGAGGCATGGATGGTCTTAAAAAATCAATATGAGGCCACGAATCAGATGCAGATTCAAAATCTGGAGACAACTCACAAACGAGAAACTGTCTGAGTCTGAAACGGCAGAGAAGTTCATCACCAGGGTGAAGAATTTGCATGATCAGATGACTGCAATTGTCATCACCATCACCAGCAAGAATCTAGCACGAAGGTGCATACAGATTCTCCCACCAAAGTACGACGGTCTTGTTACGGCATTGAATATGTAGAATAGAAATCCACCCCTCAACTTTGAGGATTTCAACGCGATGCTTCTGGAGGAGGAGACGCATCAAAAGACGAGGACTAGAGAAGATTCAGATTTCTCAACAGGATCAAAGAAAGGTAAGGGTAAGGACTCTGGTAACCCATCTTCTTCTGATGATAAAAAGAGAAATAAGAAGATCAAGTGCTTCTATTGCAACAAGGCAGGGCACAAGCAGAAAGAGTGCCGGTAGAAGATTGTAGATGAGAAGAACGGAGTAAAGAAAGAGTCCAACAATAGCACGCAGGTAGTACCAATAGAGTTGTTCGTAGCAATTGAGGAGATTTGCACGGAGGCAGTTCATGTACCTGCGGATGAACCTTGGATTATTTATAGTGGTGCATCGTGCCATATGACCAGTCATAAGGATTGGTATACCTCTCTACATCCAATAGGGAATGACATCCTGGTAGCAGTCGGCAATGATGCAAAATGTCCAATAAAAGAAAAAGGTACGATTGCTCTCAAGTCAAATGGAGTTGTAAAGCAGTTGTCCGATGTTCTTTATGTGCCAGATATTAAGAGGAACTTGTCCATTTTTGCAATCACAGATCGGGACCTCAAAGTTCACTTTGACAAGAATGGTGCATAGAATTTGGATCTTCAAGGGAAGGTCATTGGAAAAGGTATACGGTGCAATAATATCTACGAACTCTCAGCTTTCAGTGCTCGAGCGGATGTGAGCAACACTAAGCTGTGGCATGAGAGATTTGGTCATCTAAACCTTAGTTCTTTAAAGGAGATGCATAAAAGAGGAATGATTGCAGACCTACCAGAAATTACAGATTTGCCCAATGTATGTGAAGCTTGCATGATGGGCAAGCAACATCAGCAGCCCTTTCCTAAAGAGGCCAACAGGGCAAAGGCTCCTCTAGAGCTCATTCACACGGACCTCTACTAAAAGATGGAGATGGAAGCTTTGGGTGGTTCCTACTACTTCATGACGCTGATCGATGACTACAGTAGAAGGATATGGATATACTTCCTATAGACTAAAGATGAGGCTTTTAGTAAGTTCAAAGAATGGCATGCAATGGTCGAGAAAGAAACGGGGAGGAAGGTGAAGAAGTTGAGATCAGACAAAGGTGGAGAGTTCACATCAAGTGAATTCGAAAGTTATTGCAAAAGTCACGGGATCAAGAGGCAGAAACCCCCGCCACATACATCACAGCAAAATGGAGTAGCAGAGCACAAGATGGGTATCATCTGTGAAATGGGCAGGAGTATGATGAAAGGGAAAGATTTGCCAAAGACTTTTTGGGCTGAAGCATGTAACACGGCAATTTACATTCTGAATCGTAGCTACATGAAGGCTGTGAATGGGATGACTCCACTGCAGGCCTTTTCTGGTAAGAAACCTTCAGCTGCACATTTTAGAGTTTTTGGATGTGACTGTTTTGTGCATGTCCCTGATGCTAATAGGACCAAATGGGAACCAAAGAGCCAGAAGTGTATTTTCTTGGGCTACAGTGAAGAGGCAAAGGGCTACCGTCTCTATAATCCTGTTACCAAGAAGGTAATAGGATGTGGTCTTCTCAGAACAGCCGCATCAATTGGCGGAGGATGCTTCCTTCCCAAACAACTAGGACCAAGATATCCATCCAGTACAACCATAATAGTAGACCAAACTCCCTCAACGGTGCTTGGGAGGATTCAAGATAAAGAAGAGGAAGAAGAGCCTGCAGAACCACAACGACAACAGCCATTCATGGGTAAAGCAGCTTTTGGATGATAGAGAACCTCTAGCCATTGAGGAGGAACCATTTGAACACCGCCGGCGGTCCAAGAGATTAGAGGAGCAAAGAAGGGCGCAGGAACAATTGGTCAACTACTCTTTGATGACAGAGGTGATCCGTGTTGAAGAACCCAAGTGTCTTGAAGAGGCATAGGGTGATGATAGGTGGATGGAGGCTATGCAATCAGAGTATGGCTCCATAATGAAGAACAACACTTGGGACCTTGTGGATCCATCACCAAAACGCAAGGTAATCGGCACCAAGTGGGTGTACAAGACTAAGTACAAGTCCAACAGCACGTTGGATAAGTACAAGGCTTGGCTTGTGGCAAAAGGATTCACACAGGTACATGGTTTTGATTATCAGGATACTTTTGCTCCCATAGCTCGACTAACCACAATTCGCAGTGTTTTGGCTTTAGTAGCACAGGAAAGTTGGCCCGTGTTTCAGATGGATGTAAAATCCGCCTTTCTGAATGGAGATCTCAAGGAGGAGGTATGCATGGAACAACCACTAGGATTTGTGATCCTCGGTTCAGAAGGTAAAGTCTATAAACTAAAGAAGGCAGTTTATAGGCTAAAACAGGCCCCATGAGCGTGGTACTAGCAGATTGATGCATACTTTCTAAAAACGGGTTCAGGAGGAGCCCATCTGATGCAATTTTGTATATCTACAGAGAAGGAGGCAGGTGTATGATCGTGGTCCTTTATGTGGACAACCTTGTCATAACACGGAACCATGAAGAAAAGATCTTGCAGACGAAGCAGTTGCTAGGAAGAGAGTTTGAAATGACACTGATGCATTTCTGTTTGGGGATTGAAGTTTGGCAAGAGCCAAAACAAATCTTCATCTCACAGCTAAAGTATGCTGGAGAGATACTGAAGGCATTTGGCATGGCTGAGTGCAAGACAGTTGGCACCCCTATGGAGGTTGATGTGAAGCTCCCAAACGAGGATTCATCACCACTGGTGGATGAAGCGAAGTACAAAAGGCTTGTGGGCAGTTTGATTTACTTGTGCAACACGTGGTCAGACATCAGTTTTGCGACTGGTGTACTAAGCAAGTTTTCCAATAAGCCTTGGGAGAACCACTGGAGGGCAGGGATGCGGGTGCTGAAATACATCAAAGGCACACTTGATCATGGCATCACCTATACCAAGGGCAACATCTTGACCAGATTCTATGACTCGGATTGGGCAGGAGACGTGGACAGCAGGAGATCAGTGACAGGTTACTGTTTCTCACTTGGATCTGGAGCTGTGTCATGGGTCAGCAAGAAGCAACCCATAGTTGCTCTTTCTTCCACCGAGGCTGAGTACAAATCAGCATGTTTTGCCTCTTGTGAGGCAGTGTGGTTGAGTAGGATTTTAGGGGACATGGGTGCAGTGTAGAACAAGCCTACGCAATTATCATGTGACAATCAGAGTTGCATGGCAATTGCAAAGAACCCTATGTTCCATGCTCGCACAAAACACATTGAGATTCAATATCACTTTGTACATGAGCTCATCATGGACGGAGGGGTCGACTTGGTGTACTGTCCGACTACAGAGAATGCTGCGGACATCTTCACAAAGGCTCTTGGAAGAGATTTGTTGGAGAGGCATCTTCATCGACTTGGCATTGGGCCGAGAAAGTAAGTTCACTTGTGGGTGGACATTGAGGGGGGGTGTTAGATATCAATGCTCCACTCTTGTGTAACTACGCGGGAACCAGCTAACTCTACTTGTAAGCCCCCATATGAGGAGAAGGCATTTGAGTATCCGATAGGTCCTAGTTTGGACACCAGATGGGAGCCATGTGTGGCCTAATGGCTAGACGGCTTCAAATAGAGTTGGCACATTGCCAACTAGGCTACATGCAAGTGCGGGAAGGCATCCCATGACTGACCGCACTGAGGGTAGACTGAGCATTTCCCGAGGTAGCCCTACGGGGCCCGTTTCGAGCCCCAGCTAATCCCAAATGTGGCCCAGAGCCACATTTGGTTGGTGGCCTATTTCGAGACCGACCTCTAGTCAGCTATCGGCTAACTAGGTCGGTCTCCCAATTGGGTCGTCTAACTGACTATGACTGGTGGCTATATAAGAGCGAGCCTGTGAAGCCCATCATCATCATTGCCTACAGCAACCTTGATTACTTAGCATCCAGCCTCCGTCCTCTATTATTTCTAGCATGCCATCGAAGCTTCACATAAGAGCACATGGCTAGTAGGCAGTGTCATCTATTGTATCAGTTTTACAGTAATCAAATTTTTGATTCTCCATACTATCTGCTTTTCTCTCTTGCATACGAGATCCTATTATCTGTTGAGCACATACGTTGTATTGTTTTCTTACAATTTCTTTACACACACACACACACACACACATAGAGAGAGAGAGAGAGAGAGAGAGAGAGAGAGGGGGGGGGGCACACAGAGACAAATAGAGAGAGAGAGAGAGAGAGAGAGAGAGAGAGAATTTTTTGTTGTATAACTTTGTCTGGTGGCTATATAAGAGCGAGCCCGTGAAGCCCATCATCATCATTGCCTACAGCAACCCTGATTCCTTAGCATCCAGCCTCTGTCCTCTACTATTTCTAGCATGCCATCGAAGCTTCACATAAGAGCACATGGCTAGTAGGCAGCGCCATCTATTGTATCAGTTTTACAGTAATCAAATTTTTGATTCTCTATACTATCTGCTTTTCTCTCTTGCATACGAGATCTTGTTGTCTATTGAGCACATACGTTGTATTGTTTTCTTATAATTTCTTTACACACACAACACACACACACACACACACACACACACACACACAGAGAATTTTTTGTTATATAACTTTGTCAAAATTGCTTTTTCAATTTAAGATAGTAAATTTAAAGGGCTATTTCAATTTTTGGTGCAAGAAGTAGCGGAACAATCACTAGTTTCATCAAAGAAAGGAGATTGCGGGAACAACCGTACATACATACATACATACATACATACATTACATACATGCATACATGAATACATACATACATGCATACATACATACATTCATGCATGCATACATACATACATACATAAATACATACATGCATGCATGCATACATACATACATACAAACATACATACATACATACATCCATATATATGTATGCAAACATATATATATATATATATATAACGCCCCCCCCAAATAAAGAAAAATGGATTTTGATCGTTACATAGCGACAACAAAATGTCCAATTCTTCATGTAACAATGCCTCACACACTCACTTTTCAGGTCGACTCTATTTAACCATTCCATATCCTATATTGATTAAGAAAGTCCAACCAAGTGTGAAGAAGACCATATGGCATAGATACTGAAGGGAAAGGATTCCAATTATGAAACAACCTTAGAATAATCTCAAACCCTTCATGTATGAATTAATAAATAGATTTAAGGAATGAAATTTGTGGAGGACAAACATACCATGTAATGAGTAATGTGCAATTCACCCTATCCAGGCTTTGGTGAACTTTTTTGCTGCAACTTCATATAGTTGCAAATCTGCATTATCTATGGAAGGATTTCTTAGTATCTTAACCAAGTTATCTAGTGCTTTCCAAACACACACTCTTAAATTTCTCAAATTAGGGTTAGCTTCCAAATTAGTGGGACAATCACACGTCTTTCCAATAATTCCATTGCCCCATGTTGGATGTGCATAGTTTTCGAGCAAAAACCTACGAGCAGAAAAGTATGAGCGATAATTTTTGACACCAACCATGCTTTTATATTTCTCAAAGTAATATACAATTCTTTCTTAATTTCTCATTAATGGAACCATATACTTACTTATTTTTCATTATAACCCTCATTTTAGAGAACATCATCTATATATGAACAAATAGTGAACACTTTAGAAACTCCTATAAATACCTCCCTACCATACTCTCTTTTGAGGATTTTGGTAATTCCATCAATTTAAAAGAGTTTCCCTAATCTTTAGCAATCCCATATTTGAAGCTCTCATGTAATAATGTATACCATATTCCTTGGATGAGTAGGAAAAAGATATTGCAAACCTCATACTTGAAGCCATTATAATCAATCATAAATTAATCTCTAATGCATTATCAAATATGGGAAGGCAAGGTAGGGATTTTAAAAATATTCCCAATTCTCTAAACCTAAGTACTTTTAAGGAAATGTGGTCTCTATTGAACTCCTTCCTACCATAATATGAATTAGGGAGAAGTTGTAACTCTCATATACATCTTGAAATTTTTAATTTCTCTTTTATAACTATGAAATTTTGAACATTTTAAAAAGGATAGTTTCAAGCCTACCATGCATAGATCATGAAATTTTGAACATTTTTCCTTCTTACAGCTCCTCAATCTGAGCTAAGGAGCAAAAGTTATGACCCCTTCTGCGTAGGCTCTCCAAGGGTATTTTGCCAATGGAATAGGGTTGGGACAAGCTCTTCAAACCATATTCCTCTGGCAAAATACACTTAGAGGATCTATTAAAAAGGTACTATTTATTTTTCCTAGGTCATCCTTAAGAACTATAAAGAGGATATTTGCTCAAAATTTTATGATCCAACCAATGGTGAAAGCAAAAGAAAGCATTTCTTAAAGTCATAAAATAAGTCACCACTTGGACATTATATATGTATATTATATAAAGGTATATTTATATCTATATCTATTTATCAATGTTTCATATTTACTTACATATTCCTTGAAATAATTTGGAATTTTTTGCTCCCCAAAAATGACTTGAGCCTATATATTTTGACCCCTCCCACCTTTTGTCTACTCGTCGCTCGAGGGTTTTTGCTCGAAAAATGGAAACCCCCCATGTTTAATCAATTCCTATCATGCAATAGTGTGCACGCAGTACCAGTAGAGCTGTTTGTAGCAATTGAGGACATTTGCATGCAGGCAATTCATGTACCTGCAGATGAACCTTAGATTATTGACACTGGTGCATCATGCCACATGACCAGTCGTAAGGATTGGTATACGTCTCTACATCTAGTAGGGAATGACATCCTGGTAGTAGTCGACAATGATGCAAAATGTTCAGCAAAAGAAAAAGGTACGATTGCTCTCAAGTCAGATGGAGTTGTAAAATAGTTGTCCGATGCCTTATATGTGCTAGATATCAAGAGGAACTTGTTGTCCGTTTCTACGATCACGGATCGAGACCTCAAAGCTCAATTCGATAAGAATGGCACACAAATTTTGGATCTTCAAGGGAAGGTCATTGGTAAAGGTACACGGCATAACAACATCTATGAACTCTCAGCTTTCAGCGCTCGAGCCGATGTGAGCAGCAACACTAAGCTATGGCATGAGAGGTTTGGTCATCTAAACCTTAGTTCTTTAAAGGAGATGCATAAAAGTGGAATCATTGTAAACTTACCAAAAATTACAGATTCGCCCAATGTATGTGAAGCTTGCATGATGGGCAAGCAGCATCGATAGCCCTTTCCTGAAGAGGCCAGCAGGGCAAAGGCTCCTCTAGAGCTCTCGTTCACACGGACCTCTGCAGAAAGATGGAGATGGAAGCTTTGGGTGGTTCCTACTACTTCATGATGCTGATCGATGACTATAGTAGAAGGATATGGATACACTTCTTGAAGACTAAACATGAGGCTTTTAGTAAGTTCAAAGAATGGCATGTAATGGTCGAGAAAGAAACGGGGAGGAAGGTGAAGAAGTTGAGATCAAACAGAGGTGGAGAGTTCACATCAAGTGAATTCAAAAGTTACTGCAAAAGTCACGGGATCAAGAGGCAAAAACCCCGCCACATACATCACAGCAAAATGGAGTAGCAGAGCACAAGATGTGTGTCATCTGTGAAATGGGCAGGAGTATGATGAAAGGGAAAGATTTGCCAAAGAATTTCTGGGCTGAAGCATGTAACACAGCAATTTACATTCTTAATCGTATCTACACGAAGGCTGTGAATGGGATGACTCCACTGCAGGCCTTTTCATGTAAGAAACCTTCACTTGCACATTTGAGAGTTTTTGGATGTGATTGTTTTGTGCATGTCCCTGATGCTAATAGGACCAAATGGGAACTGAAGAGCCGGAAGTGTATTTTCTTGGGCTATAGTGAAGAGGCGAGCGAAGTGTTACTGTCTCTATAATCTTGTTACCAAGAAGGTAATAGTAAGTCGTGATGTGGTCTTCTCAGAACAGCCGCATCAATTGGAGGAGGATGCTTCCTTCCTAGACAACCAAGACTAGGATATCCATCAAGTATAACCACCAACAGCAGACCAAACTCCCCCAACAGTGCTTGGGAGGATTCAAGATAAAGAAGAGGAAGAAGAGCCTGTAGAACCACAATGGCAATAGCCATTCTCAAAGTGGGTAAAGCAGCTTTTGGATGGCAGAGAACCTCCAGCCATTGAGGAGGCCACCGGTCCAAGAGATTACAGGAGCAAAGAAGGGCGTAGGAACACTTGGTCAACTACACTTTGATGACAGAGGTGATTCGTGCTGAAGAACCCGTGTCTTGAAGAGGCACAGGGTGATGATAGGTGGATAGAGGCTATGCAGTCAGAGTATGGCTCCATAATGAAGAACACCACTTGGGACCTTGTGGATCAACCACCAAAATGCAAGGTAATCGGCACCAAGTGGGTGTACAAGACCAAGTACATGTCCGACGGCATGGTGGATAAGTACAAGGCTCGGCTCATGGCAAAAGGATTCGCACAGGTACATGGTTTTGATTATCAGGATACTTTTTCTCCCACAACTCGACTAACCACAATTCGCACTGTTTTAGCTTTAGCAGCACAGGAAAGTTGGCCCGTGTTTTAGATGGATGTAAAATCCACCTTTCTAAATGGAGATCTCAAGGAGGAGGTATACATGGAACAACCACCAGGTTTTGTGATCCCCAGTTCAGAAGGTAAAGTTTGTAAACTGAAGAAGGCACTTTACGGGTTGAAACAGGTCCCACGAGCGTGGTACCAGCGGATTGATGTCTACTTTCTACAAAACGGGTTCAGGAGGAGCCATCTGATGCAAATTTGTATATCTATAGAAAAGAAGGTAGGTGTATGATCGTGGTCCTTTATGTGGACGACCTTGTCATAACAAGGAACCATGAAGAAAAGATCTCACAAACAAAGCAGTTGCTAGGAAGAGAGTTTGAAATGACAGACCTCAAACTCTAATGCATTTCTATTTGGGGATTGAAGTTTGGCAAGAGCCAAAACAGATCTTCATCTCACAGCTGAAGTATGTTGTAGAGATATTGAAGGCATTTGGCATGGCTGAGTGCAAGACAGAGTGCAAGACAGTTGGCACTCCTGTGGAGGTTGATGTGAAGCTCTCAAACGAGGATTCATCACCACTAGTGGATGAAGCAAAGTATAGAAGGCTTGTGGGCAGTTTGATTTACTTGTGCAACACGGACATCAGCTTTGCGACTGGTGGACTAAGCAGGTTTTCCAATAAGCCTCGGGAGAACCATTGGAGGGTAAGGATGTGGGTGCTAAAATACATCAAAGGCACACTTGATTATGGCATCACCTATACCAAGGGCAACACCTTGACCGGATTCTGTGACTCGGATTGGGGGCAGGAGACGTGGACAGAAGGAGATCAATGATAGGTTCCTGTTTCTCACTTGGATCTGGAGCTGTGTCATGGGTCAGCAAGAAGCAACCCATAGTTGCTCTTTCTTCTACCAAGGCTAAGTACAAATCAGCATGTTTTGCCTCTTGTGAGGAAGTGCCTATGCAATTATCATGTGACAATCAGAGTTGCATGGCAATTGCAAAGAACCTTGTGTTCCATGCTCACACAAAACACATTGAGATTCAATATCACTTTGTACGTGAGCTCATCATGGATGGAAAGGTCGACTTGGTGTAGTATCTAACTACAGAGAATGTTGTGGACATCTTCATGAAGGCTCTTGGAAGAGACTTGCTAGAGAGGCATCTTCATCGACTTGGCATTGGGCCAAAAAAGTAAGTTCACTTGTGGGTGGACATTGAGGGGGGGTGTTAGATATCAATGCTCCACTCTCGTGTAACTATGCGGGAACTAGCTAACTCTACTTGTAAGCCCCCTATATGAGGAGAAGGCATTTTAGTAGCTCGGTTATCCAGTAGGTCCTGGTTTGGACACTAGATGGGGGCCATGTGTGGCCTGATGGCTGGATGGCTTCAGATAGAGTTGGCACACTGCCAACTAGGCTACATGCAAGTGCAAGAAGGCATCCCATGACTGACCGCACTGAGGGTAGATGGAGCATTTCTCAAGGTAGCCCACTCTCAGGCTGCAGGGCCCGTTTGGAGCCCCAAATGATCCCGGACGGCGGCTCTAGGCCAAATGGAGGTTGCTCTATTCTACGCCATGGTTCTAACATGTGGTCAGTGCCCTATTTCAAGACCATTAGCCATTTTGGGCCGACTGGGTCAGTCTCCCAATTGGGTCTAACTGACTATGACTCGTGGCTATATAAGAGCAAGCTCGTGAAGCCCATTATCATCACTGGCTACAAAAACCATGATTCCTTAGCATCCAGCCTCCGTCCTCTACTGTTTCCAACACACCATCGAAGCTTCTCACATAGGAGCGCATGGCTGGGAGGCAGTGCCATCTATTGTATCAGTTTTATAGTAATCAAATTTTTGATTCTCCATACTATCTGCTTTTCTCTCTTGCATATGAGGTCCTGTTATCTGTTGAGCACAGACGTTGTATTGTTTTCTTACAATCATCCATGTCTTCCTCATTTGCAACCTTTTGAAAGCACATTGAGAGTGCCTCCTTGGGGTCAAATGTATCTTCTAGGATCATTAATTTGTCATCTTCAATTCTAGCCTCCTTATTTACACTACAGAGTTGAGCAATTAAGGCAAAGGCATAATCTTCTCTGAGGTCAAAAATGATGAGTATATTTGACAGTAGATAATACTCTTGACCTTGAATAGTGAAGGCAGGAAGGATAGGTATAGCTAGAGTACGTGTTCCAAAATACAGTCCTTCAGTGGTGAGAGCTCCGTTTACTATTTTTGACTTCAAGGCTACAAGATCCAAGGCTACAGCCTCCTTGCTCTCTTTCTCAAGATTAATTTCCTCCTCTTCTAGTTCCTGAGCCTCTTTTATATTTCTGTGTTTGTCTTCAATACCGGTTTCTTCCCCAAGATCTTCCTTAGCCTCTCTAGCATGTCTTCATGACCTTCATAACAAAGATCTTAAAACACAGAAAAAGCAAGGCTCTCCTCCAAGAGCCTACATCCTCCAGGATGAATATTGCAAACCGCTTTGTATATTTTTGGAAAGGTATCAAGCCTCCTATTAATGGAAATCCTGTGCTTTCTGTCCGTAATCAAATCCTTGGCATGAACATACAACTTGCCTTATATGATCACCTTCTCTTTCTCTGTAATCTTTTGAAATTTATGATATCATGTGAATGTACACTAGGGGGGGTTTTTGAGATGAGGCATAAGCTTATACATTAGGAGTGGGGGCCCTTGTTAGTTTTTCTCAATCTTAAATTTAAGTTAGGGGGGCCTTGACATCTTTGGCAAGGAAAAGGGAGGGATTTAGGGAAATATTTTAGCCCAAACATAAAAAGTACACACACATACACATTTGACTAGTGACAATCGATCATGTACCAATTGCGCATGAGCTAAGCCCAAGCTATAGCTAGTTTTAGGCCATGGTAGGGAAAGAAATAAATACTACACATTGGTGAATATTTGAAGATTTTCTAATCTATATCATCTAAGTTTTCTTATGGTGTGATCCAAATAATTGAGAAAGAACATAGATTTGAGGAAGGGGGAAACATAGTGCACTTTTGGCGGTATACTTAGAAGCTTAAATAGGGGTGTTTTATTGTGCTACATGGACCGTATATAGGGGTTTTTCTTGAAGTTCATGCACGCATGTGACATCCCCCCTGTACTAAGATTGAATCCCTCGGTCTCTCTCTCTCTCTCTCTCTCTCTCTCTCTCTCTCTCTCTTTGTGAATTTGACTCCCCCCGCCTCTCTCTCTCTCTCTAATTTTTTATGAAAATAATAATGTGTACAAAAGAACATGATTTCGAGGTTTGGGAAATTCCCAACCCTCCAAATTGTGTCCTTTTGTACACACCATGGTCTTCTCACATTCTAAAGCCTAGATGATTGTCCAAGCAAAGTAGTCATCAGTGAGAGAGAGAGAGAGAGAGAGACAGAAAGAGAGCGAGGATACCTTCTTCGATGTTCTCCATTGCACACTCAAGGGCATGGGGGTGGTGGGTCTCTAGCAATCTCCGGCATGGGCTTGGCTAGGGTGGTAGTCCGATCAATTGCAAGCATGGAGTGACGAGCATGGTGGGGATGCAGTGGCGGGCATGGCGAGTCCGTATAAGGATCTATTTGGGAGGATGAGGCTCTAATGTCTTCCAATGGCATAAATTTATAAATGTCATTAAATCACACGCGCCTCACAATGACCCATCCCATCCACATATGTGACCATTTAATAATCCAAATTTGGCATGAAAATCAAGGAACAACTTCGATTTATAGAGTTCATTTCTTATTATAGCACCAAAGGCTCCATCCCCTGCGTTTGCATCAGGTTGCTCACCAATGGCAGCTCACTCGCCTACATTCGCTATTGCCTCACTCACCTACGTACCCTACCTCTGCTAGAATCCCTCCCTTCCATTCATGATAGGTACTCTCTCTCTCTCTCTCTCTCTCTCTCTCTCTCTCTCTCTCTCTCTCTCTCTCTCTCTCTCTCTCTCTCACACACACACACACACATACACACACATCAACCCTAGGTCCCAAACTCTGCACACCAAAACGTGTACAGAAGAATGCTATTTGGAGAGTTGGGAATTTCCCAACCATCCAAATCACATTTTTTAGTACTTTCTTTCCTCGTTGGGTGCACAGGAAACATGGAAGAGAGAGAGAGAGAGAGAGAGAGAGAGAGAGATTTAGCGATGTTTAGTATATGTCTAAGAAGGTGTTCAAAGGAATGTGATTTCAAGGGTTGGGGATTCCCCAACGCTCCAAATCGCATTCTTTTGCATACTACCTTGTCTTTCACATAAGAGAAAAGAAAAGAGAGAGAGAGAGAGAGAGAGAGAATAAACTCATTGTTGATGCCCCTTGTGGTCCTAATAGCTGCTCATAGTGGAGATGCATATAACTAGAAAAACCACACTTGAAGGGAAAGTTATATGGCAGTGGAAGTAGAAGTGCATGTGGTAGTTGAAGTAGCAATGGAAGTGGTAGTGCAGGAGGGAGTGGAGATATAAAAGAGTAGTACTGGAATTGGCAGTCGTCCTTAAAATATCACAAAAAGTTCTATTTAGTAAGTAGTAATTGGGGACATGTGTGAGATAAACGTATATATATATATATATATATATAGAGAGAGAGAGAGAGAGAGAGAGAGGACAAGAGAGACTCCAAGAAGGTATGGCATGTCCTCTCTCTCTCTCTCTCTCTCTCTCTCTCTCTCTCTCTCTCCCTCCCTCCCTCCCTAGAGATAGAGTGAGAGAGAGAGAGAGAGAGAGAGAGAGAGAGAGAGGACAAGAGAGACTCTAAGAAGGTATGGCATGTCCTCTCTCTCTCTCTCTCTCTCTCTCTCTCTCTCTCTCTCTCTCTCTCTCCCCCTCTCTCTCCCTCTCCCTCTCTCTCTCTCTCTCTCTCTCTCTCTCTCTCTCACGGTGGTGTGCACATGTGGGTCTCTACGTGGGGAGTCCGATTGTTGTGGGGTAATTATGAATGCGTTAAGTCACACACGTGTCCCAACAATCGCATCCCCTTCACACGTGTGGGCAATTATGAATGATGATTCTATGAAAAGCCCAAGGGACGCCTTTTATTTATATTATTTATCATCTTTTATGGGGGCAACGACTCAATCATCCTCTTCATGTCCCTCGTAATCATCCTCTTTAGCTCAATCATCCTCTGCATGTCCTTGGTATCTTCACTCACTTCCATGCAATCTGTGGCCCCCGCTGACTTCCATTCAAATAGGTACCTATCTCTCCCTCCCTTCCATTCTCCTACCCGCCCCCTCTCTCTCTCTCTCTCTCTCTCTCACACACACACACACAATACCTAGGCCAAAAATCTGCAATACCTAGGCCAAAAATATATAGTCCAAAAAGTGTCTAGAAGAATGCAATTTGGAGGGTTGGGAATTTCCCAACCTTCCAAATCACGTTCTTTTGTACACTCTTTGGTGTTTCTTATTTTGAAGCTAAGGTGCATCCTCAAGAGCATGAGGAGGAGAAGGGAATAGGATTTTGTGTGTGTGTGTGTGTGTGTGTGTGTGTGTGTGTGTGTGTGTGACAGAGACAGAGAGAGAGGCTATATATCACATATCTCAAGACAACCTTACTTTAAAAAATGGCAAGCCAAGAAGGTGTACAAAAGAATGCAATTTGGAGGGTTGGGCATTTCTGAACCCTCCAAATTGCATTCTTTTGTACATTTATTTTGGGTGAGGGTCTACATAAAAGTGTACAAAAGAATGCAGTTTAGAGGGTTGGGGATTCCCCAACCCTCCAAATCACATTCTTTTGTACACTACCTTGTGTTCCATATAGGAGCAAAGAAAGGGGAGAGAGAGAGAGAGAGAGAGAGAGAGAGAGGGAGAGGGAGGGTGGGATAGCAAAAGCCAATGTTTTAGGAATTCCCATGTGTGCAAAATATTGGGTGCTTGCATCATACGTAATCAAGTGATTCATATGTAGGGAATGGTGTTAGTGTCGATTTTGTGGTTCTTCATATGGAGGAAGAAGATGTGTGGTACCCCATGCTCTTGGGTAGGCAAATACAATTTGATCCCAATGGTTGAAGAAGATCTAAAGATAAGATAGCATTTGTGATGGAATAGGGGGTCTATGCCAATAATGTGATGATCTTCGAATTAAAAATCACACCACCAACATTCCAATCCTAGATACGGCAGGTGTTTGAACCTTCTTACCAACTTCATGTGGGTGTTCTTGGATGACTTTAGTGTCTTTGTAAAAAATACTGAATGTCTACATCAATTACATCTATGCATTGAAAATGCCGCACTACTCACTAAAATTTGAATTTGGCTAAGAAGCAGGGAGTATTGTTGGGAAACATTATTTCTAAAGAAGGGAAGGAAATTGATCCCCATATTCTTGAGGTGATCTAGAAGGCTGAAGCTCCTAGGAATGTTAAGGAGTTGCAGAGATTTGTGGGCTAGGTAAAGTGGCATAACCAATTTCTCTGCTATTTGTCATATGTTTGCCAGCCTCTTACAAAACTGACTAAGACATATGCTCCATTCATTTACAGGAAGGAACGAGAAAGGAATTCTGGTTACTCAAAAAGATTTTGGTGGTTGCACTAGTATTATAGCCGCTCGATTGGAGCCTAGACTTTTTCATAGATGCATCTAATATTGCCATTAGCATGGCATAGAAAAGGTAGAAAGGCTTGTATCAACCAATCTATTGCAAGCTATACACTCACCAATGCAAAAAAGAATTACTCTATGATGGATTGAGGGATGGTGTAGGCATGATTTACTCATTGACTAAAATTTGCCATTATTTTCTAGGTAAAATATTGTATTTCATGTTGATCACCAAGTGTTGATGTATTTAGTAACAAGGTGTAGCCGATGGGTAGGGTGGCAAGATGGATTCTCTTGTTGCAAGAATTTGATTACATAGTGGTACATACACCACGAAGCCAAGATCTAGTGGCAGACTATTTAAGTCAGTTGGATTTAGGGGAACGATGGCATTCCAAATGCTTTATATAATGCAAATCTGTTTGAAGTGGAACCCATTCATGGAATATATTGGTACGATCAAATGGTCTAGTACCTTACAAATGGGGTCTCCCCAAAAGAAATATCTTTGGATCAAAGAAAATGGATGGCATTGAAGAGATAACCTTTATGGCAATTTTTGGAATTTTGTATCGAGCAAAGAGGTGTTGAGATGTGTATCAAAACACAAACAGCATGGTGTACTAATGAAGGCACATTAGGGGGTATTCAATGGTGGCCACTTTGCAAGAGAAATCATGACAAAGAAGGTTTTCCAAGCTAAGTTGTGGTGGGCGACTATTATCAAAGATGTGCATGAATTTGCAAAATGTTGTTGTTATTGGCAAAGGGATGGCCATCTGGAGAATGCAGACAAGATGCCTTTGAATTCAATTCTTCCATTGGGACCATTTCACAAATGGGGCCTTAACTTCATGGGTCGATTTAAGCCATCAGCATAGTATATGGGGAATAAGTAAGTGGCGATGTCCATGGACTAATCAACAAAATGAAGGGATAATATAGCAACAAGCACATCAAATTTTTTGTATCGGAGTATCATCACCCATTTTGGATGCCCGATCGAGTTGGTCTCAAATCAGGGGACCAATTTTCTAAAAAATACGATGAAGTAGTTGATCGATGTGTACATGGTGGTTTATAAAATGGCTACAACATATCATCTACAAGGAAAGGGGGAGGCAGAGAATAGCAACAAGAAAATGAAGTAGATTTTGAAGATGATCGTATCAAAGAACAAGAAAGATTGGGATACAAATTTGGCTTTAGCCTTGTGGGCATACAAAAAAACTTTTAAAGTCATCACTACTTGAATGACACCATTCCGTTGATTGGTTTATGGCATGGAGGCAGTAGTACTGATGGAATTCAATTTTTCAAGTTTGCGGATTACGACCGAGAAGATGAGACCGGAAGAGTTGGTTTAGTTTTGCCAAAAATAACTGCTCTGATTAGAGGAGAACCGTATTCAAAGTCAATATATAGTGCAAGTCATCCATGGACAAGGGCATGAGTGAACCGCAATCTTAAATTCAAGACTTTTGAGGGGAATGTTCTAGTGTTAGTGTACAACTCCAAGTTGGGGAGGTTTTCGGGCAAGCTGGGGCTGTGATATCAAGGGCCATACCATATTGTGGAGGATCTAAAACATAGAACATTTTGGATTGTAAACTTGTATGGCAATGTCCTAGCAACGTATTCCCAACACCAATGAATGGATTCTGCATGAAGCCTTTTGAGGTTTGCGATAATTGACGATCGAGTTGGAGGATTTGGTTAGGGCTATATCTAACAAATATAATACAGTAGTGGTGGTGGTGGCTTGTAATCAATTGATTGATAGATTGCACATGTGTCACATTGAGGAGATGTTTTGAATTTCATGTATCCGAATTTGGGAATCATTTCAAGAGCACCCGTGTCCTTGACTTCAGGTACTTGTGCAAGGAGTCACTTCTATTAGGTCTGCAATCTATGAAGCTCAAATTCAAACAGGGGGGAGCAAAACAAGAATTAGGAACCAAAAGGGAATCGGATATGAATAACCCACTTGAACACATTGGTACTCATGTCTTCGTCTGGAGTAGAGAATGAAGATAGAAGACATTAAAGTATTTTTGGTAGAAAAAAAGATTGGCCATTAGGGGAATTTCGGACTCAAAAAGGGCCTCATAAGGAGTGGATTAGCAAAATGGATTAAGAACTAACAAGGCCCATGTGAGTCCAAAAAGTGATTCTCCCTAGGAGGTGGTGGTCCCAATATGCCTCAAAAAGTGCACCTTCCTCTCCCACATGGAGGGCCCCCCTACCTAGAAAAAGGTGCCCCTCTCTCCCTCCCCAAGGTGGTCCCTCTCAAATAGTAGCTCGCGAGTACCACTCCCCCTAAAAATTTGAATTTTGGGGGTACCACTGACGGGTAACCACCCAAAAAAAATTTTGAATTTTTCCTAAAGTTCAAAAAATGGCCTAAAACCCTTCCAAACCTTCCCCCAAACCATGTCTATGCAACCAAATCATTTTCCAACCACAAAATCCTTCATCTTCTAACCATCATCACTTTCCAACTCCAAAATCCTAATTATTCTCACCATAATCACTCTTCAATTCCCAAATCCAATTTCTTCTCATCACTTTGCTATGTCTCACTACTTCCATGGATCCTATTCGTACCCTTTGCTAATATCAAATCCTAGCTCATTTGAGTTTTTATCTACAAATATTGTTTTGTATCCTCTCATTCACCAACAAGCTGCAAAAAAGCACCTTGCACATTGAAGTTCCACCTGAGTATGCTATGACTCGTCAATGCGGTGGAACAAGATTGCTGACAAAGGAAAATTATGCCAAACAACTATGACAATAAGGAGCAAGGTATGTCAACCTGTGGCATGTTGGTGGACTCTGTCCAGTGGATCCTTTGATAGGTGCTCTTCCTATGTTTGAAAATTTGTCAAGTTTACTTCACTCTGTGGGAAATCTTACTTTGCTATTGCAAACACATTGATCATATTGGTATTGAAGCCCAATTTTCTAAGGTTCACTTATTTAGGAAGGAAGGAGAAATTTAAAAACTTACAGACTATGCACACTTGGCATGAACAACTAATCCAAGAACAAATAGCAAGTTCAACTCTCAATAAAAAACTTGCAAATTCTGAAATTAAGATTTAAAATTATATTGATGCAAAAGAAAGATCACAAGAAGGGCTACTACTTTAACACGCAAGCCATCCCCGACAAAAACGAAGATTTGGGAAACCAAGTCTTCCTTAGTTAGGATTAGATTGTATCATGAGCACTCACTAGCATACGCACGTTTTTGCACATATAGTTAGCATTAGATTATTACACACACACTCACTGGTATATGCACGTTTTTGCACATTTAGGAAGACCTGATCAATTTCGTATTAGGGATGATTGAGTCTTAGTTTCCCTATTAAATCCCACAAATAAGCATATAGTTAGACACATCATGTGCACTCACATGATTTTGCATAGGCACATAATAGATTGCATCAATAATAGTATCACGCACTTTCATTCCATACTCTCAAAGCATGCAATGAATTCACAACAAGTAGGACAAGAAGCTATGCCAAAACTCAAGATGAATTGACAAAAGAGTCTGCAGCCTCAGTAACGAGACCCCCGCCAAATATCACAGCTGTCTCCTAAATGCAAAAATATCAGACTTGCATACAAACTTATCTACAAGCTCAATGATACAAGTGTAATCGCATCCAACATGTATGCAAGATAGTAAGAAATACTAGAGTCAACAACGAGACTCCTGCCAAACCTCTTCCCAAAAAGATTTGATGTTAGACTTTGTAGCCTCAGCAATGAGATCATTTTTGAAATTCACAACCATCTACCCCTCCTCAAGAGGAGATAAGCTTCCTGACTACATACCATAAATTGTATGGTGCAAAATCATTACAACAGGAATGACTCACATGCCACAAGCTCAATAGCCACTTGGTTGTGCACATGGCATCCCAACTCTGAAATCAAAATAAGCCATAACCTGAGGACGGGTTATAAAATGGATCTGGGAGTATGTTGTCTCTATGCCAACATGGACTTAGGTAGAATAGAATGTGTATAGAGTAGCGGCAAAGCTCCGCTTGTACTTGCATAAGGCTAGAAATAATCCCTCTTAGAAATCCAATTTGCACGTTCTACATGCAAGTTCTACATATTATTCTTACATGCAACTCCTACATGTGAGTTCTACATGCAACTCCTACATGTGAGTTCGACATGCAACTCCTACATGTGAGTTCTACATGCAACTCCTACATGCAAGTCCTACATGCAACTCCTACATGCAACTCATACATGCGAGTTCTACTTGCAACTCCTACATGCAAGTTCTACATGTAAATCCTACATGCAACTCCTACATGCGAGTTCTACTTGCAATTCCTACTTGCAACTCCTACATGCAAGTTTTACATGCAAGTCCTACATGCGATTCCTACATGCATGTTCTACATGCGAGTTCTACTTGCAACTTCTACTTACAACTCCTACATGCAAGTTCTACATGCAAGTCCTACATGCAACTCCTACATGCAAGTCCTACATGTGATTCCTACGTGCATGTTCTACATGCGAGTTCTGCATGCAACTCCTACATGCAACTTGCAACTCCTACATGCAACTTCTATATGCAAATTCTACATGTAGAGAGAGAATTTCTTACAATTCCTACATGCAGAGAGAGAAGCTCTCCAACTTGTATAAATACCCCATAATGGAAGGAAGCCTACACTCTTTGGGGCAATTGTCTTAAGTGTCCATGCTTCCTTGCAACTCCTCCTCCCCTCTCCTCCAACCTTGCAACCCAACCTCCTCCCTCCTCCTTCCTCCTTCTCCTCCTCCCTCCTTCTCCTCCTCCTCCTCCTCCCTCCTCCTCCTCCTCCCTCCTCTCTCTTCTTTCCCCTATGCTCTTACACCTTCTTCCTCTCCCACTCCCATGCTCCTGCTAAACCCTTAGTTCCTCAACCATTAACCTCCATGATCTACGAGGGAGACAAGTTCTCCACCATGTACTCTACCCTGAACCTTGGATCCTCCTTCTAACCCTGGAACCTCCTTCTAAACTGTGGTATCTCTCTCTAAACCTTGGATCCTCCTTCTAACCCTGGAACCTCTTTCTAACCCTTAAACTCCTCCTAAACCCTACAACCACCAATGAAGGTGAAAGCCTTCATTACCTCAACCATGATGATACACGTTCCTTTTACACATGCATGCACTATGTTTGCTTACCACACTTATGCCTACGTCTCTCACCAGAATACGACTTGAGGTCCTAAGCTACGTATACTACACAACCCCGATATATCTATAGGTGACAAAAAGCCTCGAAACCCTGCATATTAAGAATACCCTGCTCTTCTTACGGAAGCCGTGGGAAAGAGCCAACATTTTGTTATATAGGAATCTCCCAATGTGTATCAAGAAATTGCCCAACTTTTCAATTCCTCTGATGAAGATTAGCAATCATAAAGACTATGCATTATATTTTTTCAAAATTATGTAAATTTTAAAACTTGCTAAGAAATACTCTTAAATTTAGGACTTTTTTTGCATAAGTTTTTTCCATAGTAATAATGTGCAATAGTATTTGTAGTTATGATTAAAAAAGTATTTAAATTTTACATTTTAAAATGAATATTCCATTTAGTTGTCATTTGTGCACAATGTTACCCACTTTATATGCAATAGTGTTGTGTGCATGTGCAAGCACAAGCACTCGAGTGCAAGTGCGAGTGCGATTGCAAGTGTGAGTGTGAGTACATGTGCGTTCATGTGTGTGCATGTGCATGTGTGCAAAGAATGTGCAAGTGTGTGTGTGTGTGTGTGTGTGTGTGTGTGTGTGTGTGCACGCGTGCAAGTGTGTGCATGCACGCATGTGCGTGTGTGTGTGCATGCGCATGTGAGCATGTGTGCATATGCTTTTGTGTGAGTGTATGTGTACATAGGTTGCTCAACGGCACAATATTAAACTTTCATATGATAAGTACATTAGAGGACAAGCCACAAAAAGGATCCACTAAGTAGTAAGCCATTCTTGCTACTCTAGGTTGGAGCCATTGTCATCTCCCCATTTCTCATTGTCCTCATCAAATTCATCTTTGCCTTCCTCTGAGTCCTTATGGGCTTTATAGGGCATTTCACGTGAATCAAGCTACTTGTAGGTTGAGTCCTGCTTTGATGTATCATCCTTGTCATCTCAGCACTGTGCCTCACTCTTGCTCTCCATGTCTGTCAATTGTTGTTTATGGATGCAAAGGTTGCTAAGTTTGTACACATCAAAGACACAAAGGTACAAATAGAAGCTTTATAGATGACGTGCATGTTTGCATAAATTAAAGTTTGAGTTTAAGGTTTGAGAATTTCTTACATAAAAGAAGATACCATGGAAGTATTTGACCCTATGGGTGGGATGAGAGCATGTGAACCATGGTCATATGCAATCTTGTCTTGCCACATGCCTCTATGGAGAGATGGTAAGAAACATGAGATAGATATGTAAAAAAAAAAAGATGTATGAAAAAAGAAAGATACATTGACAACGTATTGCATAAATTGTGCTTTGCCCCCGAATCTAGAGTGGGATTGCCTTTGCACAACTGTCCTGTGGTGATCATGCTTGTCAGGGTTTTCTTAACTTCATCCTTGGCCTTCTTCTAGTCATTCCAATGACAATGAGTAAGCTTGGTTGGATGAGATTGTCTTGCAGCTTTTTGAATTACCTCCTTCAGATATTTCAAGCACTCTACCATTTTTTTTAGCATCCACCCCAAGTCAAAAGTGAGATGCTCAAACGTGGAAAACTTCTAATGCAACCCTTCACAAACATTATTCTTTTTTTCCTTATGTTGGCTTCTTTGAATTTGGTGTAGCAAAATTGTCGCATTCATGAAAGTATGTCATTCCCATTTCCATCTATAATTAGTGGACCCCATCACCATCAATGGAATAGTGAATATAGACATCATCATTACATGAGTGTTGGTTGCATCATTTATCATATTTGACAATTGGATCATCATTTTTATTGCATCATTTATCATATCATTGTAAATATACAAACTTGAATAATAGAGTGGATCTAGACTTGGATGATATATAAAAATAACAATGTTATAAGTATTCATGATTGGTCACTGATATTACATCCCGATCCCGTCTAAGAAAGACTCAATCATTTGCTGGTCTAAGTCCTTGGTTTGGACTAAGCTGTATACCACATCTTGGAGCAATGTCAAAAACCCCACAAAAATTTGCAGTACTTGCATGTCTATTCAGTTCGGCTGACTTTTCTTGAACCGCAAATCGTCATAGATGCCCGATTAGAGCTTTTGTGGGTCCCGTACTTGGCGATGGTGCACAAATGTCCAAGATCTTCAGGATGTGATGAGACATGGTGTACACATCTTGTGCAATATCGAAAGGTGGGGGATTGGTGCAAAGGCACTCTAGAGCAACGTGATGAAATCTAGCAATGGAACTCCGCATAGTGTTGGGGTTGTCACTCAATAATGCGGGATAGTGCTTCCTAGTGCTGCATGGGATCATCATTCCCCAATCACAAATTCCCAGATACACTCTGAGAAGTGTAGCATAATGTTTTGCACATGCAAATCATTATTCATGACATTTTGTTGGTGCATGTAATGAATAGTACGAACTAGTGCACTTAAAATATCAAATACATGCTGATGGATTCATGGAGCTCTAGTAGGCATTTCTACATCATCTCTATGAAACACCAGAGATGGTCACTTTCTATCATGTTCGAGGTAGGTTAGCCATCTTTCCAAATGATTTCCATTCCAGAATGGAAATAGTATCATTGGGTTATCGGGACTAGACCTATTGCTCAGATGATGCCCGGATGTATGACATCGCCCAAGCACATAGCTTCTTCCAATGCTTTGGCCTTCAATGCATCAGTTGGCACAGAAACCCTCATCACCTTACATGCATAAATCTTGTGCGAATCAGAGGGAGCGACAAGAATATTGCACATGTTGACTATTCCTTTCGTGCCTATGCCCACATCTACACTAGGCGTGAATCGGATGTCTCATCCTTGAAGCAGTATAGGTCGCATGGGTCTTGGCACTGCTACACGATCACGCAAGCCATGTGATGTGCGTGGTGCTTGTGCAGAGGCAAGAATGAAGGAGATGGGAATGTATCTGCCTGTGCAGATAGATTATGCATTTCTGGTGCAGGCGAGTATGCGAGAGATGGAAACTGGTCTGTGCATATGGTAGGAGGCACAAATGAAGCAAAAGATGTGGCGAAATGTGGTCATGCATGTGGTAGGAGATGTGGACCGGGAAGAGGAACTTCTTCTGGGTATGAAAGATCTTGGAAAAAAGGGATACGGGGAAAGACATGTTGTGGTTGATGCATTGGTGCATACACGTGGCATGGCTGCAGTGGTGCTTGCAGCTGCATTGGGTGGAATGCAGCATGTGACTGGGGACATGGGTGCATTGGTGCTTGTGGTTGTGGCTATGCTTGGGAGCATGGGTGGATTGATGGAAGGGAGGTCAAGGCAACTCCTTTTCCTTGTAACCTTGCCATGCATTCTTGATGTACATGACCCTGGCATCTACAGCAGGATCCTCCCACTTCTCGTCACATGAGTTTATGTCTCAATCTATTTGACTGAGGTAGCATCGACCCTCCATCGCTAAGTGGTGCAAATACTGGTCTATAGACACTACTATGAAAACATCCGGAAATCGGTCATGCAAGATCATCCCTCCACGCTCTGTCCTAAACAAAATTAAACCAATTAACAAAAGAGTGCAACACAAGCGAGGGTGTAGTAAGGTACCTATGAAGAGAGCTGGTAGGTATGGAAGCAAGCAGGAGGTGGCAGGGCTGGCAAGCAAGTGGCTGAGGTGGAAAGAAAGATAGGTGGATGTATTCATACGAATACCAAAAATGGCAGTGGTTGCAAGTTTATACTATGTTTATTCGTACGAATAAACTGAGTTATTCGTATGAACAAAGTTATTTGTACAAATAGGTTATTCATATGAATAAAATAGCAAAAAACGTTTGAAACGTTTTAAATTGCAAAAAATGTGTATTTGGATGTTTTTTTCGAATTTAAAAAAAAAACGCCCAAATTAATACAACTTAGTTCACATGCATTGTGTAACTTTCTCCATACATCAAACTCATTAGTACGTTTGAGCTTGTCATTCTTCTTCTTTGAAGAAATGAATTTTAAAGCCTTGACACCACTAAAGCTTGGCTTACAAGGAACATTGCCTGTTTTTCCTGATCTTTTGTAATCTTTACTTGCCTAGAGTGTAGTCCCATATCTGAAAGTACCTTATCAATTCTTGCAATCATCCTCTTACTCTCTTGTTGGGGCTTCAAGTTATATGCATGAATGATGTACAGATGTACCAACTTTTCAATTATTCTTACAATAGCACGAAGTGCACAAATGTGTACTTGCTCATAAGGAATTTCAAGAATTAGGCTCCATGATGGATCTTTCCCTAGAGCATCCCTATCTAGTACCTTAGTTTGATCTATCTCTCCAAGTTCAGAGGCCCATTTCTTTTGATTCTTTTTACCAACCTTTGCAGGTACTCTCGTTTGCATGCACAGTGGACAAGGATGACTTGTATTTGCTCCATGTGCCACATTAAACATACATTTAATAGTCTTGAAGTCAACCGCTAGATGCCATTCTACATGGTAGGATCCATAGCCCTTAACTTCAAGTAGCTCACCATTGTTATGACCTTTGATCACACTTGGGATATCGGTTTGCTAAAAAAACCACTTCAAAATTGAACGTGACTCTTTGAGCACCTGCAAAAAAAACTCACATGTTATTTCAAAATATTCTAAGTCCTTTTACATTATTGCATTAAAATTCAAATTTCCATCATACCTCAAAAGCAGCCAACCACCAAATCTCTTGTTCGGATTGCACACTGAACTGTCTTGCATCATCAAGCTCAACTTCAAGGTCTAGTATTCTATTCATCATTTTCAAACTAACTCTTTTTAATTTTTGACCTTTGACCACCTCACTTTCATCAAGCTTTAGTAAAATCTTCAGAGTACCATTGCATTTCTCCATAGGCATATCATAAAACTTCACCATGGCTTGCAGAACTCTTCGAACATTCATCACAAATTTGTTGACTATCAAGCAAAAGTAAAAGCCCCAATTGCATGCAAAATCTAACGATTGAAATCTACAAATTCAAAAAACCATTTACTTCATCAAACACAGTTAAACCATGTGAATGAACAATACCTCATAGGGATCTTTGAAGAAAAACTGATCAAACTTGTCCTCCTTAATGGTCTCTCTTGTAATCCAAGATGTTGAAGTTGATGGATTTTTCTCCAAAACTAATTATTTGCTTTCAAACAACTCCAAATCTATTTCAAACCATCCTCTATAGTAAGAGTATCTTTTAAAACAAACAAATCTTTCTTCCTCTTTAAATCATGTATTAAAAGAAAATGACACAATTACTAAAACAAACTATGAATTAACTGCTTCTTCAAAGTTGCATCATAAAACCTCATTATTTTCATTGTCTTTCATTGTTCTAAAGGTTTTCTCACCTGAATAGTACTTGATTCTTGGAGCAAGGTTCTTTGTTAGAAAAATGTGATCAAACTTGTCCCTCCTAGTGGTCCCAAATGTGTTCTAGGAATGCTGAAGTTGATGGTTCTTGCTTCAAAAAAATTATATGCTCCAAACATCTCAAAATCTATTTCAAGCAATATTCTGTAGAAAGCCATTGATAGTAAGAGTGGAAAAAACTCATTTCTCATGAAATTTCTTACAATCTTTTGACATGAACTACGAACTAACTGTTTCTTCAAAGTTACATTATTAACAAACAAATCTCATCATAATCACCGTGTTGCATTGTTCCAAAGATTACCTCACCTGAACCTCCACCCCAAACCTTCCCAAATGGTTCGAAATCATGCACCCTTAGAGATTGCAGTAGGGAAAGTGACTCGTATTGAGAGATGGGCAAAAGAAATATTGATTTTCATGCATTAGCAATTGCAATGCTTAAAAGTCAATCTTCTTTGATCCTTTCTCAAAGAATCTCGTCCAGTAGCTCCTTCTAAGCTCCAAACACCCTACATCATTCATGGTTCACTTAGAACATTGATTGCCTTGTCTTCCTGAATGAAATGATTTCAGATTGTGGGAGAATCTCAGATGAGAGAGGAAGTGGTGAGATTTGAAGGAAAATCACCCAAAATAGAGAACGGAGAAGGTAGGTTGAATCTCATTCAAAAATCTTGAAAGTTTTGAAAGAATGAGAGTGAAATGGGAGGAAAATGCAGGTAAAGAAGACAAGTGACAAGATTTTGGCATGAGAGTCCATCCCATGAGAGGGAGAATAGAGAAAGAAGCTTCCCGCTCAAGAGCCAACAAGAAATTTGAAAAGAGGGCTGGAGCAAAGAAAAATTCAAAATGGTGCTCAGAAATGAGGGGGAAGGAAGAGGAATAAGAGAGAATGAAAGGATGTGGTAGTTGGATGGGAGGATTTGGTTTCAGGTCAAATGGTATAAGTTTGTTGAGAAACTAGGTTTCTCAGTTTGGTTACAATTAAGAAATGTGATGGGAGAGTTGATGTAGCAAGTGGGTGCTCCACATCATTGTTTGGGCCATTGAATAAAGAAACAGTTAAGTCAGGCCACTTCCAATATTCTATTTCCCTCCATCAGCCAATATTCTATTGGGTTTTATTCACCTTATTCTTCCATGTCACCAGCCCAAGGGCTCCCTTACAGGGCCCTTTTTAAGTCCAAATTTTTTGTAGTGTGCTTCATTGGCATGAATTCTAATTGGCTCAAGCATAGTTAACCCAAAAAAAAATCAATAAATATAACAAATACTTATTTTTGCTCAAAATTCTAATTGGCTTGATCGATGATTTTGCAATCTCCTTTGAGTATATCCACCTAAAACATTCTCAAAATATTTAGGACTGTAATTATGTGTATGGAAGGAAAATGAATACAATTAAATGGTGGATCATAATTTTGAGATGCACGTCACAAAAGAGCATAGCATGTTGATGGAACTATCAATTGAGCACCTGTGTTCATCCTTCTTTCTCCCCTCTTTTCTTCTCCTTTCTCCCCTCCTTAGGTTTTAATTAGTTGCAAACACATTCACAATTTTTGGGTTTCTTTTCAAAATTTTCTCTGCAAAAACACATCTAAAATTTCTTCCTTCACTTCATGTCACGAAATCAATGGAGCATCCTCGCCCTTGCACTAGCTATTAGAATTTGGCCCCTATTGATAGTATCCCTTCGATAATAGAATTCATCAATTCTTGTACCATGTTGGAAAGAAATCTAACATGATAAACTCTAAATTGGTTGCAATGTGGTAGCATGTGCTTGGTCTATTAAGAGTTTGTTCTTTGAGAATACCCATTTTGAAGAGGTAAGAAATAGTGAAGAGTATGATATTCTCAAGGAAGAAGTAAATGATGCTATGGATAGTGACCCCAAGTGATAATAGTAATAGTTATGTAGTGAATAGAAATCTTTGTAAGCATGCATGTATGTATTTTTTGCATTTTGAGGGCCCTTCAGGTCCTTTATTGGAATAAAAAAGCTACACTTTGTAATTTTAGTTATGTGATTTGCAGTAAATCCAATGCATAATGCCCATGAGTTGCAGTACAAATGCAAAATTTTGAGTTATTGGATGTTAATTATAAGTATTTAGCTCAAGGTTACACCAATTTTTATTTTTTTAGAGTTTTTATTAAAAACAAGGATTTTAAAAGTTAGGGTTTTGGGCCCTATATAAAAGAATGGGCCCTCATTTTCATTTCATTGTTTGAAGAGCTCTCCATTCCCACAACACCAATTGTTACAAAAACTGGGCTCTGGTCGCATGATGTCAGATTTAGGGTTTGCAGGGTTTTTAAATAAAAATCATGTACATGCTTACGTATGTCTCAATAGTCTCCCAGAAATTATTGTTTTAACATATTATTTTTCTTCTGATAGAAAATCCTAAACTTAATTGTATCCCCTATGGGCTGAATAAAAACCATAAACCTGTTTTTCCCCTATGTGAGAAAACCATAACCCTAACCCTATTTTTTCCACAAATGGAGTGTCAGGGGAAGTTGGAGGGGGTTGTGGGAGTGGAGAGTCAAATTTATTCAATTTCAAGTGGTAGGAATAAAAAATATAATGTAGGGTACAAACCCCAATCAAATTTTTTTATTTTAAACTCAGGTTATCCTGCATGCATACCAGGCATGTACATGGGTTTTCAACCCAAAATATGCCCTGGAAGCGTGATATCCAACAGTGTGCAACCAAGGCCCCATTTTTGTACATGGATTTTTAGCCCAAAATATGCCTTGGAAGCGTGATATTGACATCGTGCGACCAGGGCCCCGTTGTATTGACAGTGTGATATTGACAACGGGGCCCTAGTCGCATGATGTCGATATCACCCTTGTTGACAACAGGGCCCTGGTCACACGATGTCGAATATCCCGCTTCCAGGGCATATTTTGGGCTGAAAATCCATGTACATGCCTGGTATGCATGCATGATAGCCTAGGTTAAAATATAAAAATTTGGTTAGGGTTTGAACACTAAACCCTAAACCCTTTTTTAATTCCCTTCCAATTGAAGACAACACTAATTTTTGTACTAAAATGGAACCTAGAATTATACTGATGATATTGAATCACATGATGAAGCTAGCAAAGCTACATATCTTTCCTGCGTCATTGCGGACTGCGTCAACTACTCCACTATCCAATTGGACTCCGTTTTGTGGTTGGTCCTGAATTTCATGCTGCCTTGAGGTGCCAGCTTCTTCATCTCCTTCCCTGAACAATTCCCTCTGCAAATTCATGAACTCCTCATTGGAGATGTACTCTGGTGCGACATCTTTGATTGCCTTTTGTGTTCATTGGATTGCCTCCAGATCGGTGAGGCTCGAGTCATCAAAGTGTTCAATCTCATCGAATGCTTGATTCTCTCTCTCTCTCTCTCTCTCTCTCTCTCTCTCTCTCTCTCTCTCTCTCTCTCTCTCTCTCAGTCCTGCAAGGTCTTCTGAGGATGTTAATATATCTTTCTTTCTTTCCCTCCCTTTGTGTCCCTCATTGCTCTCTCTCTCTCTCTCTCTCTTTCTCTCTCTCTCTCGCTCCTCCTCTCCCCCTCGCTCTCGCTCTCTATCTCTTTTCCTCCCTTTGTGTCCCTATTTGCTCTCTCTCTCTCTCTCTCTCTCTCTCTCACTCTCAGCCTCTCTTGCACACTCTAATTGCTATCTCTCTCACACACACTCTCTCTTGCAAAGTATAGATATACAAATATCCACACAGATTTAAAATTACAAATATTTATCGCTTTATCATTCATAGACCATAGAGAGCCATCAATCTAGAGGTGCAAACTTAATAAATAAAATCTTAACAATAAATGAAACAACACTTTGTATTATTTATGGTTTTCTTTTCATACTTGTAACAATGCCTCATTGCCAACATCATTGTTGAAGCAATAAGGATCCAAGCAATTGGATATTATGAAATACCCGTAGCAGCGGAACAGAAACGGAACAAAGAATAGAGAGTACACAACAAACTGGAAGGGAACAAAATTTTCCTTCAATATCAATGTAGTACAGATGATGGCTCCGTCAACCCGTGCACTCCCACAGTGGAGCTTAAATGGCGATCTAGACAAATACTAGGTGAAGAGCTACTAGCTGGAAGATCTGATCTAATCTGAATTGATATGATTCAATGGACTAGGGAGGTCACCTCTTTACAGCTATGAGGGCGGTAGTCGGATCATCGTAGTCGGTGGAACCGACCAATCAACCTAGTTAATGGAGCCGACTAGTCAACCTAGTCGGTGGAACTAACTAGTCATCCATGGAATATTCAAGGAATATTTCCTATACTATCGCCTCGGGGGCTCTTGCGCCCGAACCCCCACCAGGGGGGCCGCTGGCCTCCCTGGGACCCCCCAACTTGGGTCCAACTGGCCCCTAGTCCCTAGCAAGAGTAAGGAGCTCCCACATAATCACCTTTCTACCATCAACGATCTCATTGGATAGACCTCATCTGACATGCAAGTCAGGATCCATCTAGTGTCCCGGGCTCACACATGGCTTCTCCTCATATGGGGGCCTTACAACTTGAGCACCTTGGACCACTGGTGGTTACCAGGAGGGTAGGGCATTGAGCATATCTAACAATACCTGCCATCATGTCTCTACTATCTCTAGAGTATGGGGGGGCAACAATTCTTGCAAAGGATACTTGTCTCATCCCTATATCTAACTTTGCGATTATCAAGTCTAAAATAATAGTCTTGGGGAGGGCTTGTTGTTGCCAACTACAATTCTTCCCTGATAAATCGCATGGTCCACTCCTCTTCCAATTCCAACATTAGATCTAGATGTCCTTGCCAATAAATTAATACCTCGACAGCAGGAATGTGAATTCCATCGCACAGATCATCATCGGACATTGCTTCCCATTGTAGGTTCTTCCATCTAAACCTTCTATATGTGAAAGTCATGCAGAGATTTTGCCTTCCAATGAAATACCTGCAAAATTTGGAATCTGTTAATACTAACTATACTGATTATTTTTTATACAAACAAGAATTATAAGATGTGCTCACCGAAATGTCACATCTGAAGCGTTCAATCGACATTGTACTAAATCTTCAGCATGACATGTTCTTGTTGTCCATCCATTGTCAAATAGCTCAAACAACCAATCCAATTCTAAGCTCTTGCAAGTTAAGTAATCTTTGTTTTCCTTAATTGCCTACAACTTGCAAAGAAATCAACAAAGCATGTAAATGGCAGAAACCAGCTCAGCCTAGCATTTATTCCAATGTTTGGAGATGTCCATTGCATCCTTTCGACCCACTTTGTAGCACCCACGATTAGTGGGTTGCATTGTGATGGGATTGTGATCCAAGAATATTCCATGTAGAGATGAGGAATCATTTCCCATGCTTATACTTACATTCTTCAATACAACAGACTTTAAACTACTTCTATATCTATCATTTTCTACTTCCATAGTTTCTGTCCCTGTACCATATGATTAAAATTAGCTCTTTCTACCTCTTCTACTTCCAAAGACCCTTTAAATTTATGTCTTCTCTCTTTTGCTTTCTCTTTCTCTGCAAGTCTCTCTCTCTCTCTCTCTCTCTCTCTCTCCTTTAACTAAACCTCTCACACAAACAAACAAAAAATTATTTCAAAAAACATAGAATACTTCTCTCTCTCTCTCTCTCTCTCTCTCTCTCTCTCTCTCTCTCTCTCTCTCTCTCAGCCAGTCTTCCAAGGTGACCCTCACACAAACAAATAACAAATTATTTTGAAATAGTTTAAGATATGCTCTCTTCCTACTCTATTTCTCCACAAACAAAGAAAACATTATAAAGATCATATCACACACTCTCTCTCCCTCCCAAAACCTTTGATTAGGATATCTTTTTCTTCCTTCTTTCTCAAATACTTCTAAAACCTAGGAGTCAGAAATATAATCTCTCTCTCTCTCTCTCTCTCTCTCTCTCTCTCTCTATTTTCCCTTCCTCTATCTATCCCTTCCTCTATCTATCCCTCCTATAGTAGGGAAGAAACAAACGACTATTTTTTGTCTCTCTCCCTCACTCATCCCCTCAAATAGATAAAAAAAACATAGCAATTTCAAATATAATCTCTCTCTCTCTCTCTCTCTCTCTCTCTCTCTCTCTCTCTCTCTCTCTCTCTCTCTCTCTCTTCCCTTCCTCTATCTATCCCTCCTATATGAATGAAGAAACAAACAACTATTTTCTATCTCTCTCCCTCACTCATCCCCTTAAACAGAAAAAAATGTAGGAGTTCAAAATAATCTCTCTGTCTCTCTCTCTCTCCCTTCCTCTATCTATCCCTCCTATACCAGTGAAGAAAAAAATGTCGAAATAGTCTTGTAGTTTTAAATATCATCTACCTCAATCACTCCCTCTTCCCTGTCTTTTGTAACAAACATATAGACAAAGTGTGATACAAAAACGTATCTACTTAACACAGACAAAACTTTCAAGGCAAAATCAGTTCATTACCTAGAAAGTATGTGTTCCTTCTTCTGGAGTTGACTCTCTATAGTCCAAAAAGGTAGAGAAAGAGCTAAAAATTATAGAACACTCATTTTTCTCACTCCTTCCAAGTAGATTTAGGTTGCAACTTCAGGAGTTGACTCTCTATACTCCAAAAAGGTAGGAAAGAACCAAAAATGAGAGAACACTTGTTTTTCTCACTCCTTCAAGCAGATTTAGGTCGCAACTTTAGTTTCTAAGAGAGAGTAAAATAAGTAGAGAATGAATGGAAGAGAAGAGGGATGAATGGAGCTTGGGCAGAAGTTTGTCTGAGAGATTTTTGGATGTGGAAGAAAAGCGTGATCAAAGAGGAGAGAGAATGACTAATCAAGATTGGAGAGAAGATATTTTGAAACTAGTTGCTAGAAAGTGGTAGGAATGAATGTTTGAAATGTTTTGGAAGAGAGAGAATAGGGAGAGAGTTGGTTAAGAAGTCAAAGTTTGGGCCAAATGTTTGAACTAAATGGAAAACATGAGCATAGTTCTAGCTAAGGGATAGTTTGCCATGGGAGGAAAACAAGGAGGCCTGACATGGTCAGGGTAGGCCTGCCAAAGATAATAGAGAAATGGATTGAAAGATACAAAGAGGCAAAAGGAAGATAGAAGAGCTTTTAGAAGAAGCAATAGAGGGGCTAGGTATCCAGAAGATTTATGCCTACAACCAATCAAATATGAAACTAAATGGCTCGAAGCCACAATCAAAGAGACTTGCCAAAGGGGAGAGATTGGCAGTAGTAGGGAATGAGAAATTGCCAAGGGTTGTGATCTTCATGTAAGTAGTGGTCTCATCCATTTATGGTTATCATGATGAGAAGTTAGACGTAGCATTGTCGATTTCTTTGAAATAATAATTTTTCTTTTGATTTTATGGTTAGTATATTTCATCCAATGCAATGTGGTGACATGGGCATCACTTTCACGCACAGAAGGTTGATGTGAAACGTAACACATTTGATAGTGGAGTCATAGCAAACTTCTCCTAAGAGAGTTGAGCTAGTGCAAGGCATACCAATACTTATTACGATTGTGTTCCCCGATCACAACATGTATAAGATATGCAACCTTGTAGTTCGAGTAGAAATTTGAGCATAGACATAGAGTGTGCTTGTGTGCACTGTAGATTAATATCATTTGAGTTAAAGGTCGCTTACCATTTTCCTTTTTCTAAGCCAGAGTTCTGTATTACTGGGCCTTTTTTCAATAGGCTTACCAAGCCTCTATGTCCCTATCCCCCCTAAAAAAGAAGAGTATTGTAGTGTATTGAGAGTGTAGCCACTTCCTCTCTTTCTTTTTACCTCTTCAAGAACATGAAAAAATTGCCATCACAACCAAAAACCACATGTTGAAAGGTTGCGTACCTAAATCTAAGTAAGCTAGCTTTGACATCGATTTGTGAACCTTTGGCAATGATGATCATAAATTTTGTTGTCAAAATAATCACGATGTTTTGTTTGTGGTAGTTGTTATAAAGTTGATGAATATGTATGTGGAGAGAGAGAGAGAGACAGAGAGATAGAGAGAGAGAGAGAGAGAGAGAGAGAGAGAGAGAGAGAGAGAGCTTAATAATGCCATGAAACTTTGTGCAAAATTTGGATCATAGATCATCTTATGAAGCGCAAATCTATAATGTTTAGTAACTTGTAAGGTGTACAAAGAAAAGGTTTTTAAAATGACCTTACTTATCACATGCATATTAAGTTCTTTTGGTTTTATGATTTCAATATATGAGTCGCATTTATAGCCGAGTTATATGTGAATGGAAGTCATAAGTGTTAATGACCTTTTGTCTTACGGTTGAAGGTTCACATCTTTTGTGCATTCTTAATTCAATTTCTATAGAAAAATAATCAAATTAATATTGGAAACACCAAAGAGAGCACTACAATATGCTATTAGGCTCTATTTTAATTAAGCAAGACAACATCTGGGAATGCATTTGTGCCCGAGCCCACACACACTAGGATTGAAGGCCCAACTCTAGCTCTTAATTGTTGCTACCAAGAGCTCGGCGATAGTGTGTCTTGCACGTCCTCGACAAAGGATTTGGTTAGGACGTTTGTGTAACTTACATTTTGAAAAGGCAAACAACTTTCAGGGACGAGAATCTTCAATCTAGAAATTCGCAATTTCTACTACATAATAACAACCGTTAAGAAGAGGTTGGTGTTAATTAAATAGTGGAGGGGTAAAAATCCACACGAGGAAAGCTCCTGCGTGTACCATCAATTCGAATGACGTGGTAAAAAACTCGGTGAAGGGCTGAGGTGGAGTCAATTTAGCAAAAGGATCCTGCGAACAAACAGCGATGGTTAGGCACAGTAAGTGCTACAGAAGCCAGCCAAAAGCCAGCGGAATGCAAAGTCACGTTATTCTGCAGCTGAGCTGAGCGTTGAAACGGCACCATTAAAGGGGGTGTAGTTTAGCTGTATCGCGGTGGCGGCGCCGTTCTTGAGTGGATTTGGTAGTGGATAAGGCTCTCGCCGCTTTTATCTGATGGATAGATTTTAAATGGGGCGGCGGGCCCCACCTTGTCCGCCCCACGCCGTAAACGCCCCTGTATCTCGGTTCTCCCGGATAGCGGGGGCGGCGGTGACACAGCCCTGCGCCGTCGTGGCAACAGGGCCACCGGCACGCGCTGCGCGGGCGCCACCGACCGGGTCCACGTGGGTGGACGCCCCGGCGTGCCTGGGAATTTGCGACGAAGGCCACCGGACCTGCTGGCACCGGTCTGGGCAAACCGAGCCATACTGGAAACCGGGACGACCGGGCGCTGGCACCTGTGTGTGGAAAATGGGCAACCGGCAACCGGGGAGACCGGTCGGCGGTATGGGAAACGAGCGCTGGCGTGACGCGCAAGATTGGGGTGGGGGACCAGGTCGGGACACGTGGGCTCGCAGGAGCGGGGGAATTCACGAGAAACGCAAAACGATAGGGCCCCTTTTTTTTTCCGTAGCGGGGCCGTGATCGACGGCGGCGGCGGGGGACGATGTGTAGGGACCACTACGGGCAGGGGCGTGGTCCCGCTCAGCAAGGGGGTGCTGCCCGCGAAATTCCATTTAAGGCCGCCCCAGGGCCTCTTGCAAACCTCTCCACTCCGTCGTCTCAGTTGCGTTTAGTCGTTTCGTCCGTCCGTTAGTTTCTCCGTTAGTTTGTCCGTTAGTCTGTCCGTTAGATTCCCGTCAGCTTCTGCGTCCGTCAATCTAGCAGCTCCGTCCGTCGTGCCGTCCGTCGCTCGTTTCGTCTTTCCGGTAACATTTCTCCTCCCTCCTCCTCCGTAGTTCCGTCCATCTATCCTCAAGCTCCAAGAGCTTCGATTTTCTCCGGCAATCTCCGTCCATCTGTCTTCAAGCTTCAAGAGCTTCGATTTGCTCAGGCAATCTCCGTTCTGCTGCAAGTTTCAAGCATCTTCTGCCGGCAGGAGCATCTCTTCCGTCCATTTCCGCCCAGTTTCCGTCGTCTAAACGCTCCACGCATCTCCCAAATCTCCGAGCTTCACCTTCATTTTGGTTGTTTCAAGCCGTTTCAAGCTCTCCGTTTAGATCTTCGTTTATTTTGTGTCTTCCATTCCCGGCGCAACCATGTTTCAAATCACCCCCCTCTCTCTCGACCTGCTCTCCGATCCCTTCTCCAGGCGCATGGAGCCTGTCGACAATGGTGTCGTCTTCTCCGACACCAGCGTCTTCTCCGACACCAAAGCCTTCGATTTCGCCCTGCTTCGGCCCAGATCTGTCAACACTGCGCGTTCTGAAGATTTGGACTCCTCCCCCCGTTTCTACAGAACGCTCGAGACGGTTCGGAGCTCCGAATTCTTAGAAAATCTGCTGAATTCGCCGAACGGGAGATCCGGCAGCGGAACCCCCCGATCTGAGCTCCCTGCCTTCGAGGCTCACCCTATGTTCGTGGACGCTTGGGAATGCCTGAGAAGGTCTCTCGTCTACTTCAGGGGCAAGCCCGTTGGAACCATCGCCGCTATCGATCCTACCGAGGATGCACTCAACTACAACCAGGTGCCACAACAAACCATTTTTGCATGCAGCTTTGTTCGTCTGTCTGTATCAGCGGCAGCTATGCTTTGTGTTCAAGTTTGTCTTCTATGCTCGCAAGCTTAGCTTAGAAAGGAAGCTCGGCTGCCTTTTCCTGTAAGAAGTGCAACTTCAGGACCGGTCTAAGAGATGTAAAGTGCGATCTGTGCCTTTCTGCAGAAGCATTTCTTCGCTTTTCCAAAACATCTTTGATTGTCTTTCCCGTGTAAAATTTCACGCTACGTCTGCCTCCGCCTTGGCCGGTTGAGCCGGATCTACAGTATGAGCTTGTCGTTCTCATCTGGTTATCGAGGTGTCCGTTGGCCCGTTCTGAATTGCCCTAGTCTCCGTCACAGCTAATGTCTGCGTTCTCTGTAGGTATTCGTCCGAGACTTTGTGCCCAGCGCCCTCGCCTTCCTCATGAACAACGAACCTGAAATTGTCAAAAACTTCTTGCTCAAGGCCCTCCGCCTCCAGTCGAACTGGGAAAAGCGAATTGACAATTTTACGCTGGGAAAAGGTGCAATGCCTGCGAGTTTCAAAGTTCTGCACGATCCTATACGAAACAACGACACGTTAATGGCCGATTTTGGTGAGTGCGCGATCGGGAGAGTGGCTCCAGTGGACTCGGGATTCTGGTGGATAATTCTGCTACGTGCATACACAAAGTCAACGGGCGATCTCAGTCTCGCGGAGACGCCGGATTGCCAGCGTGGGATGCGGCTCATCCTCAGTTTGTGCCTTTCGGAAGGCTTTGATACCTTTCCGACTCTTCTCTGTGCAGATGGTTGCTGCATGGTTGATCGTAGGATGGTAAGCGTTCAATTAGAGTTCAATGGAATGTTGCTAACGGTTGTCCATTGCCTTAATTTCCCTAACCGATTATCTATCCTCTTGCACAACCTCGCAGGGGATCTACGGTTATCCGATAGAAATTCAGGCTTTGTTTTTCATGGCGTTGAGGTGTGCAAGAATAATGCTCAAGCCGGAGGGTGGTGGCAAGGAACTCCTGGAAAGAGTCGATAAGCGCTTGCAAGCTTTAAGTTTTCACATACGATCATACTACTGGCTCGACTTTCAACAGCTGAATAAGGTTTACCGTTACAAGACGGAAGAATACTCGCACACCGCTGTAAATAAATTCAACGTCATTCCGGATTCCATCCCGGACTGGGTGTTCGATTTCATGCCCTGTAAGGGCGGATACTTCATAGGGAATGTCAGCCCCGCCAGGATGGACTTCAGATGGTTTTGCATAGGCAACTGTGTTGCCATTCTGTCGTCGTTGGCCACACCGGAGCAGGAGGAGGGGATCATGGATCTGTTTGAGGAGAGGTGGCAGGATTTGATCGGAGAGATGCCATTGAAGATTGCCTATCCGGCTCTGGAAGGGCACGAATGGAAAATCGTGACGGGATGTGATCCGAAAAACACCCGGTGGAGTTACCACAATGGAGGTTCATGGCCAGGTACAGAATTCTCACCCGTGTGTAGAACGGTGAAATTTCGATGTCCCTTCCCAATGTCGATGCTTGTTTTAGATGGATTCGTAGTCTGATTATTGTTGCTGTCACGATTTGTTTCTCGTTTTCAATTCTCATGCTTGATCTGGATTATCTTCAGAGAAGACTAGAAGCTTGATTGAGTGCTCATCTGATGAGAATCTTATCGATGCTGCTTGCTGTCACTGATTAGTTCCTTCCTTTGCATTCGATTTGGTGCAGTGCTCATCTGGTTGTTCACTGCTGCCTGCATCAAGACCGGCCGACCCAATTTAGCTCGAAAGGCCATCGACCTACTTGAGTCTAGGCTCTCCAAAGATCACTGGCCTGAATATTACGACGGAACGACGGGACGGTATATCGGAAAGCAGGCACGGAAGTTCCAAACTTGGTCAATAGCAGGCTACCTGGTGGCGAAAATGTTGCTGGAAGATCCTTCTCATCTGGGCATGATCGCCATGGAGGACGACAAGAAGATGAAATCTCCAATGGCAAGATCGGCTTCGTGGACCGTCTGATGGGATTTGCACGATGCAGCAGCCAAGGATTGGGGTTCTTGGATAGCCTGATTCTTTTTTCGAACCCATTCCCCAAAGATTTGGGGTCCAATCTCGGGTTCCGTCATGTAACTTATACCAAAATTTATTTATCAACTTTCCTGTACCATTCACCGTTTAACGATCACAGCAGCAAGAAATCGAAAATTTCATCACATAGGCTGGTGACATGGTAACGACGAATCGGACTCTCCGATTTCCATCCCACACTTTACTTCAGCCACTTCGCCTCGCCTTAAAAAAATACAAGATGAAAGAAGGTAGTGGCTGAACCTACATTACGTAGCGGGCTCCCCAAAGTCCTCTCTTTTGTTGTATATTCCCACATCCGAGGCTGTCGCCTTATAATTTTTATGCGTATTTTCTCCTCCTTGGTAGCTAGCTCTATCAAATCAAGAATGGTATTAAAAGATTTGCCTTTGACTTGCGATTTGCAGTCAGTATTACTACAAGCACGCTGTACGTACACCGCTTTGTGTCAAAATTTGAATGAAAACTACTTTTTTGGTGAAGTGATGCCATGGATATTCTCAGGATCGGCCATCTGATGCTTGATGTGGTTTTGCAATAGAGGATGACCAGGAATTCGAAAAACCGCAAAAGTTATACATTGTGCAAAGCATTCTTACGTGCAAGACTTTAGTTAGTTATGAGGGGCGAGAACGAAAATGCCACTCGAGTATACATCGATGAAAGATTGCGGTTGTGGAATCGGTATGCGATTTAACTAACTGCACGCATCGCCACGATTTCTCACTTTTGAGAATGGAAGCGATGACTTTGATGAAACAATAGATATTGGGAGAATTTAGAAATAGGCTTGCCTCGTGAAGCCTGAGAGGAGTCGATCTATTCTAAAACATGAAGCGTGATTGATCATTTTTTGACATCGTGGACTTGAGAAGATATAGAACTCTTACGATGCGATTTGCAAACGGTACGGTATCTGGGGAAGACGAGAAGGGCATGTTGAGGAGGCAAAGAAGACACGGGGAGCTTCGCTTGCCTGGTTCGTCTGGAACTGTCGGGCGGTGAGTGCGTCCATGCATATCTCACATTGGTAATTCCATAAATTTAGTGACGTGTCTCCTCTTCTCGGTAGCATGTCGCGTGTCTTCTCTCGCTTTTTTTTTTGCCCCCCCCCAAGAAACGACCCTTGACCTGGGTTTCAATAACGACCCGCCTCAACCACTAGGACACTCTTCCATTGACATCTTGTCTCGCATTTTGCTGCTGCTTCACTTCATTTTCTATGCCACTTCCGACCATTCACCTGGCGATGTACTGCAAAGTAGTCCTGCTATTTCTTGGATTATTCTGTGTGTTGTATACGTTGTAACTTGTAACCCCCCTTCACCGCTTCTTCTCTCTTTCTCACTCTTTGTGGCAATGCTGAGTTTTTCTATTTGGAAAAATTGCACCTCCAAAATCAATGATCTCAATTCCAATTATCGAATTCTCCACGCCAAAATATGACTTTAATAGCCTCAAAATCGTTATGATACATTCAAAGTTATGGATAGGCTTGACACATCATTCATATTAAAACATTCACTTCATAGAAATTTGGTAAAGAGGGTTTTTCTAGAAAACTTTCATCATCATAGACATGCCTTGCCAACAAATTTCAAACATTTTTTCAAATGGATGGTTGGAGGTACTTTCCACTTTTATTACATGAACTTTCTCAAATACTACAAAGATATTGAATTGCCTTGGTTTTGAGGCTTTTGCTCTAGTAACTTTACCTTCATGCATGCCTTCATATTAATTGCACGCATTTATGCACATTGTCTTTCAAAAATCATTTTGTGGAAAAATCCATCTCTCTCTCTCTCTCTCATTCACACACACACACACACACACACACGTGCACGCGCATAAGTAAGTCTCTTAACTTTCTAAGTTCTCACTCTCCATTGATCTATAAGACTCTTAAGGACAATCTTCTCATCCTCAAAGGGACATATGATCATACAAAGCAAAATGTATTACAAGGAAGCCTAAAAACAATATTAAAAAATATTATTATGGACCAAAAATGAGAGATTACAATCCAAGTAATACATCAATATCTAAAGACCTAAACACACTACAATATGTAGAGATGTCATCATTCTCGTCAATCATCACCATTAGAGGAGCCATCTAATCCTTGCTCAAGCCCTCATCCTCAACTCCACCTCCATCTCCTCTCGAGCATGAGCTCTTGCCATCTCCAAAGCTCCTGGATGGGATAAGCTCCATGTGATGTGAATGGGAACATTTTAAGTGCAAGAGTGTTTCATATATTAAAAGAAGGTACGTTAGAAAGTAAGAGTGGTCAGAGTCTTGCCTCTATTGCTGTTGACTATTTGAGGTGTACTCCCTCTAAATTAAGCTTGTAAAAGAGGTTTTGACTACCATGCGACATAGAATGGAAACATTTATTAAGTACATTAGCATTTCATACATTAAAAGAAGGTACTTTAGAAAGAAAGAGTAGTCAGAGACGTGCCTCTATTGTTGTGGAGCAGTCGAGGTGTACTCCATTCGAATTAAGCAATAAGCATACTCATACTCATCCTTGATTAGCAAATGGCCAACCACACAAGTCTGCATCAACAAGAGTTATTTGTGAGAAATGAGAAGAGCACATGCCACCCGCTTTCGAATACTCCCCTACAATTCCCACGTCACATGCTTTCTCCATTACGATAGGATCTTGTGCAATGGGTATTACGATCATACATTATTAAGGACGTACGTGGTTTTTTGTATGCTATTGGGTTGCCAACTGCACCCATTTCTTACTCTATGCATTCATCATCGGCGTTGATATATGAGTCACCTTTCCTAAAACCCCTCATAGGCCTCTCTCTCTCTCTCTCTTTCTCTCTCTCTCTCCAAAGCGTCCTCAATTTGCGTGTGTGCATGTGTGCACGCGTGCGTGTGCATGTGCATGTGTGTGTGTGTGTGTGTGTGTGTGTGTGTGTGTGTGTGTGTGTGTGTGTGTGTGTGTGTGTGTGTGTGTGTGTAATATGTGCACTTTCAACTATTTCCAAAATGTTGAAATGGAGCATCCAACCATGTTAAAATTCCACTAGCCCATCGTATGGCAAAGTAGTCCTACTATTTTCTTTCTTCTTGTGGCAATGTTGAGTTCTTCTATTTGAAAAACATCCAACTCGAAGGTTAACGCCCAATTATGGAATCCTCAACACTAAAACATGACTTTAATAACTCAAAATCGTTATGATAAATTCAAAGTTATGGATAGGCTTGACACATCATTTATATTAAAACATTAACTTCATAGAAATTTGGTAAAGAGGGTTTTCAAAAACCTTTCACATCATAGACGTACCTTACCAAACAAATTTCAAGCATTTTTTCAAATGGTACGTATCATTTTTTCAAAGTTACTGAGACAGTTTTAGTAATTTTGGGACAATTCCTTGATTTTGGGATGAATTTGATCATCTTTCTCCCTCTCTCTTTATCCTCTTTATTGAAAAGTATACTCTAGTGCTCGAACTTAAGTTCAAGCATGGAACACTTGAAAATTATAGGTCATGCTTGAACTCAAGTTTGAGCATGGCATGAAAGTAATAGTGAATTTTCTCTAACATTGGGACTTGGGGAATTGTCCCAAAATTACTAAAACAGTCTTAGTATGGTTGGAGGTACTTTCCACTTTTATTACATGAAATTTTTCACATACCACAATGATATTGAATTGCCTTGATTTTGAAGCTTTTTCTCTAGTGCCTTGACCTTCATGCCTTCATATTTGTGTTTATGCATTTTTTGCATAGTTTTCTTTCAAAAATCAATTTCTGGAAAAATCCATCTCTCTCTCTCTCTCTCTCTCGCTCTCTCTCTCTCTCTCTCTCTCTCTCTCTCTCTCTCTCTCCCATGGGCCCATTTTGGCCTTTAGTGGACAATAATACACTTTCTTTCTCTCTCTCTCTCTCTCAACTAGCACATGATATTAATTAGCAATGGAGTTATAGTTTATTATAATTAAATAGTAATCAATGACATATTTTAAAGAATATTTGAAGATTCAAATTACGTAAAATAGGCCACATAAGTTATATTTTGAGCCTGTGCATTAACACTTTTATGTCCTATTAACTTAGCCACTTCCTAAAATTGTTCTAAGGAATTGATAAGGTCTTTTGGGGTTTTGATTATTTACCATAACAGTCTAGATGCTGAAAAAAACTGGGAATTATAAGGGATATAAACTCATGCCCATGACTTTGAGTTTTATATAAAGTTTGAAGGTCAAGTGGTCACCAAACTTTCAAGATGTTCTCTTAAGTTTTAGGCAAAATGGTCAAGATTTTTTATTAGAATACCATTTTTTATAGTTTTAAAGTCCCATAGTCTGTGTTTATATTGACTTTGGATTTAGATAATCATACTTACTATGATTTATGGACTCAATATTAAATTTTGTGAATGATGATAACTAGGCAAATTTGAGATTTTGTACATTTATTGATATGTATAACAAGTTCCAAAGTCAACCATATTTTGTGTATGTCTTTCATATCATACTATGGAGTATCATGAGTTTTTAGGGGACCCAATATGATGTAGAACATCAAATTCACACCTTATTTTTATTGCTAGATTATGCTATAATTTATGCTAATTTCATGGGAACCTTCAAATGTCTAAACTATTTTTATAGAGTGGCCCTATCCATGAATGAGTTATACAACAAAAAATTCTTATATTTATAACACTTGTGGTTACCTACTTGAGACATGCTCCTTGCCAAAAAGCTATGTTACTATTGTTTTGTGGGCAATTTGTAATCACGTGTGATGCCATTTTTTCCTCCTTAGATTTTTACAAATAGTCTGATGAGTCTACCTTGAGCACAAGAGAGGGAATCCTAAAAAATTATACCTATATCGACTTGTTTTGGTTTTTGTCAAAACATCAAAAGGACAATTTTATGTCCTATTTTGCTACCAAACTAGTGTTAATATAATCAACTTAATCTTCATTCCTCTTATTTAAAGAAGGTAGTTATCTGTCTCTCCAAGAGCTGATGATCATTTCTAGTTTGCCTTTCACCCTCATCATCCCTAGTTGGAGCCTTAAATATGTCATCTCTTTTCTCTTCATCCACATGAGGTTGAAGTAATTTTCTTCTCTTGGTCTGCATACCCCTCTTGGGTCAATGTTTGCTTGGGTGTATCAATTGCGAAACTATTTTTGGGGCCATTTTGGGGCTACGATGCGATGCGCTCCTTGGGGAATATTTGAATTTTGTGTGGACCTGCCCTCTAGCCGAAAATTTTCTCGATGTCATGAAGGCACACTAGTGTAATAATGAGACGTAATCTATTTGTTTAGAATACCACATAGCTCGACACATGGCATCTCTGCACTACTACGTGCAGCATAGCCTCTGGCCTACGTCGCCTAATCACTTATCATCGTGCAGTCTTTTACTACAGCTTTGCCACTTGTCACTTAGATCTATACCCAAACGCTCAGATTAGTAAAGTTGGTGGAGTTAAGATTTCGAGCTTGCCAACAGACCTCCAAGATGTGCTAAAGAAGACTATTCACTTCTTTCCTGATATGAGAGGAACCTGCAATTTCTGACAGGTTCAAGTAGCAGTAGAACAATTGAAAGGACGTGATGTATCTTTCTCAAGGGCGATCTCTAAGAGCGTGTTAACCAACCTAAAGAATTGCGCGGATGGCAAATCCCAATTGTCATCTCAGTCCGCTGGAGTTGCAATGCACCTAATGGCATTTTCCCTCAAAGGGATTTATGAGCAATATGATAAGCAGATGTCTCAGAAGGTGACTTTTCTACAAGAGAAAGCCACCAATGCAAAAAAGGTAGTGCAACTTGAGAAAAGTCTCAGGGAAGGTGCAGAAGCCAAGGTAGAGGAGGCACAAGAGCAAGATGAGGCCGCTACAAAATTAATCAACATGGAAAGGCATAGAAGAGAAGTAGCAGAGAAGCGCATGAAGGAGCTTCGAGATAGGCTAGAAGAAGTGAGAAATGATGGGGATATGGTAGACAAGGAGCTAGAAAATATTCGAAAGGATCTTGAAGATCAGAGAGCCAATAAGGAGGGTCTTTACAAACGACTCTACAACATGCAAAATGTATTGAACATTGAAAAAGACCAAATGATAGAGGAGCTAAAAAGGGAGAATGCAAAAACCAAAAAGGTGATGCAAGAACTGCGAGAGAGCTTCAAGGCCAGGAAGGATGGGGCAGAGAGTAGCAAGGGTGGAGAAGACAACGAGGTAGCTCCCCAGGCCAGGAAGGATACAGAGAGCAGCCACGATGGAGCAAGTTCCAGCCACCACGGTGGAGCAATTTGCAACAGCCACGGTGAGGGTTGTTTTTTCGAAACACTATTGGAAGTCCAAAGAGCAAGCTACAAGACCTTGCAAGAAGATCACGATAGATGTTTGCATGAGCTTGCCGTGGCTTTTGATAGTTATGGAAAGCAGTCCGTCATCTTGAGAGATTTCCAAACTAGAGTGGAAGTCTTAAACGGCCCATGAAGATGTTTCTCAAAAATTTATGCAGCTTCAATAGATGCTGAGGGATTCAGATGAAGCTATTGTACAGAGTGAGCAAAAAGTGGAGGAGATGAAGGAGAACATCCATAGCCTTAGGATGAGGGAGGGAGGAATCAAGAAGCAACTTTGCCATGTATAGAGCAAGACTGTGGTATTGACGGCCGCAATAGTTAAATCAGATGACTATCTTGCTATGCAATAGGGTCCAAAATGCATGGTCTGCCATACCCCCATCATAGATGACTATGGTATCCAATGGTCTGCATGCTACCACCTTGTGCATGTTTTTTGCTTTGGAGTGTTTGTGCATATAAAATCTAGCTGTAAAGAATGCCATTTGCCATTGCCTAGGTCATGGACAAATCAAATGTGTCTACCTGCTATAACTATCTATGACAAGAAAGTAGATGCTGTAGCTCAATTTTCCATTTGGGCAAAAGATCTTAAAGACAAGGAGCTCAAATTGAAGAAGGCCAAGACCAAGCTTGACTATGAGGAAAAGAAGCCTAAAGGGAGGAACCATCCCCCTTCAGGAAAGAAGCAAGAAGGGCCAAGCCTGCAACCAGGAAGCTCAAATCAAGGAAAGAGGAAGCGGCATGAAGGGAGGGGCCAGGCCCCTATAGAAAGGAACCATCCCCATTCTGAAAAGGAGCAAGGAGGGTCGAGCCTGCAATCAAGGAGCTCAACAAGGAGTTCTTGAGATGTAATCTGAAGTCAAGGAGTCTTTGAGATTGTAATATATGTAATCTGTGTGTAATCTATTGAATTGTTAATCTTCTCCAAAGTTTACTTGGGCTATGTTTTCTCAGCTATGTGACTAGATAGTGTCCTTTGATCCATGCCAGTGCGGTGATAATAAATGAGAAGACAGAGATTTCGATTTGACAAGTAATGTGAGATGAAAGATTTCGATTAAATCACTAATGTGAGACTGAAAGATTTAGATTAGTGAACAAATGTGAGATGGAAGATTTCGATTACACAACTAATGTGATGAAATATTTCGATTAGACAACTAACATGAGATTGAAGAATGAAAAGGTCGGGCTCAATGAACTCTCTCCCTATTTAAGTGCAGTGCAAACACAACTAAGAGCCCATTATGAAATCTATCCCCAAAACTATATACATCGATCCACCTACTTCGAATCTATGGCATACCCAAAAGATTTTGGAATGCTTTTGTTCTATCTGAAAATGATGTTGGATGGCATCCTCGTAAAAACAGACCCAAAGAAGAAGGAGGAAATTGTTGCAAGGAGGACATGCTTTGGTGGTGGGTGTATTACTTGGAATTGGCACAGACGGTGATTATTAATTTCCCTCGCTATTGTTTTTCCTGCTCCTTTAAGGTACTTGTCAAGCTCATGATGTAGGTTTCTTTTGGCAGGACATGATAGAGGATCGAAGATGTATAGAGCGCAAAGAGATGGATGAAGAGGACCCCCATCGAAAGGAGGAGTTACTATGGGCGTATAAGTTGGCAGAGTCAAGCAAGCAATGTGTAATCCGAGTGTGTGAAGAGGTTTGCCATTGTGCAGTAGACTGGCCTCCAGAGCTATGAGATGCTTGTTATATAGAGGTTGATAAGATAGTTGGGAGTCTGGAATTTCCTTGAAAAAGCAAAACATCATTGTGTTTTGAAATAATAAAAATCTTACAAACATTTCTTGAACTTGTGGATAGTCTTATGGTTACCTGATTTTGTATCGACTTGCTTCTATGTTAGTACTTAAATGTTTTAAGTAGCTCGGTGGTTGAAATCTGACGGTTAACTATAACCAGTCTAAAGGGCACTAGCACTGTGCAACAAATTTTAGGATAGCATGACAGTAGTGTAGGGATAGCACAGTAGTAGTGCAGAATAAGTTATCACCAACACGGTGGTTGGTTGCACTAGGATATGAACAACCACCAGCACAGTGGTTTGCTTCTATTATTACAAGATGAATGGATTTGTAGGATGTGTGGATTCGTTATTGGAAACCAGTGCGGTGGTTGTTGGGATATACTAAAAACAAGCATGGGTTTTACCGTTTGGGATTTACAAAAACAATTTAATAAAACCAGCATGGTGGTTGTTTGGGATATACTAAAAAAAGCATAGTTTCAATACAAATTCCATTTTGTAGGACAAGTGGACATATTGTTTCCCTGCAATGAGACTACACATATTTTCTTAGTACTATCTTAGTCGTCCTTGCCCACTGCTCTAAGACACCCCAAGATGTGCTCATGCATGTCTAAATCCAATTTAAAGACACTCCTTCCATTCTTTCGTTGTGGCACAGGTTGCATCTGGAACTTAATAGCTCTTACTAGATGAGAATACACACATGTTTGTGGACTCTTATGTAGCAGCTCGTAATTGCGGCCTCTCTTGGATGTTTTTTTGTACCAAAAAGCTCCGACTACTACATCCCATTTCTCATAGGTTGTTCCCCAATTATCCTTAAATGTTTCCTCAACTTTGTACTTAGGTTTTGTGCACTACAACAGAAAGTATGGATCATCTTCCTCGTTCTCCCCAGAATCTATGACAACTGCAAAGTTATCCCCCTCTTCCAGACAGCCAATGAGGTCATCGAAACTCTCCCCAAACTATGGTGACTCATTTGTCTCTCCATTGTATATCACTCCATCTGAACGTAGAGGGACAACTTGAACTTGCTCCCATGTCTTCATAGTTGCAATGTTCTCACAATCGTCATGATCCCCAATGATGCACGCACTATAGAAACAAGAAAGTTTTCTCGTTTTAATCAATTGGCTGTTTGAAAAGACCCATATGCTATGCGACCATGAACTCCTTTAATTTTCTCGCAATCGTGCTGGCTTCTCCTTTGCACTTCATCCACTTTCACTTCATGGAACACTCTGTGTACTATAGTATTCTTTAAGCTTTGTTTATTGTATGTTGAATGTGTGCCTCTGGAGACGTTGGCTGTAAGCTATGTTATAGCATCACGGGCATGATTGAGTTTTTCTTGAGGGCATGCTTATTGGTGTTTAAACAGAGCTTGCTTAATAACAGCACTGCATCCATCATGTTCACCCTTGCCATGGCTAGACCCAAAGAAATTCCACATCATATCTAGACTAGTCAGGAATTTGAATCTTGAGACAAAGTAGAAGCCACGTGCTAATTTAAATTGAGAGGTAGCACCATCTAACCACACCCAATGTTGTTTTATATGTTCTGCATGGAAATTTTCCTTTTTTAGCCGTTCCAAATGCACTAGAAAAGCATGCTGCACAAATAGGTTGTCATGTTCCCTATCATCTGAAATGTAGAAATGGTAAGTGTGTTGCACTGACCTAGACTCATGTGAGTTAGCGAGTAGATTGGCATCATGCATGGAAGAATCAAGCAAATGACTGTACGTGATATGTACAACAATTTTAACTGCTTGTTGTACCAGTGAGCACTTTGTATCTCATCTTGTTCTTGAAAAGAATATTTTTCTACAAAATCTATGACAGATACAATAGTGTCACAGGGAAATTTGGCAAGGCACGTCCCGAACTACTTATTTTGCAAGCTAGATGTGAAATTGTGAAGCACATATTTTGGGATGGATTGAATCACATGACCTACAAGCTCCCTTGGCTGGGTGCTCTTATATGATAATAGCCATTTGTTTTTATCGGATCCTTCAACATTGACATTTTCAAATCTCATCCATTTTAGAGCAACGTGGTTGTCTTCCCTCATTTCATTTGGACAGACATTGAATGTCTTCTTCTTCAGCTTCAAACTGCAATGCTTGCATGTGTCACGAATGCATTCAATCTTGTGCCACTCATGGTCTCCCTTTGGACAAACCACTGGCTCCCACAGAGACCTTAGGCTACAAAACCTGCCCTCCCTTGCAACACATGATGAGGATCTAGGTGGCCTACAGACTGCACATTCATTGGGGAGGCATGGGTGTCGATCCCCATCGAGCAATGCTCCAACATGACTACATCTCAAGTCATTCATAGCTTGCTGGTGGGCCAAGTCAAAGTCTATGTGGGTTTTGCAACAACAAACATTCTTGTCTTTGAGTTTCCTGACGTACTAGGGCTTACAATGCTCAAAGCTCCTCTGCCCAATTAAAATGTCTGGATTTTGATCCACAAACTTGAGATCAACTCCCTCTGCTAATCCAACATGTGAGAACAACATAACAATGAGCCCCCTTTTTGCTACTACTAAAAGAATACAAAACATAGTCTAATTAAAGTATATAATGAAGCAAAATAATTTTCAACCACCGCGCTGGTTTAAGACAGTCACAAATTACAATTTCAATCACCGGGCTAGTTTAGGACACGTTTAGGACAGTCAACCACTGGGATGGTTTAGGACATGTTTAGGACAATCACAATTTCAGCCACCAGGATGGTTTAGGAGACTATCACAATTTCAATCACCGGGATGGTTTAGGGTGACGGTCTCAACTTCACATATTAGACAATAACAAGTATATTGCTTTCTATTTCTAAATTTGACCATAAGAAAATAACAATATATTGCTTTTCATTTCTGAATTCCATAATTTAATAGTGGTATATGACCCGAATAGTAGGAAATTAAATTTAACGAATTTAAGTACTAAGAAACACAATAATTTCAACCATTGGGCTGGTCAATAACTAATGTATGTTCAACCACACTGGTTTAGGACATATCACATAATTGGTGATTGAGTTGAAGTAGCCAAGGTTGCATGATGTTCTAACCACCGGGCTGGTTTGATAAAATAACAATATATTACAAAATATATTGATGTTAATTTTTGCTCGAATTTCAAACTCCCTCCTCCCCCCATCCTCCAAAGTTAAACTTTTGAATTTTGAATTTTGAATTTGAATTCCCTTCTTCTTCCCCCATCCTCCTCCTTGTCTCCCTCTTCCCTCCTCTTCCACACGTCCCATTCCTTCTCCTCCTCCTCCTCCTCCTCCCTCCCCCTGCCTCCCTCCCCCCCTCCTCCTCCCTTTGTCCACATGCCTCCTCCTCCCTCCTCCCACATGCATCCTCCTCCTCCCCTGCTGCTTTTTCCTCCTCCTCCCTCCTCCCACGTGTCCTCCTCCTCCCCCCTGCTACTTTTTCCTAGTCCTTTTCCTCCCTCATGCTCATCCATTCTCATCTTCCCTCATGCTCATGCCTACTCCTCCTTCCTTCTACTCATGCTCATGCCTACTCCTGTTGCTTCTACTCCTCCTACTCATGCGTATTTGTCTGCCTTCATTCTCACACCTAGTCCTCCGCTTGCTTCTCCTCCCTCATAATCATTCATGGTCCTTCTCATCCCTCCTCAAACATCACCTAGCTTCTATCATCGACGCCTATCATAGACTCTGTAAACTCTGCGACTATTGATGGCACCATTTGTGGAGATCTCCCATGTTACCATCATGTGACCGTACAGTTGTAGGATCAAAATGTGATCCATGATTGTTCTTTTCAAGAAAAGAAACATCTTGAACCTCAGTAGGTGCTCTAAAGAGGAGAATATGAGATAAAATGTTAATTTCATAGTGTTTCAATGTAATTTCTTGCTTTGGGTTATCCACAGTGGTGCATTGCTTTTGCTAAGGTTCCCTTAGTTGTTCTTTTAGGACCTTCATGGAGGATGATATGAGAATGGTGCGCATGGATGATATGGAGTCTTCATATCAAAAGACACAAAGTCATGCATGAGCAAGTTGTTTTGGAGGTGATGCAGGACTTGAAGGGAATGGTGATGCAAACGAGATGCTTGGAGCTTGTGATGTTGCTAATGTAAGTCTTGAAGCTCAAAAGTTTATTGAAGAAGAAGAATTCACATGATGCATTACATCTATTTAAATTTAAATTTCTAAAATGATGTTTCTTCATGTGTGTAGTGTTATGGATAAATTTGACCAAAGTAAAAGGCATAAATATGTGTGTGTGCTTGTATGTGTGGGAATAGTATAATAAAATATGGTGTGCATAAGGCCCAGGGATGAGGTGGTAGGGCATGACCTTGTGCCACCCTTCCATGTAAGAGGACCCATAAGGTGTGTTGTACATAATCCATGGTAGTAATAATATAAAATGATAAGGTGGCATGGGTCCTCCATGCACCACCCCTCCACCTAGGTGGTCCCCACGCCTGCATTTAGTGAGATATGGCCCAAGGACCATGGGAGAAGCAATATAAAATAGGTGGAGATGGATATTATATTGGATTATTCCCTCCATGTAGGATAGGCCCATGTGGGGGGGGGGTGTAGAAAGTCCAAGAATGCAAGTTAAATAATGGGAAAGTAGGATGAGGTGGCAAGATTCCTTGTGCCAACCCTCCACTTGTCCTCCTAGATGTTTGAACGTATTATAAAATTGGGAAGAGGCCAAGGGAGTATCTTAGACTTGGGATATGGGGGTTGATGTATGTGGAAAAATGAGGCAAAGGGTTGTCGCACACAATTGAGAGTGCGTAACTGCCTAGCCCACATGGGACACTCTTCCACACACACCATGCATGTGGGAGGATGCATTTATTGGGAGAGACCCCCTCTCTTGGCTATAAAAGAAGGGGGCTATTCCTTGATGGAACACGCTCATTCTTGTAAAGCCACCTAGCTAGTACTTTGATTTCCCCCCCCCCATCCTTCCTTTCAAATAAAGCATGACTCTCTTCCCTTGATGTCTCCATCTCTACATTCCACCTCCCATCATGTACATGCTCCTCTTCCCCCTTTCCCTTCCCCCTTGTGACATAGTCCCTCTCTTCATTCCCACCCCTCTTAATCCTTTTTCCCCACCTATGTTAATGCTTCTTCCCTCATGTTACCTTTTCCTCTATGGCCTTCGAGCGTCGCCATGCCTTGCATCTAGCATCATGCCTCGAATTCTTTTCTACTTAATAGAAGTGGTGTGGCTACTGGGATTGAAATCTCCACAGCTAGTGTTGTAAAATGCGTTACTCCTACGGCTGGGTGTAGTTTTGCAGTACCTTCTGTGTGCGGTTCTTTGCTTCTACACCTCCAATCCATGTATCTTTTGCTCGCAATTCTCCGTCTCTACGGCTATAGAACTTCTCAGTTTTTGTGCCTTTAGCTTGCGGTTCCTGTGCATCTTCTGGGTTCTTGCACCTTCAGCCTGTGGTTCCTGTGCATCTTCTAGATTCCTATATGCATCTTCTATGCGGTGCCACGTGTCTTTTGGTCGACTATGCCTACGAAATTGCTCCTGTGCATCTACAACACTTGCATGCCCCCTGGTCGCAACTAGCACATCTACGTGTCACGGGCAGATCGTGAATCGCGACTGTTTTCTATGTCTTCTAGTGCATCTGCACATTGCGGATAGATCGCAACTATTTTCCTGGGTTCATGCGTCTTCTGGCGCACCTGTGCATCGTGAACAAACTTTTAGGCTCTTGCAAAAGATCTCGTGCCCCTATCCTCTTCTTCTTCTTCTTCTTCTCCCCGTCCTTCTCTTTCTCTTCTCTTCTCCTCTCCTCTCCTCTCTTTTTATTAAGGAGTGGGAATTGAACCCAAGACCTCCCCATTCACAAAAAGAAGACTTACCAATGGGCCAGCAAATAGGAAGTGATGAAAGTGTAAAGATATTGCTTATATGGTGAAATCTCATGAACTACAACTCTCTAACTGTAGGGAGTTTCCTCTTGTTGTAGAAAGCAAAATACTTTATTTCATGTGCTCTATTCATATCTGATACTAGATCGTAGATTCTGAACTTTTTCAAGTTCACTCCTTGGATGCACACCACACAAGGAGAGTGGATATTTATGTCACTTCTCGACGAGTTCAAGGATTTGGTGCTCGATCCTCCGCTCATTGCAGCTACCAATTGGCGAGATCTCTTTTTGGATCTTCATGTCGATCTTCAACAACTGATTGTACAATGCATTGTTCAAGGAGGCGATGGGTGGGATGATACATCGTGGATGATTCAAGGTGAAGAACTAGTGATACACTGGGAGGACTTTAATTTCAATTCTACTCATTGTGCGGTGATCGAGCTACGTGCTGCATTAGAGGTAATTAAAAGGGTGACATTCTTCGAAGGGTGGGATGCTCCCCCAGCTTGGGGGGAGCTTTGCCTGTGGATAAGCTCGTCTTGAATGATTTCTTCTTGATCTCACTACAAAGGTTTCTAGGGCTCGGCTATGGTTGGTAATGTTTCGACCAAGGAATCCCTTTGTACCTAATCGACCTTTTGTGCCTCATTTTGAGCTTCAAGTTGTAATTCTTTTTTGTCTAAAGATAAACTATCAACAAAGGATTGCAAGTTTATTTGGTGCTAAACGTCTTGCTCAAGTATTGAATTCTCCCCACCCTCTTCTTCTACCTATCTTGGACTACCAAGAAACTTGGGATGTCTAGATTTTAGTCTTGGTGTGATGACATCTTGGCTCCTCCAATTTGATAGTGCATACAAACCTTCGACCAAGGCTGCTAGTGTGGATGTGAAGCTCACTTCACCAGGGGGTGAGGTGTATTGTTATAGCAAGTCTACACTAGCAAGTACTTGCAACTAAGCTGAGTACTCGGCACTCATTTTTGGGCTACAAAAGGCGCAAGAACATCACATCAAGCAACTTGAGGTGCAAGGAGATTCTCAACTCATGTGTGAACAAGTTAGTGGAAGGTGGAAGGTGCAGAGCGAAGGCTTAGTTCCACGACATCAACAAGCGTTGGAACTTTGCCAATAATTTGAAGAGGTAAAAATTCAGCATATCCCTCGAGCTCAAAATATAGTTGCTGATTTCTTGGCATGTGAAGCTTGTACTTCAATCACACATGAAGCGAGTGGAAGCACCGCCCCAACAAAGCCGCAAGCCATGAAGGAGGGTGATCATTTGTAAGGAATGCAAAGGTTGTGGTCATCATGAAACTAAGTGTTGGGCATATTTGATACGAGTTTACCGACTTTGGAAGATCATCAGAAAGGTCCTCAAGGACATTGCTCAAAAGAAGGATGCCAGACCACACACCCCTTGAAGAAATAGCATGGCGATTACAAGAACTGGAAGAAGCTGAAGGTGATGTGCAAGCTCTCCAACTGTTGACATTTGTCATGGCATTCTTGTTTGCCTTGATGAACAACCTCATGCAGTGCCATGTCTCTAACCCTCGCTTATAAAGATGGATGTGATATCATGAGAGTTGGTCCTTTTAAGATTGTCTACGAGCTATTCTATGCTAAAGATTCTTCTCGTGTAGTATTTCACAATACACTAGTCACACCCTACCCTGCCTATGTGTGCTTTGTGGATGTATCTTCACCTGATTTTCAGTTCAAGCTACCTCTTTCCATTGTTTGCCAATAAATAAGCCTCATTTCATCTCTCTCTTTTCCATTTTCCAAGCATGGCTGACATTCTTGTGTCTTGTGGATGAGTTGAAGAAAATCCGAATGAGTATCTTGTGGCCTTTAAGCGCCGTTGTGTTTCTCTCAACTTTCTTACTAAAGATAGATGGCTGTTGGTTCTTCCCACATTTCTAGAGGGTTTGGCTCAAGTGTGGTATGAGAAGCAGGTGGACAACGTTTGCCAAAGCTGGCCAAGGTTAACAGTAGTGATGATTGAGTATTTTGGCAAAGAAGAGGAGCCAGAGAATGTGTACCTACAGGTGGCAAACTTGAAGCAGTTAGAAGGTGAGATGGCACGTCGATATGTGGATCAAGCGGCTGTGCTCCTGGACCATTTAATTGCCACACAGGAGGACAATGCCGGATTTCAAGCTAGAATGACTTAGCATGTGCTAGGCTACCTTGTAGCAGGAGCAAGTGACAAATTCCGCCTCAAGCTTAAATGGGAGAATCCAGAAACTATGGTGCTAGCACATGAGATTGCTCAAAAGTTTGATAAAGTTCAGTCTGACCCCGCTTCAAAGAAGACGATTGTCCCTCTGCAACCCCCTCAATTCTTGCAACAACAACCTAGGGGGTCTAACTCAGGGGCATACCCCCACCCCTCATCTGGGATGTATCCATCGCCTCCACCTCAAATGTATGGTCCTACCTTAGATGCTTACCCTCAACAAGGAGTATATCCTTAACCTCCACCTGGAAGATTTCCCTAGCCTTGCCCACGAGCTCCCCTCCTTCCTACTCCCCTGGCCCCTCCTACTAAAGAACCCAGAGTCAATGACCTAGCCAAGGCCCTGAATGATCTTCGGCTTGAGATGGTGGGCATTAGAAATCAAGCCAATTGCCCTCCAAGAGAATGTGCCAATGTTGTGTGCTACAAGTGCCACTAGAAGGGTCATTATCGCACAGAATGTCCCAATATTCCAAGGGTGAATCTTCTGAGTGAATCAGGCATCAAGGATTCTGACATAGAGATCCTTGACCTCGAGAAAAGAAGTTGTACCACCTCGGACCCCTCTCCAAACCATGGACCGAGCCGCCCCAGGAAGAAGGTGTCCTTCTCAGAGCCCTCAAATGTTGAGATGGCAAACCCACCAATAGAGAAGACTAAAAGATCTCACAGGAGTAAGTGGTCGTCCTCGGATTTTCCCATCAGCTCGGGGCAAGAGGACTATTCGGTCATTCAAGACCTTGCTCATCGGTCTTTGAGTATCATGCTCCCTCAACTAATAGCATTAAGCCCTAAGGTGAGACGTGAGCTGCAGCAAGAGCTCTCAACAAGGAGGAGCAAGAAAAAGGGAAAGGTACGAGAGGTTTCTTTTATCTCTAAAGAAATTGATCGCGGCACCCACATATAGTAGATGTCATCATAGATAATTGCCATGTCAAAATTGTGTGTGTCGATGGGGGAGCTGCATGTAATATCATGGTGCCTCATATCATGATGAAATTGAATTTGAAATGCACAAGGCGTTCCTCCACTCGAATCAAGGTGGCAGATGGTCGATGACTCACCACCCTAGGAGTCATTGAGGATTTGCCCATCACTGTCAATATGTTAACCACCACCATCAATTTCTATGTAGTGGACATCAAAGATATAGGCAGGAGTTACCCAGCCATACTCGGGAGACCATGTTTGAGAAAGAAAGATGCAGTCAGCTATTAGAAGACATGACACATGTCTTTTGGTGCTTCTAAGGAGAAGATCCCAGTGCAACTAGGTGCCACGGAACTAGAAGAAGAAGAGGAGCAAGACAGGGATACTCTCTCATCCTCGGTGTCTGAATCAATGGAAGAATCAGACCAGGGGGAGGAGTTCTTAGAGGAGGAAGTTTACATGATGGGGGTGTCTCTGACCCCGCCACCTACAGAAAAGGTAACAGCTAGTCCTCAACAACTTGAATCTATGCTTTCCCCAAACCTCACTCCAAGTGAGAAAGACGAGTTTCTAGAAATGTTCAAAGATTTCCCTAACCTCTTTGCAACTAGCTACCGCCACCTTCACCATGTGACTGCCATAGAGCACAAGATAGAGTTGAAGCCTGATGCAAAGCCTATGGCTCAGAAGTATCGAAGATTAGGGCCCCTACAAACTGATGCTTTGTGCTCAGAGTTGCAGAAACTTGTAGAAGCTGGGTTTATTGTTCCGGTTCACAATACTGAATGGGTTTCACCAGTGGTAGTCACCCCAAAGAAAAATAACAAGTGGTGGGTCTGCATCGGCTATAAGAAACTCAATGCAGCCACCAAGAGGGACCATCATCCTCTTCCCTTTCAAGACCTCATTCTTGAGAAGGTAAGTGGTCATGAGATGTATACTTTATGTGATGGTTACTATGGGTTTTATCAAATCAGAATTGCTGAGGAGGATGTGCTTAAAACCACATTTGCCACACCTTGGGGGACATTTGCATTCAAAGTAATGCCATTTGGCCTCACCAATGCTCTTGCTACCTTTCAAAGATTTATGTAGATGGTGTTTGCTCCTTATTTGGGGATTTTCTTGGAGGTGTCTTTAGATGATTTTTGTATATTCTCAGCACGTAAGGAGCATGTCATGAAGGTTAGGTTGGCCTTCCAAAGGGTCAATGATGCAAATGGTAGCCTCAACCCTGATCTGATAAATGCACCATTGGAGCCACTCAAGGGAGGTTACTGGGACATATTGTCTCACCTGAGGGCGTCAAGCCTGACCCTGAGAAGGTAGAAGCTATCCTCAAGCTCTTCCCGCCAATAACCAAACATTAGGTATGCTCATTTGTCAATCTACCAGGATACTATCGCCCCTTCATTGATCAATATGCTGCTTTGATGCGACCCATGACTATGCTATCAAAAGATAGAGTTGATTTCTCTTAGGATGAGGATTGTGATCATGGGTTTGTACAAATCAAGAGTGCTCTAGCTTTAGAACACATTCTACACAATCTTGATTGGTGGTCAAAGACTTTCTATATCAATCCTGGGTTTGGTGAGCACACTCTGGCGGGTATTCTTCTCCAGCAAGGGGAGGATAAGTTCATGTATCCCGTTTGATTTGCTTCTTGATAATTGCTTGAAACTAAACAATGCTACTCTGAGGCTAACAAGCATGCTTTGTCTTTGGTGTTCTTCATTGAGAAATTTAAGCATTATGTTGCTGGAAAGTCCTGCATTATAATCTGTAGCAATGGTCTTGCAAAGTAGGTTCTTAAGTCACCAAATCCCATGGGCCGGTTGGTCAAATGGTTGGCAGTTTTACAAGAATATGATTTTTCTTTCAAAATTGTAAAGGGGGTCGTTCCAACTTGAAGAATGCTTTGATTGATTTATGCTTCGATGTAACCCTTGTAGTAGCCATAGAAGATGGGGATCCATGGTATGGTGGAATCTATAGGTTTTTTACTGCTTTCTCCTCCAGAAAGTACTAGCTATGAGAGAAAGAAATCCATAGAGATAGTAGGCGCTACACTCTCTTTGATGGGGTGTTATACCGTCAAGGCCTGGATGGGGTACTAAGATAGGCCATTGATGCAAATGAAGTACCTAAGGTATTGAAGCATTATCATGATGGATTTTGAGGAGGCCACTATGCCGGTGACTATACAGCTAAGAAGATTTTACATGCTGGGTACTTTTGGCCGACCTTATTCAAGGATGTCACTATGTATTGCAAAACTTGTGAACCATGCCAATTCTTTGGTAAGAAGGATTTGCATCCTGGGCAACATCACCCAGTGATGTCCATCCATCCGTTTCAGAAGTGGGGAATAGATTTTGTTGGGCCCCTACCCATGACTGCCTACAAAAAGAAGTATCTTTTGGTAGCCACTCAGTATGTCACTAAGTGGGTTGAAGCTATCGCCCTCCCCACTACAAATGGTAAGGCAATTTTAAATTTCATATTTGAACGTATCTATACAAGGTTTGGGACACCCATGGAAATAGTATCTGACCATAGGAGTCCATTCTTAAATGAAGTAGTGGAGTTGCTCATGGATCGCATGGGTATTGATCACCGCACTTCTAGCATCTATCATCCAGCATCCATGGGACAAATAGAGCGGACCAATGGCCTCCTTTGTAAATCCATGGGAAAAATGGCCACAGGGAACAGGAGCCAGTGGGATCAGAAGGTCACTGAAGCTGTGTGGGCTTACAACATCACTCATAAAACGTCTACAGGTCACACTCCTTTTGAGTTGATGTACAGTACTGAGGCAGTTTTATCACTAGAGATAGAGATTCCGGCCTTGAGATTGGCACGAGAACAGAGGATGATAGGAGATGAACATGTAGAGGCCAGGTTGGTACAACTTGAGAAGTTAGATTAAACCCAATTCCTTGCACTACATCAAACAGAGATCCAAAAGAATCGACAAAAGGCTCACTTGGATGCTAAAATTCACAAGGGATGGGAAAGACACTTTGTTGAGGGGGATGTTGTGCTATGCTTTGATAACAAATTGGACCACCGAATGGATAAGAAGTTCTTGCCACTATGGACTGGTCCATACAAAGTCATCAAGGAACCTAGTAATGGGTTTGTACAAGTTCAGGAGCTGCATGAGCCATATGGCAAGAAGGTGATCAACAAGCGTTGTATCAAGCCCTTCTTTGTGCATGATGGTCCCAGGCGTGGAAATGCTGTGCATTCCTTGCCTGGGGGGGGAACTATTATGGATAAATTTGACCAAAGTAAAAGGCATAAATATGTGTGTGTGCTTGTATGTGTGGCAATAGTATAATAAAATATGGTGTGCATAAGGCCCAGGGATGAGGTGGCAGGGCATGGCAATGTGCCACCCTTCCATGTAAGAGGACCCATAAGGTGTGTTGTACATAATCCATGGTAGTAATAATATAAAATGATAAGGTGGCACCACCCCTCCACCTAGGCAATCCCCACGCCTGCATTTAGTGAGATATGGCCCAAGGACCATGCGAGAAGCAATATAAAATAGGTGGAGATGGATATTATATTGGATTATTCCCTCCATGTAGGATAGGCCCATGTGGGGGGGGGTGTAGAAAGTCCAAGAATGCAAGTTAAATAATGGGAAAGTAGGATGAGGTGGTAAGATTCCTTGTGCTAACCCTCCACTTGTCCTCCTAGATGTTTGAACGTATTATAAAATTGGGAAGAGGCCAAGGGAGTATCTTAGACTTGGGATATGGGGGTTGATGTATGTGGAAAAATGAGGCAAAGGGTTGTCGCACACAATTGAGAGTGCGTAACTGCCTAGCCCACATGGGACACTCTTCCACACACACCATGCATGTGGGAGGATGCATTTATTGGGAGAGACCCCCTCTCTTGGCTATAAAAAGAGGGGGCTATTCCTTGATGAAACACGCTCACTCTTGTAAAGCCACCTAGCTAGTACTTTGATTTCCCCCCCCCCCATCCTTCCTTTCAAATAAAGCATGACTCTCTTCCCTTGATGTCTCCATCTCTACATTCCACCTCCCATCATGTACATGCTCCTCTTCCCCCTCTCCCTTCCCCCTTGTGGCATAATCCCTCTCTTCATTCCCACCCCTCTTAATCCTTTTTCCCCACCTATGTTAATGCTTCTTCCCAAATGTTTCCTTTTCCTCTATGGCCCTCGGGTGTTGCCATGCCTTGCATCTAGCATCATGCCTCGAATTCTTTTCTAGTTAATAGTAGTAGCAAGCAGGAATGGATAATCTATCCATTTGGAATAAGAAGGCATGAAGAATTCATAGTATGCAACCTACGTGATCCATTCCAATGTGTGGTACATGAGATTATAGGAACTTATGAGTTGAATGTGAGATTACAAGTAGCATAGCGGTCTTTCTAAGGACTAAGTCAAGGATTCAAAGACCCTATTATTGGCATATTAGAGTTGAAGAAGAAGAGAAACAGGCTATGAAGCCTCTTTGTAATACAATCTGAAATACAAACACCTATTTCTAATAATATTCTTCTATCTAAAGCAAAAAAATTTCATGTATCTATGGCCAAATGGTGAATCTTTTCTTATGTCTATTTTAATTATCTATTGTTTTTAATATTGCATCTTTTTTTATATCAACTTGCACACAAAAGTTATATCACATTTTGATGTCACTTACAAGTCAATAAAATGTTGTTTGCTAAGTTTGGCCATTCCAATACATATGTAGAAGAGATTTGACCATGGCACCACATTGATTAGATGGAGTGTTTAAAAACCAAAATTTGAGATTTTCCTACATCACCTTGTAAAGGATTGATGCATTTCATGATTTTCTACGAAGAAATATAGATTTTGAATGGGTAGATGAAGAAATTTAACAACTTTGACCATTTCAATGTCAATTTTTGGCAAATGTAGGAGGAATTTGATCACAGCGGAGAAGGCAAAGTTGGTTGGGACATCATGGGGTGTCCAAAAATTCCAAAACCCACCATGGTGCGAATTTGGCCATTTGGACACCGTGCAAATGGCCAAATTCGTGCCATGGTGGGTTTTTACATTTTTGGACACCCCACGACATCCCGACCAACTTTGTCTTTAGTGCCGCGGTCGAATTCCTTCAACATTTGCCAAAAATGGACATTGGAATGGCCGAAATTGCCGAATTCCTTCATCTACCGAATTGAAATCCATGTGTCTCTATAGATGCATCAACTTCAACATAGATAAACATGGAAAATAGCAAATGACAATTAGTCAATATGACAACTTATGTGCTTTGTAGCAAAGCTTTGGTAAGACCCTTAGGCAATATGTTCTCTATATAATTTCTTGCACTTTGGAGGAACCTTGTAGGTTGGCTATGTCAATGTAATTTTAAATTTAATCCAGAAGACTTTGATCTTCCACTACATTACCTTGTAAATTTTCATTTTCTTTGTTTATCTTGCCTTTGGAGCCACCTTTTAGGTTGGCTATGTTAATGAAATATTTGATTTCATATCACTAAATCACCTTGAAATAATTTGATGCATTACATGAGAAAATATATATTTTGAAGAGGAATCTAAAAATTTCATTTCTTATGTTTTATTAGTCATAGACGTTGGCTATGTATATGTATCTTTTATTTTAATACTTAGGTTTGCTACTATATCATCTTGTAAAAGATTGATGCACTTCATGATTTCCTATGAAGAAATATAGATTTTGAAGAGGTAGATGAAGGAGTTTGACAACTTTGGCCATTTTGATGTCCATTTTTGGCAAATAAAGGAGGAATTTGAGCACGGTGCAGAAGGCAAAGTTGGTCAAGACATCATGGGGTGTCCAGAAATGCACAAACCTGCCACGGCACGAATTTGGCCATCTGGACACCCACAGTGTGAATTTGGCCATCTGGAGGGTGTCCAGATGGCCAAATTCGTGCCGTGGTAGGTTTGTGCATTTCTGGACACCCCATGATGTCCTGACCAACTTTGCCTTCTGCACCATGGTCAAATTCCTCCTACATTTGCCAAAAATGGTCACCAAAATTACTAAACTTGGTCGAGAGTATTTTTTTGACTTGGAATATCCATAATATTTTCCTAAAAATATATATATATACAAGTAATAGAATTTAATTGCATGGAATATGAAGAGAATAGTAAAATAGCTATAACTTTTGCGCTATAACTCTGATTGCAAATTTTTTTAGTTCAAAATCGAGAGCATGAGTAGCTCTATGATATTCGACTGGAAAAATAGATCTATGACCCTATTTTTCCTCGAATCTTCAAATTCACTGTAGAAGACCTTCAAAAATCAGTCACAAGTTGAGGGGGTTATAGATTTGTAATTACATTGAATACAAATGAAGGAAAAGCGACAAGTTTGTATCTTAAAGGTTCACCTCTCTACACAACCAACTTGGAGGTGGTGTATTCAATACTCTATAATTCAAAGCGACATTACCTTATATTGAATTAATAACACATTCAAAATTTCAACCATGACTCAATCAAAATTATTGCTTATGAGATCGTATCTTGCAAGGAAGAGAATGTGATAATGGACTGCTTGAGAGGCTAGACTGCTTCTATGTTGGGGACTGGGCACTGCGCAGAGGTGGCTGTACTAGGATTCTGGCAAGTACCACGATGTCATACCACTCTCCAATAGTACTTTAATTATAGCAGCCCCATCAAGGTCTTCCCCAAAAGGGGGTCCACATTCTAGATGACCTCCTACAGGACGAGGAGATGCAACAAGTCATGGTAGGGATTTGGCAGCAGTCAGAGACGGCACCATGTGAGGGCTGGGCTTCATGGGTGGCCGATGCGATCTAGAGGAGCAATGAGGAGTTGCAAGCTCATGCCCTTAGGTAGAGGAGGACTCTTCAGGAGTGCGAGCGGGCATTGAGGAGAGAACTTGCCTCCATAGAGCGGCTCAGGGAGCAAGACCAAAATCTCAATGGCATAGTGACAAGTTTGAAAGCACTTGTCTTGAGCTTCAGGACATAGAGATTTGGTGATCTGAGTTCTTTTATCACTCTTCCTGAGCTCGGTGGGTACAGCAGGGGGACAAGATGACAAAGCAGTTTTTTCACACCACTGGGCCCCAATCAGCAGGCACACAACTGTAGCATCTTTGAGATCCATAGGACATCATGCATTGACCCACAAGAGATTTTAGACCTGACCATAGGTTTTTACAACCAGCTCTTTCAGATAGAGAGGATGACTCCAATTGGTCTTGTGGCCAAGGAGGTAGTTTGGGATCACGTTTCGATAGTAGTCTCGCAGAATTTGTGCAGTAGTCTGGAGGAGCCTTTCATAAATGAGGAGCTTTGGGAAGCCCTCAAGGCTCTCCCAACCCAAAAGTGTCCTAGCGAGGATGGCTTGGACTCTGGCCTTCTTCCGAAACTTTTGGGAGATCATCTCCACCCCTTTTCGACTAGCTTGCCAAGAGATTTTTGACACAGGCTCCCTCCCTCAGCCCCAGAGCAGGGGGTGGATTTGTTTGATCCTGAAAGGGGGAGATATGTCAGATATCTGGTAGTGGAGACTGATCACTTTACTTGATAATGCATACAAGATCCTTGCCAAGGTCTTGAGTTTGCGGTTATAGCCCCATCTTATTAACATCATTCACGACACACAGACCAGGTTTCGTCCAAGAGCGCAACATCCTAGACAACATCTTCACGTTTAGGGAGGAAGTGGATTGGTCCATAAAGGAGTCATAGCCCCGCTAGTTGTCCTCCTCTTGGATTTTCATAAGGCCTACGATAGGGTGGAGTGATCCTTCCTGGAGGGTGCCATATGGAGATTGGGTTTCTCAGACAAATGGGTGGAGTTTTTGAGCTTTATGTAGGGAGATCTAGCCAAATGCTTATTGAACAACACACAGGTGAGGCCTTTCCTCTCTCTCACTTGGTTCGGGCTGCCCCCTTGCTCCCTTCCTCTTCTTGTTTCTAGCGGAGGCTTTGGGATATTACTTGAGATCACAGGTGGCAGGCCTTACAGGGTTGAGGCTCCCAATTAGGCAGGAGGAAGAGCTATTGGACTCTGAGTTTGCAGATGACACCGCCTTGTATGTAGAGGGCACCATAGCGAGTTTGGATAGAGTCATGTGAGGCCTCAAGTGCACGGATCAACTGGACAAAGTCCATAGGTTTCTTCATAGGCTCTAAGGAGACACATGAGATTCGTGAGTAGGGGAGCAAATTTGGCTTCAGATGGATACTACAGGGCTAGACAGTGAGATACCTTGGATGCCAGGTTAGTATCGACATTACAATAGAGCAGTAGATCGCCTCGGTCCTTGCGAGTGGGCACAAACTTCTCTACGGGAGGCCAAACTCTCCCTAGCAGGTAGTGCCATAGTGGCAAGCCAGGTCCTTCTTGCCACAACCTAATATATCGCCTCCTGCTAGTGTTTTTACAGCGGGTGCATTGAGCAGCTCCAACGATTGGTTTGAAACTTCCTTTGTGTAGGTTTGGATGGCACAAGGAATATTAAAGCCGGGGTCGCCCAAAACTAGACCTCGAGTCGCTTGGCAGATATGATGATCATGCCACAAGCATTGGGAGGCTTGGGTATCATCATTGATTTGGAGATGCAGAGCAGTAGACCTCTTGGGCAAGTTGGTTGTTCACGGCCTCACCCCAGGTGCAGAGCCTTGAAATCTCCTCTTACAGTGAGGGCTTCTTAGGAACACCCCATGCACTAGGGGGTAGTGGAAGCTTTCACACAGATGGATCTTCTCAGAGGCCCCCATTATGGGGAAGGGTTCCCCCTTGATGGGGAGCCTCCATAGGGTCTAGTAGAGATTAGCAGGGGGCCTCATTCATGCTCAACCCAGATGGAGAGAGGAGTTCGAGCGTCGGCCCCTTGTTTGGCACTTAGAGATCTGAGATCAAGAGGGGCGTATGCTCAGACAACAGACTCACATTGGTTCGGCACAGTGGGACAATGGACTGGCCAGGTCCTTTGGTAGATGGAGCAGATTACTCATGGAGGTAGAGATAAGGCTTGGTGCCATAGCGCCTCTGCGAGGGGTAGGGCAGCAGATGAGAGAGATTGACCTAGCCATCCCTAAGTCTTGGTGGGAGGGACTTCGTGTGTTGATGGACAACAAATGGTTGGGCCAATTTTCTCGAACTGGTATCCCCTTGAGGATGATGATGCAGTAAGGCAACGCGCAGCCCAGGTTTTTTTGTGGACCTAGAGGCCTACTCCAAGCATTCACTCAAAGAGACCTAGAGATGGATGGGAGTCTTGATGGGATTCACTCGCACATGATCAAAGTGGTGGGACATTTGGGGAAGGACTGGCACATTTACCCTCCCAGTATCTCAAAGTAGGATGCCCCCAGATGACGCCTTTGGCTTTGAGAGGGTAGGCCCTTGAGGAGGTCCAGTGGGATCCGAGAGAGTGGTTCTGGCCCTCCAGGGGTAGCCTTGCCAAGCAGGTGGACAAGGTACCTTTGTTTTCCTACACCACACAGATTGGTAGGAGGCATTTTGTTGCAGAGTGTAGCAATAGGTAAACTATCTTTTTATTGCATAGTATTTACAAATGTCTCGAGCTTGAAAAGTGGCAGTTCGCCGTGTCAATCCCCCGGGACCTAGAGAACTTGATCTTCGTTTATGAACTGTTTCATAGAACTAGTGAGATATATACTCATATCAACAAAATGTCATAGAGATGTACACTTGCCACCATTGTCACATCTAAGTACCTTGATGGATTTGCCAATATCTTTTTCCACCAAAGCTTTGAGAGCTTGAAAATAGTCAAATACATCAAACCTTTCTTTCAAACAATATATCCAAGCTTTTTAGGAGTAAGTCATCTATAAAAGTCTCCTGCATCCTTCCTCTAAAGAAGAAAGAAGACGATGCAGAGTAGGTGGGATCCCTCATGTAGCTCAATCTTGTGGATGCTCTATCCCTATATCTCATAGGCTAGCTAGACCTAATCAATGTGGAAGGCATGGTCCCCCTCTATCAACCAAGTTGCCATGTCCCAATTGAAGTCCCTCTAGATCCTCTACATTCAAACCATAAGTAGTGTTGGATAGTCTCTAAAACTGCATCCATGTAGTAGTGGCATCACCCATCCACCCACATCTACTCGAGCCAAGCACCTATGGGAAAAAGCCCTTGTAAGGTGACCAACAAGAAGAAAAAATAGATCTTTTGTGGCCGCAAGTTGAACCATGAACACATCCAAAATATAGATCTGACATTCTAAGACATATGCTACTCAACCCAATGTGCCTCTAGCTCTCTTTAAGGATTCCACACCAATGTCTCCATCTCGAGCTGTCGTCATATTTTTGTTATGTAAGAGAAGAAGGTCGCCTTATCCACTTGCTTTGTGTGGCCTCTTCTAGACACCTAGAACCACTCTCCCAGATCCCACTAGACCTCCCAAAGGGACAAGCCCTCCTAGAGCCAAAGGTGCAACCAAGGGGCATCCTGATCTAAGATGCTAGCAAGGTCAATGAAGCGTCCTTGCCCAAATGGCCCACCATCTTGAGCATTTGCCAAAAATGAAGAGAATCTAGCCTCCAACCCATCTCTTGGTCTCCCTTAGCCAGTCTCCCTTAGCCACTGGCTAGAGGGGCCATCCAAACCCCACTCTAAAGAAATTGGCTTGGTCATTACCTTTCCTAAACATAATCCTCAAGAGTACCCTTGTCCTAGAAAACTGACCCAACCACCTACTATTTGCATATGTCTAAATTGTTGCCCACAACATGAGTGAGGGATGGATTCGTCTATCTCCCTCATCCATTGCCTTGCTCCTTAGAGATGAGAGATGGTTCCATGTCATGCCTTTGCCTCTTTGAGGAGCCTACTTTACATCTACAAACCTAGCTAAGCCACTATACCATGGTGCCCAACCTATGTGAGTCCATTGTCTGAGCATGAGACCATCCTGATCCCAAATCTATGAGTGCCAAATATAGGATTGATGTCCTCCTTGTAGTAGCTAGGCCGAGTCCTAATGATTCCTCCTTCCAGTCTCTGCCAAACCCTATAGAAGCTCTGCATCACTCGGGAGCCCTTCCTTGTGAGAGGGGCCTCACCAAAGTTCCAACCATATGTAATGATCATACGTCGGTACTATGTCATTTTGGATAAAATATATTACTTTGTATATATACACCTCCATAAGACTAAATATATCAAATCTTACAAATTCATTTTTTTTATAGAACAAAGGAAAGAGAGTATAGAAGCAACTTTAGACAGATTTGTGAGTAAATAATAAAAAAATAATAACAATTTAGTAAGCAAAGCTCCAATTATGTTCACATTGGTACCCTAGCATAAGTTGCCATTTAGGTTTTAAAAGTTCTAGACTACACTACTGTTTTGTTGTTTTAAAAACACAAATGCAAGAGAAGTTGAAAAATAGATGACTTCAATGGAAGATTTATTTCAATGTAGAAATAAAAATTTCCACTACTGCCACTATCCACCTCTGCATGGGGTATTCGTGAGAAGCACCCACTAAAGGAGGAACTTCCAGGGCTATGTGCTTGGGGTGAGACCCCGCACAACTAGCTTGCCCAAGAGGGCTCTACTCTACATCTCCAAGTCAATGATGCCCAATCCTCCTCGTGTGTGTGGCTTGCCATGCAACTCTAGCTCTGATTCCCTCATGCCCTTCGATTTGGCCCTTAAAAGCCATGCACCAAGCATTTGAGTCCTTATGAAAGGATCAACAGGAGGCTATGTACTAGGCCATGACATGGTTGGTCACTAAATCTTTGCCTACTACTATGGAGAGTTTGGTTGAGCTCCAATATAGAAGCTTGTGTTAAACACTCTCTAGAACCAAGGCGATCTACTATTCTACTAAAATATCAATACCTAGCTAGTAGCCAAGGTACCTTGAATTTCTATTCTTATGGAATCCACTAAAAGCCAAAGGTAGCCCCCTAGGCTCAAACCTCTTAGTTCCCTTGAACATCTCAAGGCTAATTGTTGATCCCTCCACATATAGGGGCATGTCATACATGAACTCTAAATCCAATAACTCCTCCAACTAAATTGGAAGCCTCATCCTGGTAAGGCCTACAGCCTAAAAGTGTAATAAGTAATCCAACACCTTAGCCTCAAAAAGGAAAATGAAGGGGGTGAGGGGGTGGCCTTGTACAAAACATGAAAGAGAAAAGGACTCTCTTGCACCTGACTAGGACTCCTTGCACAAACATAGATGCAACTATCTGAGAAGCATAATATGTGCATAGTTCCCTCTAGGAAGGATCACTCCACACTATTGTAATCCTTCTCAAAATCTAAGAGAAGAGTAGCTAAAGGTCGTGAATCCTCTTGAGTCCAATCCACTGCCTCCCAAAGGAGAAGATGTTGTCTAAGATGCTGCGCTCTTGAATTAAACATGTCTACATGCCATGGATAATGTCAGAAAGTTGGGGTCTCAACCACAAGCTCATGACCTTAGCTAAGACCTTGTATGGAGTATCTAGGAAGGTAATCGGTCTTCACTAGTGGGTGTCTAACTTGACCCCCCTTTGGGTGTCTAACTTGACCCCCCTTCAGGATCAAGCGAATCCAACCTTGACTTAATGGGCTAAGGAAGTGAGCTCAAGTCAAAGATATTCTAACAAGCCAACTGTAGTGGGGTGAGAGTAAGCTTTCAAAAGCTTTAAAAGAAGGCCGTAGGATCGAGTTGTCCTCCCTAGGGCACTTTTGAGGTGTGAGGGCCTCCTAAAGCTCCTTATTATCAGTGAATGGTGCATCTTCAAGCATGATGAGACTATCATTGGAATCTGATTCCACTCTGCCTCTCAGGCTACAACAACTAAGGGAGACTCCTCCTCAAACTGAAACAACTATTGATAGAAGTATGTGGTCATCGCAAAAATCTCCTGAGGGTCCACGTGCATGTGCCCTACACATCTCACAACCATTGAAGTTGTGTCCTAGTTGAACGTGGATGGAAAAAATACTTGATCATCTTATCTCCTTTTTGAACCCATCTGGTTTGAGAGGATTGGTATGAGAACTTGGCTTGTTGAATCTTTGTGACCTAAGGGACAATCCTCACAGTCTTGTACCAACCAAGGAGCCATTGGGAGCCTAGATCCTACTCTATGGGTCTCCCTATGGAAGCTAAGTCTTGTCTCAATGCTCTCTCTTGCTCCTACAAAGCATCTCTCCATCCGTGGGCCTAGGACTAAATCTCCTCGTTGCTCCTTTGTATCACGTTTGCCACCCAATAAGCCCATCCATGTCCACCCTCTAGCTATTGCCAAATATTAGCTACTACATGTTGTTGCACCTCCTCCTCCTGAAGTGCATCATTTGGGATGTGAAATTACTTTTGGGAGAGTCCATGCTAGGGCGGCTATAGGTGAAGCACAATACAAGAGTGATTCGCAATGCCTACAAGAATGCCCATGGAGGCCCCCTTTTCAAAGCCCAATTCCCAACATAAAACCTGCTGAGACTCTCCAACAAATCCTCATACCAAAAGAGAAGAGGAGGCTGTTGAGAACCCTGGTGAGCTCTTCTTCTCTCCATGATCTTTGCCACGGATCGTGAAGATGAACTTAAAAAAAGAAGCTCCTCCTTGCTCGTCCTCTACAAACTCTAGGTTGTTGATGTCGCCTCCAACAATCCAAGAGTCATCTCGAAGGCACTCTGTCAACTTCCTCTAAAAATCATGGCAATGTTGTTTGCAAGCACGTGCATACACATCTTATCTTGGATGCACCCACTCGGGAGCCCTTGTGATAAGCTTGCCTTGATCAAAGATATCCGAGGAATGAAAATGCACACTCATCCACCTTGGCCTATCGTGGGGGGGCACACCTTTGGGCCTCTCCCCAAAAGTAGATGGTGATTAATTGATGTCTAATGTTGAGAATATATGCTCATGTATCAAGAGAAAACTATTGCCCTTTGTAACTCTTGACAAAGTATCATATGTTGTGGCTAACTACATGCACAATCATGAAGCCTATGCATGTTCCACGTCACCATGGTCTAACTCATGAGAAGGAGGATAGAGAGAATAGGGCTCACCTATGAGTGGAAACTTGCACCATGACCTCAGACTTTTGTGGCTTTGAAGGGGGCTTGGAGGGAGAGTAGTTTATATATGCGCAATGGCATACCAAGGGCATGAGAGGCACCATGCTTGTAACCTTTCATGCCCGTTGCATCATAAAGGATCACTCCAAACTTATCGGCACACTATTAAAGTGTGCATTAAGTTGAGTGCATGAACTCCACCTCTAGTGCCAAACAGATCACTGCCAAATCCTATGCCCATCCTCTTTACAGTAAAGCCAAGCTGGTAGGAAGATGAAGCACCATAGTTGAGCCATATGTCTATCCCATGTTAGCTCATCCACTACTCCATCATGTGGTACATCTGCTCTCCCATCATAGAGAGGGGTCCACTACTCCAATCCTATGAATGAAATTTTGGAAACTATAGAAAGGGTGAGTGCAGGAAGAAACCACAACAATGAAGCTCCCATTCCAGGGCTATCATATCTAGAGCAATGGGTACCTTGGGGTAGTTCCATGGCCCAAGCCTATAGAACTCCCTTGGTAGAGGTTGCCCAAGGTGATGCCTTGGGCCTGGAAGCTTACAAAACAAGCCATTGCACTCAGGCTTCTTTGAGGAAGCAAAATCCTACACTGGAGAGGAAGATGGGTATGATTGAGAAGAGGAAGCTACAGTCTAGGAGTGGGAGACGATGGGTGTGATTGAGAAGAGGAAGCTGCAGTCTAGGAGTGGGAGAAGATTCAACTTTCCCCTCACCCGAGGGCTTGTAAGCTCAGTCAGATCTAGTAGGGGTGTAGGAAGGAGGAAGAGGTGGCGGGAACTACTTTAGAGGGGAGGGGCACAGAGGGGGGCAGAGCAAGGGTGGGGGGAGGACGGGTAGTGAGAGAGACTACACCTAACAATGGCTGGCGAGGGGGGGCAAGAGGGGAGGAGGAGGGGGGGTTGCGAGGGGGGGGGGAGAGATTCAGAGGAGGAGGGCAAGCGCTAGAGCAGCAGCCTCTAAAGCTATGGAACCTCACAAGTCTTGCTACTAAGCTAGGACCCTAGATACTTTGGACTCTTGGTAGCGCTGGGGGGTCAGCCTTCACATCAAAGAAAGTACTATCATCTGGAGTCTGGGGACAATATCCTTTGGTAAATTCCCTTAGGACTGGGAAGCTACTTCATGCTCTTCTCACACTTGATCACGAAGCCTAGCATGCCACCTGTGGTTCTTCAAACTCTACTTGCTATATGCATCTTGTGTTGTGCCTTGGTCCAAGATTCCATCTGCTAGCTAGTTCGTACAATGGTTTCACACTGGGCGAGCTACCCACTACTCTTAATGGGGTGGAAAAGGAACCCTTCCCTAACTCCTCCAACAATCTTGTGCCAAATGCCCCATTTGTCTGTATTGTAAACAATGTCCTGGTAGCCTTGAAATCTCGATGCATTGCATGAGCTTTTTGCCATGGAGAGTCTCAAGCATGATCTCCTTCAGTATAAACTTGGGGCACTCAACAATCAACCTGAGGTAAGGAATGCCATCATCTTCCACCACTGTCACTGCTGTCTAGGATGATTGAGACTCGAGAACTATGCCGAATGCCCTTCCAATGGATTGAAGGATGGACTGATACTCCGCTAGAGCTATAGAAAGTAGAGCAGTGAGAGGGACGCGATGAGCCAAACCCATGTCTTCTATAGTGAAACCATGGTACTACAGAATTAAATAAACCGAGTAAGGGCCGAGGAAAAGAGGACTCCAGTCCACTAAAAGTGAGGGTGGTGTCAGGGAGCTCAGCTAGAGGACAAAGATGCCTCTTCTATAGCTGGTGACATCCTAGATAAGGTCACCTTCTATAGATGGTGACATCTTGGATACGGTCACCTTCTAGTACTAGATGGTGACATCTTGGATATAGTCACCTTCTAGTGCTAGATGGTGACATCCTGGATATGGTCATTTTCCAGTGCTAGAGAACTATAATTTTCACAAGTTAGAACTTGCTCGCCTGGATCGAGTCTCGCAAACCTGGCACCTCGTATTAGTAAGGCCTACAATCCTTCCTATCACTACTTTGTCTTGGAGTGATTGCTTGAACTTCTTTCTTCACCTCCTACTTGTTTGCTGGAGAGAGAGAGACCTCAATGGCATGGGGTGTTGAGGGTTCTACCATTGGAGCCCCTTTGGGGAAACCAAGGGTCACAACTAAGAAGCTTCTTCTCCAAATCAAGCACTGGGCTCATTAATGCGAAGAGGGAATTGGTGGGTGGGAAAAAAGAAAAGAAGAAAGTCAAAAAGGCTGGCCAATAGTTTGGGCAGGGAGGCTCCTCCAACCACAAAGGAATGCTAGTAAAAAAAGGCAAAAGGGGACCTTTGGAGGTTGGAAACAAAAACTATCGGAAAGACCTAAAGGAGAAACTATCAAAGGGATTGATAAGGGGCTATCAAGTTGGTGGATGAGCCTAACTACAAATGAGCTACGGACTCAAAACAATGACCACCCTTTGGATTACGAAGGAAGCCCATGAATAATCAAGAACCAATAGCAAAAAATGCACCCAAATGGGCAACCCCACAAGCACCTAAGTCCTTGGAAGGGGCGCAATAGCACCCCAGCTCTTGAACAGGAGTCATGAGCAAGGTTGGGGACTTCCAAGGTCCACATGGCCTGGTAAGGGAGCGCAAGTAGAATGCATGGGCTCCAAGGGCCTGCATGGCCAATCAAGGGGACCCAAGGGCATGTGGGGGTGCAAAATAGTGCCTTGGGCATCTCGAAGTAGCCAATGGCTTGGAGAACAGTAGCCATGGTAGCAACTCAAGGCACAAGTGAAAGGAAGAGGCCAAGGAAGGGTGAATGAAGGAAGGGAAAGCAACTTGAAGCACAAGCGAAAGGAAGGGCGTGGGAAAGAATGGGAAGAAGCACAAAGAGAAAGGTGAGGAGGAGGGAGGGAAGGAAGGCAGGGAGATAAGGCAGGGGGTGTAGTGGAGGGAGCATGCGAGAAGTAGGTCACTATTGTATTCATGAATGAATACTTTAGTTCTGAAAAACAAGACATCATAGTCATTGGCAATGATTAGACCAATTGATAACAAGACATGCAAAACATTATCAATCACTCATGTTTGATCTCATTTGTTTTTTATTAGCACTATGGCTTTCATGTTGTATGGATGGCTATTTGTAATGAACACATGTTGTCTAGGATTTTAATTCTTTTGAATGTATGAGAACCATTCTTGATGACTTGTATGAGCAGTTGCACCTAAGTCAACGAGCCTTTTAGGGTTGCCCCTTTATTTTTGTTCAAGATTGCCTTACATGCGCAGTAAGATTTACAACTTTTGAGCATTTTAACATCATCATTAGCATATTTTTCACGTTCTCTAGATTGCTCTCATTGTGCTTGATCTCTTTTTTTCTTATGACTTTGTGATTCTTGATGTTTAGGCACTTCACAATAATTGTACTTTCTTAATCTTCTTGGTGCCTCACTACTAATATTCATATTATTGAAATGTATCAAGGTGATTGCTTCATGTAGCATTTCCTCTACCTCTATTGTCCTAAGAATCTCTAGGGACATTATCCTTTATTTTGTTGTACAATCATGACTTTTGATGTAAATTCTAGCTATTTTTTGCTTATTGGTTCCCCTTGCTAGATATTGAGGGCTAGTTAGAGCATTTGGCGTAACCTCTACCTCTTTTAGTATTATATTAGCCTCTTCCTCTTTTGTTGCAAATGCTTGTTTAGACCTTTGTGTTTACTAGATTTTCCTCTATAAATGTTATCCTATGCCACCATATGAAACATGATCTCAAAAGTTAGGAGATTCTCCTAGTAACCTTGTAGTTACAATTTGATCACAGGCTTGCCAAGACCATTCAAGGTAATTTGCACCAATTCAATGATGTCCACTTTGTACCCAACTTTTTGTCTAATGAATTATAATTGATATTTGAATATCTTTTAACCTTGAAATGCAATATGGACATGGTTTTGACACACTTCTTTTGTCGGTATTCAACTTGTTCTCAAGCAAGATACCTATAGACATATTTTGGTAGCAAACTATATTCGAAGGAACTTTTCAAATCATAGACAACAAGAATGATGTCCACTTTGACATTCACCTTGATCATGTATAAGACTTGATCAACATTTTCATGACATTCTACTTGACAATGACATCAATGATAAGTCATGGAATTATGCTAGTAAGAAATGCCCCAAAGTTAATTCTAAGGCCTCTTTGGGCTTTAAACAAGTGTGCCATACATAGTAGTTGAGGCTAAAGTAGCCCTTTGCTTAAAGTTTGCTTGCTTATAGATTCATAGTACTATTGAATAGCTCATGTTCCAATGACCCTCTTGTGAGCTTGATGTAGAGCTCTACTAACATGTTGAGGGAAGTGTTAGGTGGGTGAGGAGAGGATGGAGGCAATTGTCACACACCAAGATACTATAGTTTATGCACATTGTTCTATTCCCAAAAAATGAGATACAAGGTTATTTACATAACCCCACTTTGGAACTCTAGTAGTATGTTACACTAGACCTTTACACATGAGACATGCCCATTTCTACCATGCTTTCTGTACATATACCCTCTTACACAAAGAATGGTATCTTAGCATAAAAGTTGATTGCATCCCACTACACAAGTCTCTCAATAGAAAAGTTGCAAGAACTATCTCAACATTACAAAGACCTTGAACTAGTTGTTTTTTATGAGATGTCTTTGATAGGACACAACACATTGGTTGTTGCTGTAGATATGCGATTACAAGAGATAAAACATAACCATCTTCAACCATTTAGAGGCATAGAAGGATTCCTGGCTCTTTGTAGAACAACCAAGTAACACACCAATTATATCATCATATTGGAAAGAAAATGTCTTGCTATATGAATTGCTTATGCTGATGAGACAAACGAACGAACACTTCATAAAACTACTAAACATAATACGCATAGGTCAACACACACAAGAGGACATTGACTACATAGACAAGCATTACCTACAACAACCATTAAAAAAACAAAATATTCCTCACTTGCTTTACACTAATGCTTCAAAAGATATTCACAACAAAGAAGTATTTGTCTTGTTGCAAGAATCTCCACATATTTTACAATCGAGCGACACAAGACAAAAGACATGCATCAAAACAATAACAATCCCAACAAACTCAAATAACACATGTGGCCTACACCAGACTTTGCATTTGAAACCAAGGATGATAGTGGAGATTTGTTTGGGAAACTTGGACATTTCGGATGGCCTAGTTAATGGTTCTGATGGAATATCCAAAAGCTCCAACCCAACAATAAAGCCAAATGTTGTTTGGATCCTTTTTAATAACAATAACATAGGGAAAAATGTAAGAATGAACAATGCACACCTTTATTCCGAAGACATCCCTCACTCATGGACTACTATACAGGCAATAACAAGAGAATTTCAAATAGGGAACAACTTCCTCAACACAATCTCTCATCGTCAATTCCCAATTCAACCAGCTTCTGTTAGAACTATCCATCCATCCCAATGATTAACAATGGATTTTCTCGCCTTTGACCCTTCTTTGATCAAGTCACATGGCCTCACATACACAACACTTCCACGTATTCAAAACCTTGACAACGTCTTTCTCATCAAACCTCTTTTGCCTCAACATATTAACATGTTCTTCGAGAACTTGAATGATTGTGAAACGATCCAACATGGATCCCCAAACAACTTAACTTCTTCACAAGCACCACCAAAATCGAAACGATACAATCCCTTAACACACGCACTCTTACATCCCATTTGCAAGACATCCTTTTCGAGAATAGCATCCTCTCAGCTACAATCTTATGCCTCCAAGAACTTCATCTATGAAACTCAACAACAATGGCACTACTAGGGTTCTCATGCATTCAAAAAAACATCGAAGTTTGGACTAGCAACATGCCACAACGCACGCATCCAACTAATACACGAAAAATACATCATCACAAACAAGTGCGAGTGCTTGCTCACATTGTTCGCACAAAATAAAACAAACGAGCATGTTGTCATAAACATTTACAAATCCCCTGCAACATCAACCAATACACTACTAACTCTACTTGAGCAACTCCTCCATGATAGTCAAACACCACCACCAACAACAATCATAGGTGACTTCAATATTGACTACAACATATCAAATACTAACACAAATAAACTTCATACATTCATGAAATATTATGTAACATGACACAATTAATCAATGAACCGACCACTTTACATGGATGACTATTGACCACATTTGGACAAACAACCCACAACAACACAAACTATTTTTTTGGGACAAATTATATTTATTGGTGTGACCACTCCCTTCTTTAAGCAAACTTAATTCTCCCTTTGGGGCAGGCCATTTGAATGTAATTAATTCACCTTGTTTTTTTGGGGTAGTCTTTCAATATGTTTGAGAAAATCCAAGGGCTATGAAGTGTAACAAGGGTTCCCTTTCTTTTTTCTTAGCATGTAAAAAGCCATAGGCTCTCTCTTTCTGTCTCTCTAATAAAGAGGGGGCTTCTAGCCTTCTACCTCTCTCTTTGCACCGCCTAAAACTATTCAAATTCACCTCCTCGCCCCTCCTTTTCTCTGTTTTTTCAATCCCAGGCCCCTCCTCCCCTCCCACATCTTGTTGCCTTCGAGGATAGCCGTGGTGAATTCACCAGCGGGCATCTTTCAGAATGGGAGTCCCAGCTTTCTACCGTTGGTTAGCAGATAAATATCCCCTTATCGTCGTGGATGTCATCGAAGAAGAGCCGCACTGTATCGATGGCGTGACTGTGCCCTTGGACACAAGCAAGCCGAATCCCAATGGCCTCGAATTCGACAACTTGTACCTCGACATGAATGGCATTATACATCCTTGTTTCCATCCCGAAGATAGGGTATGAAACGGCTTTTGTCTCTGTAAAGCTAGATATTGCAAATTGGATATTTTAATTATTGCGTTTTCCTTCTGATATGCAGCCTACACCTACAACATTCGGCGAAGTATTCCAAAACGTTTTTGATTATATCGACCGGATTTTTGCAATGGTCCGACCGAGAAAGCTGTTATACATGGCAATTGGTAGGTACTCACGTCAATCGTTGCATTTGCAGCTTCCATGTTGCAAGATATGTTCAACGTCCTATAAAGGTAGCTATGTAGTAGAGAGAGAATACTTAAAACGATTTTCGGTGCCGTTTATGCGGCCTGGTTGTCAAGGGATTGTAGTCACTTCATTCTTGACACGTTCAAATTTTCAAAACGAGGATTTTGTAGGTGTCCAATCTCTCTGAAAGACCATGGGAGTTTCTGGATTTTTTTTCTTTTAAGTTGATCTGTCGTTCCCAGTTTTTGAGATGTGGTAAGTTTGCTGTAGACGGTGTGGCTCCAAGGGCAAAGATGAATCAACAACGTTCAAGGCGCTTTCGAGCTGCAAAAGATGCTGCTGATGCGGTATGCGTTGCTTATTTACCACGGTGAAGCACCATTGTCTGAGTTGTGGCAGGCATAGATTTGCAACAGTGGGAATAGTTTTGGTTCACAGACAGGTCGGAGTATTAGTCAATGCTTGCTGGCAGTACAGCTGAGCAATGAGGGGTGTGCTATGGCTGTTTGATGTGATATGAGGTTGCATGTCTCTTGATAGGCTGCTGAAGAGGAAAGGTTGCGACGGGAATTCGAGGCAGAAGGTCGTATAATTCCCCCCAAAGAGAAGTCCGAAGCATATGATTCTAATGTGATTACTCCTGGGACCCCCTTCATGGGAAGCTTGGCAATTGCACTACACTATTATATTCACCTGCGGCTGAACCACGATGCTGGATGGCGGGACATCAAAGTGAGTAGTCCAGCCTCGAGGGGAATACTTTTTGATTTTGCATTCCCCTTAATAGCTAGAATTGGATCAGCCCTTAATTTTTGAGACATGATGGAAACTCAAGATAAAGGTCTTCATTCTTTGAGTATGTGGAGTGGGCATATGCGCAAGAGTTTATGTGAAAAAGTATCTACGCCCCACCTTTGGCATGGTACTTGCATAATTGCTGGGGATTTCAGAGTAAGTAGTCCTTCATATTCATTAATGTGTTGATGGTCTATTACTTGCGCGAGCATCACGAGGTTGAACTGCAATTTCAGTTATTTATTTAGTTGAAGAGTTTTGACATGTTCCTAGATTGAAGCATCACAAGGTTCCATCGCATATGATAGTCAGGGATTTTGTAATCCTAGCTTCAGTAACACTCACAAACCTTCTAATATTGTAACAAGCCTTTTTCTTCGTGAGAAGAATCATCAGTAATTTTTTCTTGACAGGTTATCCTTTCTGACTCAAACTCTCCTGGTGAAGGAGAGCATAAAATCATGTCATACATTCGCCTTCAGAGAAATCTTCCTGGCTTCGATCCAAACACTCGGCATTGCTTGTATGGGCTGGTATGTCAATTAGGTTATTCTCAACAACCCTGTGCGTACTTGAAATGGAAGATTTGAACTTGAAAATAACTTCTATTGTCCCTTTTACAGGATGCAGATTTAATCATGCTTGCTCTTGCTTCCCATGAAGTGCATTTTTCTATCCTGAGAGAGGTACCATGATAATAGTTTTGTTTATTTTTCATACCTCATGTTGCGTATTGAGACAAGTGCAAACAATTTGGTTTTCCCTCTGTAGTTTGTCATTTGGCATGCTCTTTAAATGTTGCAGGTGGTTTTTACTCCTGGACAACAAGACAAGTGCTTTCTTTGTGGTCAAGTCGGTCATTTGGCAGCCGAATGTGAAGGGAAGGCCAAGCGGAAGTCTGGGGAGTTTGATGAAAAGGGAGCAGAAGATGCTGGAGCGCTAAAAAAGCCATTTCAGGTAGGCATGTCGGTGTTGAAGAATCAGAAAGAATTACAAACAGCAGGTGGTCAACGTGGAAAACTCTTTTTGATTAAATTGATGTGGCTCTAGTGTGTAAGTTCTCAAAATTGGTATTAAAGTCTAGCTATATGTCTTCAAAGGAAATCTAGACTGCTGGGTATCGTTGGAGCTATAAGCTGACTCTCGACTTTCATCTTCCACTATGAATAGCTGGTACCGGTGAACTTCCTGGCCTCTCCATTTGGAGGAAGTGGCCTGTGGAAAAAGGCATAGAGAGAGATTAAACTGCTGTAGGTCCCGCCCTATGTGCTTTCATGATCAAATTGTGTCCAAGATGCCACTCAGTGCTGCTGTAACCATCGCAGGCCTTACGAGGGACCAAGAAGTCTGGGTGTATTCCTCCAACGAATGCATATCAAACTGCTTCCTTTAACAATTCCCATGACTAGGGACACACATTTGTTATGTTATACTTCTAAACACTTCTTTCATGGCTTGTCTCTTTCTGATATTTACACCAAAAAAATTAGGTGCTCAATTGACCAGAAATGCACCTCTATTACTTAAGAAAGAATGGATGGAGGAAACCCTAAAAGCAAGCTACAACACTATGGGCAGGGAGAAGAGTGTATATACCAAAAGGACTCATCTACTGCAGTAGGATCTCGACTTCCTTTCTAAACCCTTTGCTGGAGTGAGGGATCATTGATATGGGCTCTCCAATGTGGGTAGGAACCTCCTCCGCACACAACCCCCCGGACATCTAGCAGTCCGGGTTAGTGAATAGCTGAAGATCCACCTCACATCTATGAGATCCTTATGGTGAGGATGTAGAGTGATGGCTAAGTTCCCTTTCATCCGAAGCAAGTAGGTGGATTTTCTTAAATAGGTAGTCTCCAAATGGGGTGGATTTGTGGAGCCTCCTACAGTCAAGGTGCTATCTCCCACAAAGGGGGAAGCTTGCAATGTCAAGTAGTTGAGCTCAATAAGTTATGGAGTATCTATTGAGATGTTGGAGTCACTTTAATCATGATGATGGCCATGTGGTAAGGCCTCCATTTCAAGGTGGTCCATTAAAGAACCTTCATCAAGATAACCAAGCCTTCTAACTTGGATTATGTTTGGTCCAATGACCCAACTAATGATTCAACCATTCCTACGCTTGGCTAATGACTTAGTCTAAGAGTCTATGATAATAGAACTTAGAAAGCGTCCACCTTGGTTACACGTACTTTTTTGGTGAAAATTTTGTTAATTTATATTGCAGAATCACAATCCAAAAAACGGGATGTGGAAAAATACATCACGAGAAGGTCTCAATATATGACAGATACACAGCATAGTCTATGCACTGAGTTTGCAAGCAATCATAGAAAGATTGCTGCAGAGAGTGCCTGAAGAAAGAGAAAAGTGAAGAAGTAGGGTCACCAAAGACATTATGATTTCTGTCCTTCCATAGAGTCCAAGGTGCCCAGTAGCGAGCCCAAGTGAAAAATAAATCAAAATCCTGTTTGGGTGGGTGTATCCCAAAGAGCTAGAAGAACTTTCCAAAGGTAGCATTTGGAAGCTGCCCAAGGAAACTCAAAAATCATGAGTATGGGAGCAATGCCAAAGAAGATGAGGCACATACTCCCGTGGAGCCAAACATCTGTGACAAATGGCCGGAGCAATATTCTTGCATGCTAAAAGTTGCCTAGATGGGGGAATCCCAACAAAGCTCTCCACAAGAAGACCTGTTGTTAGAGTGGAATTTTTGAGTTCCAAATCTGTCTCAATCTTTTCCGCCACCACTAGTGCGATTCACTCACCCATGGTGGAGGCAAAAGCACTTTATATAAAGAAGAGACGGTAATATGTGATAGCCTCAAAGGACGACAAGATGACCCTGGTGACCTACTTGGGAACGTGTTGCTCTAACCAGTTCTGCTCCCTTGACGGGGTCCAAGTTGCGACCTCTAACTGGATCCGATGACCAATGCGAGTCGTGTAAGAGAAGAAAGGCACCTCCTCCACTCTGTTTGACTCCTTACTTGCGCCGGCCAGAACCACTCCCCTGGATCCCATTGCAAATCACGAAGAGGTTGGCCCTCCCAGAGCCAAAGGCGTCACACTGCTTCCTCCGGTCTCAAGAGAACTGTGTCCGCGTCAATATGCGAGGCCTTGCCTAGTCGGCCTACTACTCTGATCCGTTGCCACTCTAGCCCTCACAAGTCACCCACTTTCCCCCCATGGCTCTCCGACTCTGCTTGTAAAAGGCCACCTGGTCCTACCTTGTAGAAACAATGGCGAAAAGAGAGGAGTGTCTTTGTAGAAGAGGACCCTAAGGGGTACCCCTGTCCTCCAAAACTGCCCGTCCCAACAATGTGGAGTCCAAGGTAATCGCAGCTTCTCCCACCAAGGGGTTGCTATTGCTGCCTCGATTTGTCTTCCCTGGTTGATGCCTCTTGAGGACGTGGTCTTTAGGCTCCGAACGACCTCACCGGGCCATTGTCCCATGGTGCCCAACCAAGGTGCGTCCTCTGTCCTAACATGCGTCCGTCCGCATCTCGGACCTGTGGATGCCAAATAAGTGCCTAACGCTCAAACTCCTCCCGCATGATGGGCTGGCCCGAATGAGTCCGTTGGAGAGCCGCTGCCAGACTCTAAAAAGGCTCCTCATCAAAGGGGAGCTCTTCCCTATGAGAGGGGCCTTTGGAAAAATCCATGTGTGTGATTGTTGCCACTGTCCACTGGTGCGGGAGCATTCCCAAGAAGCCCGCGTTGAAGGAGGAGCTTTCAGGGCTCTGCGCTTGGGGTGAGGCCTCGTACAACCAACTTGCCCAAGAGGGCTCTGCTCTGCATCTCCGGATCAATGATGCCCAGTCTTCCCCGTGACCGAGCCTGAACCACCGTCTGGCAGACGACTCTGGCTCTAGTGTTCCGCGTGCCATTTGATCCCGCCCAAAAGAAATTTTGCACTAGGCGTCTCAGTTGCCCCATGCATCCCGGTGGAAGCATGAACAAGCGGCTATGTACTAGGTTGTAGCAAGGAGGACCTAGTTGACCACCAATGCTCTTCCTGCGAGAGAGAGTTTGGCTGAGCTCTAGTACAAGAGCTTTCGCTGCACACTTTGCAGCACTGGGGTGATCTGTTGCTCTGCTGAAATATCAATCCCAATCTAGTAGCCGAGGTATTTCATAGTCTGCACACGCGGAATCCATCGAAAGACAAAAGCCGAACCCCAATCGCGAACCTCTTGGACTTCCTCTGCACTTGTGAAGAAACCAATCGATTCCGAAGCCTCACAGTAAATGGCTAGAGCTCCCCTAACCGCCTCTAGGCTCGCTGTGGTGCCCTCGACAAACAAGACTGTGTCGTCAGCAAACTTTGAGTCTAGCAGCTCCTTCTATTTGATGGGAAGTTGCATCTTTGTGATCCTAGTTGTTTGGGAGTGAAGGAAGTAGCCCAAAGCCTTCGCTACAAAGAGGAAGAGAAAGGGGGCAAGGGGACAGCCTTGGTGAACCGAGCGTGAAAGAGAAAAGGTCTACCCTGTGTGTTCGTGTAACATGCAACGGTAATGTGATCGTGTAATCAACCTTTAGCGAGGAATTAGCATTATGCACCATAGAGAGAGAATGGAGTCGACAACCAATTGGTTCCTTGTACCCACCGAGGGCCCCCTCCCCCAATCAGGGGAGAATTTGCTTATACTTGGAGAACTGAAAGATACAAATAACACTCTTCGAGAGTGTGATCAGAGGCCACACTTTGGAGGTGTTCAGGACCGCACAAGAGGGGCTGGAGGGGAGCTGTTTGGAGTGCCGAAGGCTGGAGGACTTAATGAGGAATGAGGGCATGTAGGCCCCCTATTTCTAGGGGCTGGAGGGCTAAGCAAACCAATCAAACTAGCCAACTTTTTAGTCGGCTGTTTGGGCCCTTGGCCCCATAAAAGGCAGCCTAGGGAGGGGTGCAGGGTAGCCTATAAAGGAAGCCGTCCCCCAGCCCATTTCCCTTCATAGTTCCTGTAGGCCATTCTATGGGCTATCCATATGTGCCACTTGTTCCTTGGTGCCTTGGAGGACTATCAATTAGGAATGTTGGTACAATTAGTTCATGTACCACCTAGTTCAGTTAGGATACTTAGTCCAGTTAGGGCATTTGGCCCTATGGTTTTGTCATATTGGCTCCCTCTTGAGCCTCCACTCATTGTAACAGTATTTTCAATATAGCAGCTCGTTTTTGGCCTTCTCTCACTCATTTCTGAGCTTCCATTGTCTGCCATAGCCAACAGTGGTATTAGACCAAGTTAGGGTTCCATCCTCTAGCCATTTCTACCTTCCCCAAGCTGTTGGTGACCTGTTCCAGCCTCATTTCAGCTCATTCCCTTGCTGGTCGGCACATTTCCGAAGGCATTGGTCCTTGCTGCAGCTACCCAAGGCAGTTTCCAGCCCTTCCATCGCGGGAAAACACTATCTTGGAGTTGCTGCTGCATTTTTCGGCTCATTTGCTGCTCTATTGAAGCCATTGAAGATTGTACGGAACTCCGTACACCCTGTACGGACTGCAGGCATCGCACGTGTGAGCCGTACATGCTCATTGATTGCTGTACGGCCTGCTGTCAGCCTCATTAACTGCATTTGTTGCTGTTGCGCCTGTGTACGGAGCTTGTACGGACTCACATGAGAGCTGTATGGATTGAATTTTCGGCACTTTGCTCCACATGTGTGGTCTGTACAGCTTGTATGGACCTGTACGAAAATTGCAGCAGGCCTACATGTAATGCAGCTTTTGGTGTTATACCTACCGCCTTTGGTACTACTTGAGGTTATGGGTCTAATGCTTCTACTAGAGTAGCTGCATCTACTACTATAGGTACTTTGCCTCCTACACAGGGGTAGATTCAGTGGGATGGTCGTGATGCCAAAGCACATGCCTTGATTGCTAAAAGGGTTATTATCCCTCATATCCGGTCTTGCAAGCCAGCTAAGTACACATGGAATCAACTTGCATCCTTATATCAAGGGCAGAATGAGGCAAGGGTTGCCTATCTCGGCAAGCAATTGAAGGACTTGAAGCTTGAAGAGGTTGGTAAAATGGATGCCTATGTTACTAATGTGAAGGATTTGCAAGAGCAATTGGCCAATATTGATGAGATTATGCCTCATTCTCAGGTTGTTTCTAATACCTTTGATGGGTTGCCTCATTCTTGTCAAGGCTTTGCTACTACATTGAGGTTGGTTGTAGGTGGCAATGTCAACCATTTCTCTTTTGACCAGCTGGTTGCTCCTCTCTGTCAAGAGGAGCAAAGTCGTGCAAATTGCAATGCTTCTATGGCTAGGGATCAAGCCTTTGTTGCCTAGCAACAAAGGCAAAGGCAAGGTTTCAGCTGGTAAACCTGCTCATTCACGTGCTGATCATTCTCATGGTGCCTCTTCTTTGGGAGATAATAAAAAGAAGAAGAGATGTAACTATTGCATGAAACCTGGGCATGATATTTCTGAATGGAGGAAGCGGATTCCATTTGAAAAGAATAAGAAAGAGTCTGGTCTTGTAGTATCTGGTTCTTATAGTGCGGAAGATCGACACGAGTCAACTAATTTTGCACAAGACCGGCATTGAGCTTTCTTGGTTTCATGTTAGTATAATCCTGATATTCATGATGCCTGCATGGCAGTTTCATATGTTCATGAAACCTGGTTCTTTGATAGTGGTGCTAGCAAGCACATCACTTCCTGCAGGAAGTTATTCAACTCACTAGAGCATACATCTAAGGGAGGCAGTGTCACATGTGCCAATAATGCATTGTATACCGTGAAAGGTATTGGGCAAGTTGCTCTTACTTCTGTCTTTGGTGGTATTGTTACTCTAGAGAATGTGCTTTATGTTCTAGGCATTCGCAAGAACCTCATTTCTATTTCAGTTGCCATAGCTACGTGTGGCTATCAGGTTCTTTTTGATGGTGCTAGGTGTGCAGTGTATGATGCTACACATGCCTTTATCATGGTCTTGACTGGCACATTGACTAGAGGTCTTTATAGACTGGATGCATATGACCGATGTTTGGATGATGCTGCACTTGCAGATGCACATGCCTTTGCTCTTGATTCTTCTACCATGGCAAACACCCATTTGTGGCATGAGAGGTTTGGATACCTCAACTTTGGGGCTTTGGTGAAGTTATATAAGGATGGTATGGTTGTCGGTCTTCCCAAAATGCATATGCTTTCAAAGCATGTTTGTGAACCTTGCTTGCTTGGTAAGATGCACCGTGTTGCGTTTCCCAAGGATGGGAGAGTTGGTGCCCCATGCAAGCTTTATTTGGTTTATAGTGATGTTTGTGGACCCATGCGGGTTGCAACTCTTGCTGGTGTTGTGATAATTCTTTCTATCTTAAATGGTGCGTTGCCCTATCAGTGCTCGTTTGGGAGAGACTAAAATCGTTTAGACGTCACAAGCAGTTGTAGCTTGAATGAAGAGATTTTGGACTTTTTGATTAGCCTTCTCCTTTAGTGCTAGCCTTCGTCATGGCTGAGTTTGCTCTTCACCTCTGGAGAGCCGACAGAAACTCAGTATGAAGAATTTGTATAAAAAGGATGCTCAAGTATGTGTGGGTGTGTGGATTTGTATGTGTGAGAGCATATTTTTATACTATGGTCTACACTCACTGTCGGACGCTGATGACGTCAGTGGGGATGTCATAGTAGCTAGTCCCTGCTATGTGTGATGGAGTTTATGTCTTTTCAATCTTATGAGCGACTATCGTGACATTGAAATTGCACTATGTTGTGTTTCTAGAGGATGAGCTTGGGAATGTTCCTGGATTCATCTAGGTATAAGATTTATTTGGTTCATAGTGATGTTTGTGGACCCATGCGGGTTGCAACTCTTGGGGGATTCTATTATTTTGTCACTTTTATTGATGACTTTACCAGGTATACTTGGATTTTCGCCTTGAAATACAAATTCGAAGTTTCTTCATGCTTCAAGCATTTTATTGCCTTGGCTGAGAATGAGAGTGGGCTGCACATTGCTCACCTTAATACAGACAGGGGGGGTGAATATATGTCGAAGGAGTTTGCTGTTTTTTTGGCTTCACGTGGCATACATCATCGATGCACGGTGCCTTATACTCCTCAACAAAATCCCGTGGCTGAGCGGAAGAATAGATCAGTGATGGAGATGGCCACGTGCATGTTGAAAGGTAAACATTTGCCGAACAAGTCGTGGTTGGATGCCGTCATGTGTGCTAATTACATTTTGAACAGATGTCCCACTAAGGCATTGCAAACTATCACACCTTATGAGGCTTGGACAGGTCGTAAGCCTCGCATTTCTCACATGAGGACATTTGGATGCTTGGCATATGCCCATGTGCCTTCTTAGACACGCACCAAGTTGGATGATAAAGCCGTCAAGTGCATTTTTATTGGGTATAGCTTTGAGAGCAAGGGCTATAAGCTCGACCAGCCTCGCATGGGCAAGTGTTCTGTTAGTCGAGATGTTGTGTTTGATGAATCTTCTACTATGCCTTTGCTGGACTGTCAAAAACAGCCCGTTGTTGATGCCCCATATATCTTTGACAGCTTGATGCCTTTGTTTCCATCCGATGCTCATGATGATGTTCCATCTGAGGTTGTACCTCCATCTCTTGGTCATTTGCAGCCACATGTGCAGCCAGATATTCAGCATAATATTCAGCCTGATATGCCAGCGATTGATCAGGACAGTTTAGACAGGGCTCTTGATCAGCAAAGAGCTGAAATCCAGGAGCCAAAAAAGGTCCCTCGTTGGCTCCTTGACACATTAAAAGACAGCAAATAAGATACTCCTCTGCCAGCCCATACTAGAGCAGGTGTCCGGAAAGAGCATGCTAGTTTTGTTGCTTATGCATTGGTTGCATGCAATGAAGAGCCCTTATGCCATAAAGATGCCTTTCAGAATGATTGCTGGTTGAAGGCTATGCAAGCTGAATTGGATTCTATCCATCAGAATAACACTTGGGAGTTGGGTGACTTGCCTCATGGCAAGAATGCCATTGGAACTAAGTGGGTTTATAAAATTAAATGGAAAGCTGATGGTTTAGTGGACCGTTACAAACCCCGTCTTGTTGCTAAGGGCTATGCTTAGCAGCAAGGCATTGACTTTGAGGAGACTTTTGGTCCCACTTCCAAGATCACAACTATTCGCATTGTTATTGCCTTTGCTGCCCACTTTCATTGGGAGGTCCATCAGCTTGATATCAAGACAGCTTTCCTTCATGGGCATTTGTAGGAAGAGGTCTATGTTTCCCAACCTCCTAGCTTTGAGGTTGCAAGTTCCGAAAGCAAGGTCTGCCGCTTAAAGAAAGCCCTCTATGGATTGAAATAGGCTTCTTGGGCTTGGTATTTACGGATACATACTCATTTGCTCACCCTTGGCTTTCAGAACAGCCCCACAGAGGCTACACTCTACATCCACACTACATCCACAAGAGTGGGACAGATTTGCTGATTATAGTCCTCTATGTGGATAACATGCTTGTGACTGGGACACATGCTCAACAAATTGCCGATTTTAAGCTTGATTTGTAGAAGACATTTGCTATGTCTGATCTTTGTCTTTTGTACTAGTATCTGGGCATCCAATTTGCTAGTAGTGAGGGGGGCATTTTGATGTCACAATCCAAGTATATTGGACAGCTTTTGTAGCGTTTTCAATTTGAGGATTGCAAGCCATTTCCACACCATTAGAGCCTGGTTTTCATTTCTCTTCTGAGGATGGTGGCGGTGCATGTGATGTCACTCTCTATCAGCAGGGAGTTGGTTGTTTGATTTTATTTATGCCATACGTACACTATGATGTCTCACAGTTGAGCAGATATATGCACAGTCCCTCTACGCACCATTGGCATGTCGTGAAGCGTGTCTTTTGATATCTCAAAGGCACTCAACATTTAGGCCTTCTTTATGGGACTGATACTTCACTTGTCATGCATGGATTCACTGATAGTGATTGGGCTCGTTGTTCGGACACTCGTATGTCACATAATGGCAATGTCTCATGCTTGGTACTTCATGCGTTTCTTGGTTCAGCAAGAAGTAGAGTACATTTGCTACTTCTAGCTGTGAAGCTGAGTACAGAGTAGCTTTTACAGCTATGGTGGAGTGTGTTCTCCTTTGCAGATCTCTATGCATGTTAGACTGCTCCTACCAACTCGTGAAAAGAGAGAGGATTGCTACCCCCCTCAATGGCAAATTGAGCGAGGTGTGGAAACCAAGATAGGACTGAGGAAGGGAATTTAGAGTGGTGGTAATCATCTCTGAATGACTTCATCTATATTCAACAACTGCTCCCTCAAATCTTGAAGCTTTGTGAGGTGAGCATTCATGGAATCTCCCTCATCCATATGTGTATGAGATAACTCTCTCTTTAGGAAGGAAACAGTAGCATCATTTCTTGCTGCAAAGATACTATCCAAAATCTCCCAAGCTGCCTTTGAGGTCTTGCATGACCGAATGTAAGGAATAATGTACCTCTTGTGACAGAAAGAGAAATCACAGAAAGAACTTGCGCATCTCTAAAATCCCATCTTTTCTGCTCTGCTGTGGGAGCCATTGGAGCAGCAGTTGCTCCAATTACTTGTGTTGCATTTTGACCTGTACCCCTGCCTCCAGCTGTAGGAGTGGCAGGTGTAGCCACAGAATTTGGCCTTGCTTCATCTCCATTGACATAATCCCAAAGATGTCTGCCAACCAAGATGTTGCGAACCATAAAACTTGACAAGTAGTTGGTGCCATCCAACGTATCCTCCTGTGTGAGAACTCCAAACACCTCATTGGGGTTGTTCTGAGCCATTTTTGCGAGATAAACTCAAAAACACAGCAAACTAGATAAGTAAAATGTCTTGCTGGGATGTAAAATGCACAACGAGAGTCTGCCAAAGAAAATCTGCCCACAGTGACAAATACTGTCATAGCCTATCATAGGCTTGAAATGCACCACAATGCTTTGCAAATGCCCAAAAATCTGCAAAAAGTGGCAAAAGTCTGCAAATTGACTCACACTGAGTCCAAAACTGCTTGCAAATCTCCCAAATGGTCGTTCAACTGCCATATTGCATCCGAATGCCAAAAGCCCCAATTTATTCAAGCAAATTGCATCCAAAAAAGGGCAAATAAACTGAAAGCCCAAAAAATGCCTGAGATTGCAGCTCAAAACCCAAAGCCCCAAATTTTGTGGTGAAATTGAGCAAATGTCACTCAAATTTCAAGTCTCTTGCAAAAGCCCCAAATTTCCACTTGCAACGGAACAACCACAGCCAAACAATGACTCAAATGCACAAATTGACAAAAGCGCCTTCCAAAATGCACCTGCAAAGGAAAATTGCTCAAAGTACTAACGCCTCCAAATTGTACGGACTGACAGTACGAGACTGTTAGTACAGCTAAGTATAGTTTTCGGCCGGTATAGCTTGTACGAACGGATTCCGTACAACTGTACATAAAATATGACGTTGAAGTACGTACGAGATAGTACAGTGCAGTATGACAAATATGTACGGAACCTGTCAGCTGTTGTTCGGCGACCGTACGGAACCTGTCAGCTGTTGTTCGGCGACCTGTACGGAATGCAAATACACTGACAGTATGGACGGCGTGCAAGCGCTCCAGCTGAAGATGTACGGAATGCGGGCGGCCACTGCCTAGAAAATGATAATAATTCTAACACTTGCGTACCCTTTGCTTCAGCCTACTGAGGCTTATATGAGTTCGCTTTTTGTGTACTTTGTCCCATAGGCCCGTGAGGCCTCCCGTGGACGTTAATATATCTTTCTTTCTTTCTTTCTCTCTCCCCTTGTTCGTTCCTCTCCCGCTCATACAGTCCCGTCCGTACTGCATTCGTACAGCCCATAAGCCACAAATAGACTAACCCTAACCCCGAGTTGGGCTGAATCCTCAACCCAACCTGGGGGTTAGGTTCAACTAGGGGGTTCAAAAGAAAGCCAATTATGGACTGGCCTACCCTCTCCTCCAACGCCCTCTCAACTCCTTCAACCTCTATCAGGACTTAGTACTCTATAGTTGCAGCCATGACATCCTCTCCTTATACAGGGAATTACCAACAAGAAGGCTCAAAACGATCCATCCTTGGGCAATAGGATCATATTTTTTATTTGCAGCAGGTAGTGAGAGAGCTACGATTAGAACTGGCAGAAGTAAAGGCTTGACATCACCCTGGAAGGGCTTGGTAAGCAGGTGGTAATTGTTGAGGCTGTAAAATCTTGTAAGGATTCCCCCCCTACCCATAGCTAGTCTCTACAGTCAAAGATCTTGTTCACATTGAAGGACAAACTCTAAGAAGGAAGTGATTGTGGAAGTGGACACCAAAGCAAGTAAGTCTGATATTCAAGCAGAGATCAAAGAACACGAAGCTAGAAGTGATAGTGCGCTGAAGATTAGAATAGGGGGACTCCCAGAATAAAGAGGAAGACACATATAGTGAAATATTGACAAAGATCAAAGCAAGCTTGCCCAACATTGAATGGGTGGATGATGATGAGCAGGATGATGACGGCTCCAAGCCAACTTCTATTATGCACTATAAAGGTCATGCAATCCTTACACTGATGTTAAAAGATATGCGGATCAAGTTTCTTCGACAATCTTACAAGCTGAAGGGAACCAAAGTATGGATAGTAGAGGAGCTTACACAGGCTCAACTCAAGAGTAAGGCAACTGAATTAGCTCAGTTAAGGCTGCCAGAAAGGATGGAAAATGGGCAGTTTACCGTGAAGGTGTAGCCCTAATCAGAGAGTTTAAATCAAAACCTAAAGACTCTCAGTCTTAAACTGATGTATGGCTGTTTACTCTTTTAGACTATATGTAGGCACTCTAAAATAATGAGGGTTGCTTTTTGCACTCCTTGGGAGCTGCCATGTGCCTGCCTAAAGCAGATGTACTAGAGGGTTTCTTGCTGTCCCATAGACCTTTGGTCTCCAGTGGACGTTAATATACTTTCTTCCTTTCTTTCTTCTAGAGGGTTTGGCTATTTTGCAAGTTCTTTTTAGCTTTCTTATTCTACAGAATTCAAGAACTTCGCTATTTGTTCAGTAGTCTGCTCAATGTTGACCTTTTGAATTTGATGCATTAGTAAATATAGTTGTTTGAGCATGCTTGGGAAACACATGGTATGCAAAGTTAAACTGTATCATTACTTTTGTAAGCCAATTAACAATGCGCATGAAATTTCGGATGATACATAAACAATTAAGCACATTGGTGTGGTGGTATTGGTTGCTAGTTTGTAAATGCCGCTGTAATGTAGCATTAGGTGTGATAGTAGATACTTATCATAGACATTCGAAACTATAAAATTGTAATGGTTCTTTTGTTTTGTTTCTTTCTTATGTGCAGTTTCTTCAGATCTGGTCTTTGAGAGAATATTTGGAGTATGACATGAGGCTCCCGAATCCTCCTTTTGAAATTGATTTCGAGCGTCTTGTGGACGATTTTGTTTTCATGTGCTTTTTTGTAGGAAATGACTTTCTTCCACACATGCCGACTCTGGAAATACGTGAGGTTGGTATTTTTTTCCAAGCCTATTTGTATCTCTAAATAGGTTTTTGACTTATTTCATGAAATGTATGTGGTTTCATAAATCTTTTGAGAGGGTATCTTTCCAGGTTAAATGTTGTCACCACAATGTAAATATCCTAAGTCAAAGTACAGTTGACCATTTACAGATGGAAGATCAATGGGTACCTTTGGGAATTCAGAACAACGAAGGCCCACACTCCTACACATACCCAATGGTATAGATGTACCCTTATTGTGAATACTCTATGACCTTAGTAAGGTTCCTATTTTAACTTTAACACATAGTTTACCCGAAGGGTAGATTCAAAGAATTTGAATCTGAACCTACAGAAGCTTTCAAAGTGCCAACGTTATTAGAGTGCAAGTACACAACTAAACTATAGTGTATAACATGACAATGAGCTCAAGTACAATGTAATTGCATCTATGAATACAATACCACCATAATTATGGTCAAAGAGTTCTTTTAATGGTCAAAGAATTGACTATGGTCAAAGATGCTTGACTCTGGTCAAGTAAGCCTGACTTCGGTCGGGGAGACTTGGTTTATTACCAAGAGGGTTAACTATGGTTAACCAGAGAACACAGAGCTGACTACAGTCAGAGAGTGTTGACTTCGATCAATGAGACTTGGCATGCGCCAAGAGGGTTAACTACGGTTAACCAAGATGTGCCAACTTCGGTTGGAGAGTTGTGCCAACTTCGGTTGGAGAGACTTGACTATAATTAAGGCGCCTCGACCCTTGGTCAAAGCCTCTTAATTATAATCAAGAGTGTTGACTCTGGTCAATCAAAGAATAAATATATATTTTTATATTTGTTATGTGTGCACGTTTTCAGTGGGGACGCCCACCGTGACTAGAATTAGTCCATAGTGTGTTATTTGCATGCAAAGCGCTAACAATTATTGGGTACCATGGTGGTGCGCTTTAATTAATTGTTGTAGGTACTAGGAAGAGTGATTTTCCTAAGCCCAATGGAGCCTAACAAGCATCTAGGAGGTGGTTTGCATGACCAAGTGCTTTGAAGACTCTAGAGTTGCCCTTAGTGGCATGTTATTAGGAAAGTAATGTAGAATTTGACAAGTGGCTTGTTGCCAAGAAAGAGAGCCTAAGAGCTCATGTAATTTCATTCATGTCTTGGATTTTGTATGAACAGCTTCCATGCTGAACTCTTGTACTCAGTTTTTCTCTCAAGTAATAAAGTACCTTCGGGGGGGTCAGGCCGACATGTTGTCTTGGGCCCTAGTTGTTTGCAGAGTGAGGGAATGAGAGAGTTTGAGAGAGCAGAGTGAGTGTAGGAAATTGAGGTTGGCGTTTGTCGTAGATTACATTGGTATCAGAGCCTAAGGTTATCATTTCCTTCCTTGGAAATGATGATCTAAGTCAGCAATTTAATCGCCAGCAAGTAAATAACCAGTTCTGCCAGCCACTAGGAGTTTTGGGATATGCACGAGAGCGCTAGCTTTCAGTAGCTCGACAAAGAAGGCCAAATTCCCACCCGCAATAGGGACTCGTCGCTTTGGATGATCATGACGCTTCTAAATGCAGAAAGGGGAATTTATTTATTGAGACGAGATAAGTAGCAGGGACCCTTGGCTGTAGATGTATGGCGAAGGCAATTGGCCAGACAGGGGTGCACAGATTCGTGATATGCTGAAGGTCCCACGACGCGTGAAGCTGATAGTTTCTGGAAGGCATGAAGGTTAATTGGGAGCATCGCTCCTGTGCAGGCTCAGAGCGACGGTCACCAAGGTGCGGGTGTTGCACTATGCATAGACGTTGCTGAAGGAGAGGGGCGCTAGCGCGACGCGCGACGTCGACCAGCGAGAAGGTTTGGAACCTTAGGCTCCTGATGACGTGGCATAGGTGCTGACATGGCACATGCGTTGACTTGGCGACACGTGTCAGATGACGAGGCAGCCAGCCCAACAGATGACGTGGCAAGACATGTGGCAGCTGACCTGGACTGCCAGCTAGACAGCTGAGGTGGCAGACTTAACCTGACTTGAGGTTAAGCTAACCTAACTTTGGTTAGTGGACTGGTTAGAGGTCCAGTTAGTTGACCCAACCAGACTAGTCTGGTCACTGTAACCAGACTGTGACCAGTCCAGTTAGTATAGTTGCAGACTAACCAAACCAGAACCAGTCAGTTTGGTTAGTGTAACCATAGTTACCCATCTGGTTACTGTCAAAAAAAAAAGGACAGTTGCAGAGACTGTTTCTGCTAGCAGTTTTCACCTATCTGAGAGAGTAATTACTGTCAGAAAAAGCAGAAATTAGAGAAAAATCAGAGATTTGCACAAGTAAAGGGATGCATGCCTTTGTGCTCAGGAAAAGGGAATCAGATGCATACTCAGTGCTTTTTGCAGCAGCCAGAAAAGGGGCAATATAGTTGTTGATGCCTTGGCAACTTTGTGGGTATATGCCTTGAGTTGACAGCCCGGTATAGGCATAGATTGTGAATGCAAGACACCTCTTGTTGAGGTAATTTTTCTCTTTGAAAAGCAAAGGCAGCGTGCATCAGTTGCATACACAGTGTGTGTGAGAAACTTGCAGATCTCAAACGAGTTGTAGGAGAATGGCTCAATCACCTATCCAATGGGATTCGCATCCAAGACAAAGAAGTGTGCAGCAAAATCAGCAAGAATTTGAGCAGATGGTACGCACTTGTATGCAAGAGATGGAAAATCTCAGAAGGGATCCAAGAGCTCAGCATTTGTTTCATGTAGAAAATATGCCTAATGCAGCTTATGATGTGCCAATGCCAGAGGCACACTCTCGTGTACAGCCAGAGAGAGAGAGATCTCATAGGGGACGGTCTCATAGCAAGAAGAGATCGAGGCATAATCACCGATCTCCCAGTCCTTCACCTTCTACCTCGAGCTCGACTTCTGTATCTTCTTCTTTATCAGATAAACCATCCAGGAAAAGAAGGAAACATAAGAAGCATAGGAAGAGTAAGTCTTTCAGAGAGACCAAGGAATTCAAAGAGGGAGGTAAATCTGTCAAGTTTATGACCTATAATGGACAATATGGTCATACAGACAAAGCATTGCAGTTCATCAGGCAGTTTGATGCTGCATTCGGTACAAAAAAGTTTTCAGAATCTTCCAAATTAAGAATGGTCAGTTTGCACTTGAAAGCGAGAACTAGTGCATGGTGGAGTGCACAGACCATAGATGGGTCAGCCCCAAAGAGGTGGAAGGACTTCAAGAAAGCCTTCTACCAGCAGTTTATGCCTAAACAGTTTAGAGATCGTGTTCTTCAAGATTGGGATTGTTTGCATATGGATGCAGGAGATACAGTGGATGTGTACAACCAAAAGTTTTGGGATGCTTATTTGCAAGTTGCACCTTTCAAAAAGATCTCCAAAGGAACCCAAATGAGAAAGTACAGAGCAGGTCTCAATCCAAGAATTCAGGCAGTAGTGAATGCTTTGGGGGCAAAGAACATTCAAGACCTTATGCATTCAGCTTCAGTAGCTAGTCTTGTGCCGTTACAAGATCCATCCACAGTACTATCCTTGCATGCTGGAGGTGCTGAAAGGAAGAAAACTGATTTTTCAAAATCAGAAAAGAAAGAGTATCCCAAGGTTGAAAAGAAAGGGTTTCAGCCTTAGAAGTCGAGGGGTACTCAGTTTTCAAAGTCATATAAAGGCAAATCCCCATTCACTCTTGAACAGAGAGCTGAATTTCGTAGAGATGGGAAATGCTTTAGATGTGGGAAAGAGGGGCATATGCTGATCAAATGTTCCAAGGGAATCCAGTGCAAGTTACTCCTTTGATTGGAAAGCTTCGTGTCCATGTGCAGAGCTATGTAGATCAGGAGGACTTCTTAATCTGTCCTCTCAAGCAGCATGATGTTGTACTTGGTACACCGTGGTTTCATCGAAAGGAAGTAACAATAGAATACCCTGAGAGGGTGCTGAGTTTTATCCATAGGGGGAAAAACCAGCGTCTAGTTGCCAGGAATAAAGGGGAGACTATCCCCATTGTATCTGATGTTACATGTGGTAAAGCAATAAAGTCTGCAATTTCCGCGTACATGGTTTTTGTAAAAGAAAAAGAGAATGATATGCATGCTGAAATGAATGATGCAGACAAATATAAATTTCAGTTTCTTATAAACTTTAAAGATTGCTTTTCCGATGCTTTGCCAGGGGAGCTACCCCCAGAGAGACCAGAGGATCATAGATAGAGTTAATGCTTGGTAGTGAGTCACCAAATAGACCACCTTATAGAGTCAGTGCGACTCAGAGAGAGGAGATTATGGCTTAGGTGCAAAATTCTAGGGGCCATAGCCTACAGAGCTAGTATCAGAGGTTCCACCAGAAGTGGATGAGTTGGAGGAGGTCCTTCAGCCAGAGCAGATTGTGTACCATACTGTACGCAAAGGCTCTCAAGGCAAGGAGTTTTACAGGTATCTTGTAAAATTCAAGAATTATACAGCATTGGATGCCAAGTGGATGGATGAAGACATGTTATCCGATCATCCACAACTTTTGGATGTTTACAAGGAAGCTTTTCAGTTGAGGTCAATTGAATAAAAGCCGAGGGGATGTCACCACAATGTAAATATCCTAAGTTAAAGTACAGTTGACCATTTATCTGATCATAATTAAAGAGTTTTCATATGTGTTAATTATGGTCAAAGAGTTCTTTTAATAGCCAAAGAATTGACTACGGTCAAAGATACTTGACTCTGGTCAAGTAAGCCTGACTTCGGTCGGGGAGACTTGGTTTATTACCAAGAGGGTTAACTACGGTTAACTAGAGAATCACAGAGCTGACTACGGTCAAAGAGTGTTGACTTCGATCAATGAGACTTGGCATGCGCTAAGAGGGTTAACTACGGTTAACCAAGATGTGCCAACTTCGGTTGGAGAGACTTGACTATAATTAAGGCGTCTTGACCCTTGGTCAAAGCCTCTTAATTATAATCAAGAGTGTTGACTGCGGTTGAACAGAGAATAAACATATATTTTTATGTTTGTTATGTGTGCACATGTGTCCAGTGGGGACGCCCACCATGACTAGAATTAGTCCACAGTATGTCATTTGCATGCAAAGCGCTAACAATTAATGGGTACCATGGTGGTGCGCTTTAATTAATTGTTGTAGGTACTAGGAAGAGTGATTTTCCTAAGCGCAATGGAGCCTAACAAGCATCTAGGGGGCAGTTCGCATGACCAAGTGCTTCGAAGACTCCAGAGTTGCCCTTAGTGGCATGTAATTAGGAAAGTAATGTAGAATTTGACAAGTGGCTTGTTGCCAAGAAAGAGAGCCTAAGAGCTCATGTAATTTCATTCACGTCTTGGATTTTGTATGAACAGCTTCCATGCTGAACTCTTGTACTCAGTTTTTCTCTCAAGTAATAAAGTACCTTCGGGGGGGTCCAGCCCGACATGTTGTCCTGGGCCCTAGCTGTTTGCAGAGTGAGGGAATGAGAGAGTTTGAGAGAGCAGAGTGAGGAAATTGATGCTGGTGTTTGTCGTAGATTACAAGTGCACAAATTAATATGTGTATGAGATGTCTTGAGTCTCATCCTTTAGTTGTTGATAGCACACACACATAAAAGTACAAACCCCTACCTTCCCTTTCCCGCATTGTCTACATTTTGCAGCTCTCAGTCATATTGTGAATTTGAATTTTGAAATCACCATTTTCCTGATCATTGTTTATTAACTCCACTGCAATCACTGGAGATTGTAAGAATGACGTGTACATGAGACAAATGAGTCAAATGTCTTTATTTAGCTACACTACTACCTTGTAGTGAGGCTCATGAAGACCCAGTTACTTTGTACGAATGTAGCTTTGGTTCGCCACTCACCTTTAAAAGTGGCATTTTTACTGACAACAAAGAACATTTATAACTTTCAGCTTAGCAGTTTTCGTTACTCTAGTGAACTTTGTGTTTTGTAACGGAAACTCACAGCTTGTTATCACATAAATCTTAGAGGCAATCATCGTTTCATGAACCATATAGCTCAAAGCAAGTTGGGTCTTTTATTAAATTGATTAGATTGCTAATGATGCATATTCTAAAGGGTCTCAAGCAATAAGCAGTCTGCTTGCAGCAAATACAGCTTATTGACTCTTTGGACAGCAGGAAGACACATCTCTTTTTTGATCCGAGATGAATAACATGGACTCGTGAGACTAAGAAGAGGCAAAACATAGGCAATGATGGTGGAGCTAAGGCAAGGCAAATCGCATTAGCAATACTAAGGCAAAGGCAACAGCACGTTAGCAATAAGGACGGCTGCATGTGGATGGCACAACTTGTGATGGCAGCTAAAAATGATGATGTTGCAGGTCTAAAGGCTGAAGGTTGAGCTTTCGATTCATTGTTGTGAGGAAGGGAACGGATGCGCTTATATAGATGGGAGTGAGTAGCATGGAGCAGTTAGTTTGGGCATGTTGGTCCAAGTGTAGGGAGAATTGTCAATTAGAGGAGATGCATAGTATGAGTTTATATCTACATGGCTAAGTCTTACATGCAGATAGGCACTTGTGTAGCATGCTTGTAAGCATGTGTACTTGAATGTGAATGAAGTGGCATTACAGCACCCCACCTCCATCTGTGTAGCCTTGGGACTACAGCGCAAGCAATTAATTGGTAGCATGAGCAGACATCAAAACATGCCAAAGTAGTTTGGTTGACTTCATCAGTGCTGATATTTGATCACTGACTTGATCGATTTAGTAAAGGGGAGGACCTAATACAGGACATGTGTCCACAATGCTACGTTTGCAGCTTCATTTAGAAGATGCCACCATATTGGCAACCATGAATAGAGGCCCAATCACCTTGTTTATTATTGTGGTGCAATCTCAAATAAATGCTGTGCAGATCGCCAATATCCAAGAGTGAGTAGACATGGTCATCTAGTTTCACCCAAAAGGAAGTGTGGATCATTGAGATTGCAAAGTTCTAAGGTAGAAAGATTGGATGGGTACAAGTCTATGAACCCTCATAGATACTAGATTTCTTTGCCTCAAGTCCTAGTGTTGTTTGATGGAGTAGAGTGATTTTATAGATGGTAGGAGTGAAGGACTGAATGTAGTTCTGGAACTTTGTTGGACTTTTCTCTATTTCCTTTGAGACACATTTCTCAAAGCAATTCTTAAGGTTGTGACATTATGTCACACTCTTGATTGGGATTCTTGCTTTGCACACCATTAGACTTTCCCAATTTTCTTGAGTACAGGACACTCATAGAGCGAATGCCTATCTGAAACTTTTTCAAAGCCAAAGCATCTCTTTTCTGTCATTAATCTGTCCACCACACGACATGATACAGCTCGACAACTACAGATACGGGACATCTTTACTTCTTATCGGAGAGATACCACGACTACTGGATATGTCCTTAGAGCTTTCGCACTGCCTACTGGAGCCTCCTGAGAGCTCTGAGAGTGTGCTTCTGAGTTTTTGAGATTATTAGTTTAGCTTAGCACTCAGCGAGGGCCTTAGCGAGCCCTTTGCTTCAGCCTGTGGCAGCTCGCTTGTATGAGCTACTTTGTGGATTGTACTTTGTCTCATAGGCCTGTGAGGCCTCCTGAAGACGCTTATATAACTTTCTCTCTCTCTCTCTCTCTTTTTCTCTTGTAGACATATGGGGCATTCAAACATAGGTTTCTCGGGGTGGAGCCATTGACATTCTGAAGTTGTCCATTCTTGTCGAAAGCTCTTCCTGGGCTTAAAAGAACGGTCTTTGAAATCCTTTGCTTCCACTATGCTTTGATGTTCTAGGATTTAGATTTCTTTCAATCATCTCTACCATCTTAATGCGTCAGGGCCATGGACTTCCACCTCATACCTTAAAGTAGGTTTGATTGAGGTAAGATATTTTGGCAACTTATCACTTTCCGCTTTACCCTTGAAGTAAAGTGATTTACCCTTGAAGTCAAGTGAAACTTTTCGAAAGCGAGACTTTCCTTCTCAAATTTCTGAAGTCCCTCTTATTTGAATGTGAGCTTCTCTTGATAATGCAAGGGAAGACTGTAGCATTGAGGAGATCTATAAAAACCTTGCCATTCCTTCACAGGATTCTCCTCACTTTGACGAACGTACCACAAAAATAAGGTATCACCCTTCTAAGTGCAAGGTTGCTTATGGGAGTTTATATTGATTACTCTTTCCTTGGGTAGAGAAATATATCTCAAAATGCCTTATGCAAATTAAGAGTTTAGTTGGCTCTCTAGATCGACCATATTTTGGAAAGTTAATCCTCTTCCTTCTCTCTGGGGTTGGTTGCTTTGTCTCATGCATGCTCCATATCTAGGAAAAGTTGACACTCAGTGGATTTCATCTTCAAGGAATGAGATATGGCACTTGCTACTGGTTTAAGAAACTTCCCATTTTAAGGGGGAGATCACTTATTTTGTGACAATTGAAATAATTTGGCATGAACAGAAATGGTTGTTGTCATGAATTGGCTTCAAACAAGCACGGTCGTTGGAAACAACTCGGTTAGAGGAGTTTGTAATGGATCTACAGAAGTGGATGTGGAGGCTCAAGAGGAAATGAAGGTGGACTAGGTGGTGGTTGATCTCATTATTATTCCAACCCATCTTATTAGTTGATGCTATTGCTTCAAAGCAATTGTAAAAATAATTTAAGGAGTCCCTTCCCCTACTGTCACTTGATGCAGATGCTAGAAGAAAGGGCGCTTTCTCTTGTATCTATCAAGCCAAGTGAGCGTGAAATTGGTTCAACCAAGGTTTCTAAAACCTTAAACCTTCTCCAGCAAAATGTGCCTCTTGTTGTCCTCATTACTCCTTAATATTCACTTCTTTTATGTGTTCAGCCCCAAACCAGACCTTTATTTTTTTCCTTGGGAATAAGTTTTCATACAGTAGGTACATATGCTGCCAAACATGCCCTTTACAATTTTGCTAAACGTTTTGTCATAACGGAAAACAGTGCCTTTTTTCCAGGACAGCAACGGTTTAAGGTCTCTTTGCATGGAGCCTTAAGGTACCCCGATTCAAGCAAGAACTTCACAGCAAAAACAAAGTGCAAACACAAGTGCGCAGAGTTTTATTTGCACTGTGGGGGGGAGGGGGGGGGGGTGAGAAAGAGTTAAAGAAAATCCTTATCTCCTCCATAGCCCAAATTTTGTTGGTTTGGCCTTTTCTGGAAAGGCTGGAAATTTGCCTTGTGAAACAGAAAATTGTCGTATTTCATCGCAAAAACTGTTTTGGGCTTGGAATTCCGGCGTGATTCTTTCCACACGAACACTGAATGTTGTTGCCATCCCTCACATGTCGCCAAGTTCATGCTCTCTTTGTCTTGTTACAGTGAGCTCTCTTTCTGCTACTGTTGTTCACACGTGGTGTCTTCCGCATGCATGTTGCGCTTGCCCAAAAAGAGGCTCCTTTGCCTAAGGTAATGTAACACTAAATAGCCTTTTCAAATTATAAAAAGGTACATTTTATGGTTATAATGTAATAATTTACAATTGTTCTAAGCTCTATACGAGCCATAGATCATATTAAATGCTAATCATGCTAGCATAACCAAGACTACAAAGTCATCTTTGCAATATTTGAATATATACAATAAACTGAATGCTCAGTAGAGCGCACTTTCATTGATGTATAGTCTTAGTATCTAGTCTTACAACCCTTCTTGCCTTGGGGTACGCACGTTCCCATTTACTAGGATGGGATTTCAAATATATAGGGTTATTTTGTGGCCTTGTGAATAAAAATTGACATGCCTTGTAAATAAGTGCAAAGTGTGTTATTGTAAATCGTGGATAGCTGATTCCTCTCTTTAAACAATTAAAATAATAGTGTTGTAACTCCACCCCACGGCTTACTTGAATCCTTCTCACTGGCATTCTATTAGGGTGGGCCCCCAAGATGGTAGATAAATTTAAGAGCGTATTTTCCTCAAATTATGAGGCATGTACTAATATGGCATGTTCATCTATAAAAATTAGTTTTTTTCTTAAAAAGTAAATTAATAGTGTTGCAACTCCACCACACGGCTTGCTCGAATCCTTTTCACCTGCATTTTGTAAGGGTGAAAGGGGCAAGCTTCTCTCTCCTATGAGGTGTCTTGCATTTCTCCTTCTTTTATGCATGCTGCTCTTGTACCTCTTTTTGAGCTGCATCGCCTTTGTGTGTGTGAATGTGTGAGTGTGATTGTGAGTTTGCGTGTTTGAGAGGGAGAGGTTTCTTTGTGTATATTTGCAAATGCAATGTTTGGTGTCTAAATAATGTTTTTGCATCCGCTATTTTCTGATTTAGGGAGGAATAAACTTGTTGATGGCGATATATAAGAACGAGTTTAGAAAGATGGGTGGCTATTTAACAAATGGTGGTGAGGTATGTCCGGACATTGAGGAGCTAAAATTAAGTAGCTAAGTTTGACACTTATTAAATAGTTGTATCTTTGATGCTGTTGTGACTGTTTTATATCTTGCATCTATCTGAGATTTGTGATGGATGTATTAATGAAGCTTGACAGAGTTGTGCACATTTCCTAATGTATTCTGAATTTGTATAAATTCAATGAGGTTGGTTTTGAAACCTGATTTTGATAGACTAAGTTTTGTATGTGGAGTCAGATGTTGATGAAATCTTAGCAGCATTAGACATTGCTAGGATCCTCTTAAGTTCTGGGGAATAAGAAATGGAAGGAATAAATTTTCACCATGTAGCATTTTTTAGGACAAAGGTTATAAACAGGGGCAACGATGACAATAGATACTCTGACATCTTTATAAGCCAAGAATGCAGCTTATTTTTTGGGTAATGATGGCAACATAAATATCCCTTTACTTGGTGTTGTCTCCCATGTAGTCCCATCAGCTCTTCTCTTCATTGCTGCTTTTCCCCTACGACTATTTCATATTTGTGTAAGCAATTTGTGCTAAATCCTTGGCCAATCCATTGCTGGTAGGAAGTTGTAGAGGCTTGCACCAAGCTACAGTGGGAAGGCTCTAAACTCAGCGAGGACTATCTGATGTGGGGTTGAAGGCCTATCGCTAGCATCCGTGAAAGCATGAGAACTTGAAGCCTCTCAACTCGAGCACAATCTATCTATGATAGGTTTGGCCCCAAACAAAGGCTGCCATACATACCCGCTGGATGGACCAAAGAGTCAATGAGAAGAGACTTGGTCTAACGATCTTGGAAGTGAGACTGAAAGCACTGCCCTATTGAGTCTAGCAAGTGCGTCCTATTCCTTGCTCAATCAAGCTTGTAGTGCTGGTCGCATCTTGAAGATCGGGCCAGAGAAAAGAACCTTCAAGTATTTGTAGGATGCAACTACCTCCGCCGGTAAATCCGCTGCTGAAAATCCTCTGAAGGGCTGCTAGGAGGGGCTGATGGATCTGATCCCAGAAGGAGGTGAAGAAAGCGCGAGAGAGCCCATCCTCGCCAGGGCATTTCTGCCCATCGATGGCCATCAAGGCCTCCAGCATCTCGTCAGTAGTGAACGGTGCCATCAACGTCGCTTGCATGCTGGCCTGAACAAGGGCTGGAATGTGCCTCCACACCTCCTCGCGGGAACGTCCAGTACGAGGGGCAAGCTGCTCCTGCTGGAAAAGAGTCCTGTAGAAGTCGGTAGCCAACCCCAAGACCTCATCCGGATCAGTAACGATGTGCCCCTCCGCTATCCTAAGACTCCGGAGCTGATCACCTGCTGCTCTCTGGCCATGCGTCCTGAAGAACTCCCTGCTCATCCGGTCGCCCTTCCGAGCCCAGTATGAGAGGGAGGCGTGATAGGAAAACTCTGAGCGGTGTTGGAGAGTCTCCTCAAGAAGGGCTCTGGCTCGAAGGGCCTGGATCCGAAGCTCCTCCGAACCCGGAGCTGCCTGTTGGAGTCGCTGAATGGAGGCGAGGTCCCTACGAAGAGCTCTCTCTCTGCCCGACCACTCCTGGCGAACCTGAAGGGCTGCGAGCTGGCAAATCTGGCTGGACTCCCGCAAAGCCTGTGCCATCGAATCTACTAGATCAAGCACTCGCCCCAATCTCTGTCCCAAAGGCTACCGATACTACTGCGCACCTCCTCCCTCGAGAAGATGGAATCGGGAATCCGGCACGAACGGGGAGGAAGGGACTGAGCTGCCGAATCTAATGATAAGAGCACAGGCGCGTGGTCGGAGAGTGTCGTCCCTGGCACTATACCCGCCTGACCACCTCTGCTGATGGCCCAATCACTGACATAAAATCTATCCAGTCTCTCCAGGAGTTTGCCTCCTTCCCTGCGGAAGCCCCACGAGAAGTCCAAGCTCCCGTGCCATCGGCGGAAGGACGGGTCTCTTGAGCTGTCCCTACCTCCTGTCGCGAAGATAAAGGAGTCCCAAGCGGAGTGCTCTGCCTGAGCCATACCTGTAAACTCTGGTCCTCTGCCCTGCTAGTCCTCCAAAGTCTCGAGATTGTTGAAGTCACCTCCAACAATCCAGGAATCCATGTCTGGGAGAATCCCTGTGAGTGTCCTCCAGAAAGTGGCTCTGCATCGGAGGTCTGTGGGAGCATAGATGTTGAGGATTCCTATTTTAGAACCCTCTAACTCTAGGCCAACTCAAAGTGCACGGCCTCGAATCAACGTACCATGACCAAAAACTCCCTGGGCAAACAACTCGCACACGGAAGTACAGACACCGCCACTCCTCCCCTGTGCACCAATCGAGGGCTCCCAATAAGTGTGAGAGCGTCCAGGGAGGATCTTCCCGCAGCTACGGGAATGAGCCACTGAAAGCTTCTGCTCCTGGAGCAGAAGTATATCCAAGCGACCAATCACTGCTGGCTGAAGTTCCTGTCTCAAGATGAGCTTCCTAGGACCACGGGTGCCAGAAGAATGAAACCCGTTCACGTTCCAGGAGACAAGGTGTAAGCTCATGATGAGGACTGGTAGGCTGCGAACAACTGTCTGCTCGCGGCTGATGTCGATGAAGAAGCTGACACTTCGGAATGGAGGCGCTGACGCTTTTGAGTGGGTTTGGAGGGGGAGGCGGGGTCGTCCTGCCCGTTCTTCAAAACTTTTAGCAAAGGCGTGAGGCCTTTAGTGCCATGGACAAATGATTTCTCGAGCCAACTCGAGATCTCTGAGGTAGTCATCCCGTAGAAGGCTCGGAGTTTCTGAGGAGTCCAGGCTCTGACATCCTGGGGAAGGGGCCACGACAAAGGGGGCTTGAGGATCACAATCAATCTGAAGCGCTTGGCGGCGTAGCGCCACCGCAGGGGCACGTCACCCTCGGACCATTGAGTCTCGAGAAGCTGTCCACCCGACGGGCCTATCCAGGAGCAAACCTGAGCGTGCGTCTGCTCTCTGAGAGCCCCCCAGACCGAGTCGTCTGTCCAAGTCTCGGTGCCGTCGCTGAGAAATGTGAAAGCAAAGCTAGGGCCATCCCTCGGTGCCAAGGCTGCGATCTTTCCATCCGCCCCTTTACGGAGCAGGAAGATACTGATGTTGAGACAAGCAGGGAAGGTCCCAAGGTCGGCCACATCCAAGTAATCCCAGGGACCAGATCTGTAGAAGTCGCGAGGAAGCTCTCTCTCCTGAAGCTGAGGCCCGCCAGAGTCTGCAACTGAGGGGGTCGGGCTAGCAGACAGGGAAGATTGCTCCAGGGGTGGTGTAGACTCGAGGTGTCCTGCCTGGGGTGGGGAAGGGGGAGGAGGCTGAGGGGTAGGCAACTCAGACTCCACGGAAGCGACTAGCGGGGGGGCGGAGGAGGGGGAGTGGGGGCTGCCCGCGGCTGAGGAACCATCGGTGCAGCTGACACTGCAGGAGAGCTGAGAGGGGCGGGGGGAGGGGGATGGGGCTGAAACTGGGACTGGGGCTGAATAGGAAGAGGAGGGGGCTGAAGAGGAAGAGGCGGGGGCTGATGTGGGTCGGGAAGAGGGGGGTGCGACTGGGGAAGGGGCTGGGGCTGAGTGGAAGGGGGTTGGGGAGCGGAAGAGAGGGGGACCTGAGGCTGCGGAGGGCGGGCTACAGTCGAAGGAGAAGCTCTCCCAGGACCCTGGGGCGGCTGCCTGTCAGTTCTCTGAGGCGCTGCTGCAGGTTGGGTAACCTCTGCCTCCTTGCTTTTTTCAGAAATCTTCTTATTCTTTCCTCTTTTCCTTTTGACCTCGGTCCAGCCGCCAGCCATCTCTGGACCGGACTCCGGCTGCCTCTGCTCCTCCTGACGTGGCTGCCCGGAGGGGGGGGAGGGGGCGGAGGGGGGGGGCGGGGGGGGGCCGAGAGGAGCTGGAGAATCGTGGATAAATAGTAGCCAGGTGCCCAAAGCCGTGACACCTCAGGCACTGGCCTGGCTGTCCTGTGACTACCATGCTCTGAGTAATGCTGCCAGCATCTGTCACGATCTCAATCACTGCAGGGAGAGTCGTAGGGTCTGCCACAGCCACACGGACTCGGGGGGCTCCTGCCGCAGTAACCGCGTCGACGAAAGTGTCATGCATTACCCAGCCAAAGTGGGAGCCCAGGTCCTTGACTATCGGCCGCAACTCAGCAACAAGGCCTGGAAAAGCTAGCATCACTGGGTGGCGAGGTATGCGGAAACGAGCATCAAAATCCGTTGCGCTGAATCCACGGTACCAAGGGACTATCATGATGATCTTTCTATCCACAGATGTGGGGGAACCAGCAATCAGGTTGCTCGCAGCTTTCGCAGTAGAGTTTAAGCCAGAAGATGCCCCTTCCCATAAGGGCCACCTCCTCGATGTGGCTGTCCTCTAGCATGAGAGTGGACTGGAGCCAGTCCCTGATGGCTGATCTGGAGGGAGAGTGTCCAATGACTCTGCCATAGACGGAAGTAAGGGCAAAGTCATTGGCAACCTCTTGTACCCGAGACGACTGTTGCTCTCTCAAGATAACGCGGTAGGCATCTGGAGAGGGAGGGTCCGGCTGGGCCTCCGGTTCCGAGCAGGGAGCCGCCATACCGCCAAGACAAACTGCGAGACCTCCGATGGAGAAGAGGCCGCCACCAAAAAAGGGGGGAGATAGACGAGGGGGTGGAGCCTGGGTGTGACGGAGAAGGGTGAGGCGAGATGAATCGAGGCGGGTGGGGGAAGCGGAGGCGAAGGCAGGGGCGGAGGCGGAAGGCGGAAGGGGTGGAGGGCGGATGGCGGAGGCGGAGGTCGAAGGCGAGGGAGAGGGACGGCGGTGGAAGCGAGGGCGGGGAGGGGCGAGGGCGAGGGGCAGAGGGGGAGGGGCGAGGGCGAGGGGCAGGGGCGGAGGTCAGAGGGGCGGAGGGGGGTGAAGGGCGAGGGCGGAGGGCGGGGGGGTGAAAGGTGAGGGGGCGGGACGGAAGGGCGGAGGGGCGAGGGGCGGGCGGGCGGAGAGCGAGGCGAGGGGCGGGGGCGTAGCGAGGGGCGAGGCAAGGGGCGGGCGGAGGGGCGCGGCAGGGGGCGGGCGAAGGGGCGCGGCGAGGGGCGGGGGGGTAAAGGTGAGGGGCGAGGCGAGAGGTGAGGCGAGGGTCGAGGGGCGGAGGGGTGAGGGCATGGAGGCGGGCTGAGGTGGGGGGTGTGCGGCGAGGGCGAGGGGGGTAAGGCGAGAGCGAGGGGGGCGAGGGCGAGGGAGAGAGGCGAAGGAGGGTAGGGAGGTAGAGGCTGCGGAAGGGAGGGAGCGGGGCTCGCAGGAGCTTGGTTCATGGAATCTCTTGCCTTGTGAATGGAGGTGATGGTGTCAAGGGTGCAAGAGTGAGGGAAACCAGCACAAACCACTTCGTTAAAAAGCTTTGCTAAGATTAGGGCCAAGGTACTTATTCACCAGGTGCCCATCAAGGACCTATCAAGAGCTGCCCCTTTGGAACATTGCCTGCTTTCCCTCCTTGTGGGCGACATCTTGCTGTTTGCAGCAACAGAACACTTCAAAGGTCTTGATCAAGGGCTACCTACTTGGCAACAAAGGAAGACGGAGTCAGGAGGAAACTTGTGCCTCAGTTTGGTCAGCCTTCATAGCAATGGGGAGGTCAAGGATCTACAATGAACACTGGCTTAAGAGAGGTTGTCCAGGAGGATTGGTTGGAAGGTTTGACTTGTGTAGCGATGTAAAGTAGATCTCTGGGTTGACACGTAAGGTTGATCGTCTACTCAGTGCCACAAGGCGGACAGAAACTCTGTACAAAGACTTTGTATAAGTGGATGCTCAAGTATGTGTGGGTGTGTGGATTTGTATGTGTGAGCTATGGTCTACACCCACTGTTGGGCGCTGATGACGTTAATGGGGATGTCCTAGTAGCTAGTCCCTGCTATGCATGATGGAGTTTATGGTTTTCAACCTTATGAGTGACTATCATGAGATTGAAACTGCACTATGTTATGTTTTTAGAGGATGAGTTTGGGCTTGTTCCTGGACTTATCTAGGTATAAGTGCCACAAGGCGGGCCTGGGCATCCTTGAGGTGAGTGATGAGAGGCTGCTCTTGGTTGGGGTCCCACCAAATGCACCAAGCCCTCTCGATCATGTGCTCCTAGACTCTGAAGGTAGAAGTCACGAAGCTGGTTGCCTCATCAATGGGGGTGGTAGGTGTGCGAGGATTGCTTCATACTCTGACATTGAGAGCCGTATTGGCTCTCAGCTATTGCTCCAAAATGGTGCCGTTCGTAGGCTCCCACTTTGCGACATGCACCTAGCTGGAAGTCCTTGCAGTGTTGGACTGCATGGTGGCTATCTATGCCTCCATTGCCTCATGAAGAGAGAATTGCTCTCCAAGTAACAAGATTATTGATACTGCATAGGTGTATATACTTGATACTGTGAGCTATATATAGCTGTAACAAGAGTACTATGGTGTACTTTCTTCACTTTTGACCTTGCTCTGCACCATCTATAGGAACTTCACCAACCATAGGCGTTTATCTTGGGAATTGTTACTTCTTTTCCTAACGTATGTTGGTAATTGGTCTTCAAGGCTAACCATCGGAGTTGACATTATAGAATGATTGTCATCAATAGATATAATCTCCACACGGCCCCTTCCAAATTTTGAGTAAACATGATCATTTCACATTTACCCTTCAACGACTCGAGAAACTTATAATGAATTTGAGTAAAAACTCAGCTTGTTTAAAATAGGCATCCAGCGTAATCCATTAGCTACCACTTTTTAGCACTGTCTTCCAGGCATCTCTCTAGTTACATTTTTGTTAAAAAGTGTCCCACGCACTTTGTTGCGAAGTGGCCCCCTTCTATTTTGGTTCTCTCTCCCTCTCTCACTCACACACACACTCTCACTCACACACATTTTCTTTTTTTAAGAACTCTCTCTCTCTCTCTCTCACACACACACACACACACACACACACTCTTTTTTTTTGGGGTGAAATCTTTGATTGATTATATTATATGAGTAGCAACCTCAAAATAAGGTGCTACAATTACATTAACTGAAAATTTCAGTATATGCCAAAAAGACCTCATGATCTATGCAGCGGGTCTGCAAGCAATCAAAGAAAGATTGCTGCAGAGAACGCCTAAAAAAGCCAAACAGAGAGAAAGTAGGATCACTAAAGACTTTACAATTCCTATATGTCCATAAAGTCCATAGTGCCCAGTAGCGAACCCAAACGAAGAAAAGATGAAAGTCCGGTCTGGATGGATGAAACCCAAATAGCCAGAAGAACTTCCCAAACGGAACAGATGGGAATCTCGCTCGCGCGCGCACACACACACACACACATGCGCGCGCGCACACACAGAGACTTTGCAAATCTCTTTGCATTTGCAAGTGGTTGCATCGTCCATTAATCTTGACAATCGTTTGCATCTGGCAGAACTTAAGGCAGTGCTCACGAGTACTTGTACTTACTTGTTATACTTTATGCTATCTCAATTCGATAATGAAACCTTGTATCAATTCAATCTAATGGCCTTTTGACCTTTCAAGTGAGGTGGATTGCACAAGTGGCTCTCTTGAATCTTGATCAAGGAGAATCTTAAATGTAGCACTTATTCTACTTTCCTTTGCGTATCCCATTTGGATAATGAATGCTTGTATCGATTCAACCCACATGGCCACTTTACCATTCGACTGAAGGTGATTGCACAACCACTTAATACCCTCTTGATCAAAGAGGCTGTTAAATTTAGCACTGTACAGGTAGTGCCTCCGTGTTTTCAACTCAGGGTGATTGCACAAAGCACTCTCTCGATCGAAAGACTCTTAAGTTTAGTATCGTACAAGTAGTGCCTCCGTGTTTTCAAGGCATGGATAAAGGCATAGAGTTTTTTCTCATGCGGAATAATTTTTCTAGCTACTGGTTGTCCACCTTGGATCAACATTGCTCCCACAGCTGTATTATTGCATCTGTTTCAAGTAGAAAAGGGTCTTTAGGATCAACCACTTCTAATATTGGTTAATAAGATGAAAACTTCTTTCAGCTTTCTCAGTCCCGGCAAAGGTATTTCCGTTTCTCTTAAGCTGATCCATCATAGGCAATGCAACGCAAGCATAATCCTTGATAAATCTCTAGCAAAAACTCGAGAGACCAAGGAATTATTTGTAACTCTTCTAAGGCCACTCTAGGGTAGCTTCCTTTCTCTGGATCCATATGTATCCCTTCTTCATTGATAATATGACCCTAGGTATTTGACTTCCTTACAAAAGAAGTTTCCGGAGGTATAGAGAGTAACAGGGTTCTTCTGGGGGTCAGATCAGGCTTGTGAAGGAGCAGCCACCTATGAAGTTTTGGCGACAGGAGATACTGTGATCTCTGCTTGCACTGCAGCTGTCAGTCCCTGCCCTTGATTACCGGCTACTTTGTTGGAGAATCTAAGTATGTACCTCTAGCTCAAATCCTGGCTTCTGGCACCATGTTAAAACATGCAGTGGAAACTCTAGATTCTCGTAAATGATTACCAGTCTCAGATCTGAAGTAGACAGCAAGATATGGAAACCAAAATAATTAATAGAGATGTCCATTGAAACGCCCAAAACATAGATACAAAAGTGCTTTCACTATCTACACTTGTAAATGATTACCAGTCTCAGATCTGAAGTAGACAGCAAAATATGGAAACCAAAATAATTAATAGAGATGTCCATTGAAACTCCCAAAACATAGATACAAAAGTGCTTTCACTATCTACACTCGTGGACCTGCTGCTCCATTTGTGCTAGATTCGAGGCCACTTAGTGCTGCCCTGCACTGCTCACTCCTGCTGCATGCCTCTCCAATGAGGCATTTAGTGGCTTAGGGAGGACTGAAAAACATTCCGTCAGCTTCCCTTCTGCACCTGTGTGATCTGCTCACTATCTGGTCCTTTCACACGTGCTAGGTTCTGCTGCTGCTGGTACCTCTGCGCACCTTGCTGCTGCCTCTGGTCTCTACCTTCTCTTGTGCTTTTGCTGCTCCTCTAATGACTGAATCATTCAATGACTGCTGCTGTCCTGAACTGCTGTTCTGATAGTCCAATGCAGTATACGTCTGCTCCCCAATTGGGGGGGAGCCCCCATTTAGGGCTTGGTTCGACTGGGACGGACTTGTTGCAGAGCCAGCCAGTACACTGACCGATGACCATTTCTGCCCCCAGTCTGGCTGCATACCTGCGTACATGCAGGCCTATGCACAGCCCTTCATGCCGCTCCAATGGGGCCTAATCTGACTCCAACACCATGGCTGTCCACTACGAAACTGATCTGCCCTAGGAGGTGGAGCATAATAAAATCTAAGAAGGAAATCTTTGAGCTGCCCTTGTGGCAGCTGTGTGCTGCCCACATGGCAGCCTCTCCCCCCTCCATATTTCCCTACCATGCAACATGTGTCACTCCCCCTCCTGATTTGGGAGCTTACAAGTGGAGAGTAAACCCATATATCCCATATATTCTGACCACCCCTTTCAATGAGCTGTAGTCAGCCTTACCCAACTCTTGAAGAATGCTCCTCAGAAAGAGCGCTTAAAAACATCTAAGGCATCCACCATGTCTAGTTCCAAACACCCATAGAACATCCTCCAGCATCCACTTTCTGATGGAATAGTCCATATAATCTGGACAGTTGGGGGGGTGAGCTACTAGCTCGAAACCTATGGATTGTTCTGCGGGTTTCAATTGGTATCAGAGCTAGCTTTGAGCTGGAAAAGTCGTCTTTCTTGGGGAAAGCACACATTCTTCTGTTGTGCTTATCCTAGTAAAGGATGCACATGTTCCTGGCAGAAACAGCAACAAGAGGATTGAGAAAATCTTAGCTAGGCAACCAAAGAGGTAGATGAGTTTCTTTGCCTATGGGCAAAGCTGGTTTTAGGCTTTGCAGCAGCATGAGCTGACTTCAAATTGCAGCCTTGAGGAACTTGGATGACGAGCAGCCCATGTAGGACAGCTCTCAGGAAGATCTGCAAACATGTTGTAGTGGCTGGAATGTTGGGCTGGAACAGTTGATCAGAAGGGCTATTTCACAGTGAATAGCTGTGGTATGTCTAGTACTGCCTTGCTGAGGCTATAAGAATGCATACTAGGTACTTTGATTATGTGTCAGCAGATTTACCAACATGTATTACTGTTGAAGGCATGAGAAGGCGACCTGTTGGTTGATCTATGTTTAGGGGTTTATGCAGCTTGGAACAGTTTCCCTGCTGTTTCCTAATGATTGCTCTAGCTGAACTACAGATTTGTGGCAGCAACCTGTTTGTTGTTGACAGGGGAACAGTTTGCTACTAGGAACAGGTCTGCCAGAGCTGATTTCGCCATGTACTGCTGATTGAAGAATCTGGTTCTGCTGCTACTCCTTGATTGTGTGGCCTGGGAAAGGCTTTATGTGTCGTCTATTCTGGGTTACATGCTCTGTGAGACGTGCATGCAGTTGTGACTGCTGGTATGCTTCAGTTCATGGCCTTGCATGTCAGTGTGCATGTGCCTGGCTTGGAGGCATGTGCCTAAAATAGTGACATGCAAAGTGAGCAGTGGATTGCATGCAAATTTGTAGTGTGCGTGTGGATGCATGCAAGCACATAGGAGTTCTAGGTGACTGCATGCAGTGTGCATGTGGTGCATGCAAGCATGCAAGAGTCCTGTTTGGCTGTATGCACTGTGAATGAGGTTGCATGCAAGCATGCAGGTATTGCAGTTTGTATGCAGTGTACACAGGAGGTAGCATGTGCGTGTCAGTAAGTTACTACATCAAAAACTGCATGCAGAACAGTATGGCTTCAGTCCTGAAATAATGCCTTTTGCATTACTTTCATGAACAGAACCCATGATTGGGTATTTGCAGACTGAACTTTTTAGACCATAGAGCTTTTAAAAGCCTTAGCTTTAAGGGGCAGTTTTCAATCGCAGCTTTTAGCCTTTAGCATAAAAGCAACAGTATTTACTTTTTTATGGCAGGGGGGGAACCATTGATGGCCAATTGTTAGCAGAGGACTTAAGCTATTGTGGGGGAGTTGATCGAAGGCACTAATTGCAAGTCCCGTCCTATTGATTACTGCTAAGCTGACCCCCAATCTTGTGCTCGTCTCCCTCTCCCCTGCCACTTTGCCTTTACTGGTTTGAGTTGTGTCCTGTTCAATAGAGGTGATTGTCAACTGGAGCGCTGATTTCTGGCTGATCTTCTGCAGCTCCCATTCAATCTAATTCGCTACAGCAACTCTTGATTCTGATTTATCTAGTTTACCTATTGCTGCAGCCCTCAAATCAGATTCGAATCTGCTCCTTTTCTTCTAGAATCGGCAACGTCAGACCTTCTTTGGAATGTTTCTTCTGTTAAAACTTGTATCTGTTTTGCTCATGATGTTCAGGGAAGCTCGTGGGAGTAATTGTACCCTAACACTTGATCATTCTTTAATCAAACTTGAACATAAAGTTATGTCCGAACTTCAGCCTTGGGGGCCTTAAGTTATCATAAATGAAATTCATCGTCTTCAAGAAGAACTAAAGGCTTCTCTAGCACATAAAGTGCATAACTATCCAATAACATGCTGGATAAGCAGTAGTGAGGACGATATGGAAGATCAGTTCACCTCATGACAGATTCAGAGGGTTGATCAGCTATATTGAGCGATGGATGGGAAGTACTGGAAGCCCATAATAAAATCGATAGTGATAGCTTCAGCTAAAAGTAAAAGTGAACCGATAGCTTGATAAATTTCCAGCTGGTCATCTTGTATACTCAAATGGCTACCATTTTGTTAGTGGGTGGAAATTCCTGATGTGGGGCAAAAAGAGATATTTATCAATTTTGTCCACATATATTTATTATAACTGTTTTTGTTCACTTGAAATAGTCTTATTTTGCCAAAGTGTTATGCATCTATCTTCTAAATTCCATGCTCATTATGCTGATGACTTGTAAGTAAAGGTTTTAAAGTAGAACACACTCTTCTTAAAAAGGGTGGTACTTTGTGTTTGATATTTTGATTTTAAGAAGTAATCGTGCCATCTTTCAGATGGCGGGCTAAAGCCAAGTGTTACAAGTACTTGATTTTCCTGGGATATTAATAGTTTTGCCATGGATTTGGCTGTTTGGCCATGGATTTGGATGCTTGGTCAGGGATTTGGCTGTGTGCATCACTTTAATGATGACAATTAGAACATGATGTGGTTGGATAATCCACTGTTCGAGTAATCCTTAGGGATAAACCAATTAGTTGGAAACAGACTCTGTTGGTCACTAGGGTGACCTGCTTGTGTCACTTTGGTGATGAAATCACTTAAAGTTTGTGCTCTGGAATGTGGATTCACTCCAGCTCTAGCTAAATTGAGGGGTACTTCTTATTTTCAATTCTTTAGGTGCTTTGGACTAAGCACCAAATGTTCAGAGACCACCCTATTTCCGAGAGGTTTCTCTACAGTTGAGAAGTGCTTCTGGCTCCTGAGGAATATAATCTGACAGATCTTGTAATTGGACAAGCTCCTCTGCTGAAAGTAAGTTATGAGATTCGCCTAATTTCTCTTTTTGGTGACTTACATGGAAAACCGGATGTACCTTTACATTGGGTGGTAATTCGAACTCATAAGCCACGTTATTGATTATGCAGAAGATCTGGAAAGGTCCACAAAAGCGAGCTGAAAGCTTAGAAACTTCACTAGTTTGTAATGCTCCAGAATCTTTAGGGATTCTGAGAGAAACAAACTGGTCCTTAACAAAAACTTAAGGCGCGCGCTTCCAATATGGATAAAACTGAGTTCTATCATGAGCTGTGCAAAGCTTTCCTTCACAAACTGCAACATACACTGCTGCAATTGCAGAAAATCAGCAGCTGATTGTGCCTTTATGTTTTGCAGACCAACAGCCCATAGAGCGTTAGCCATACATGAAAACAAATGGACCCAGCTTAGTTGCTGTATGCTTTGCACTATTATATGCAAACTCAGCCATGGGAAGATACTCTTCCCAATCAGATTACTTCTGAGGAACAGATGCACGGAGCGTATCCTTAAGGATTTGATTAACTTGCTCTGTCTCTCCATGCGACTCCGGATGTCCAGATGAACTCCTGCGAGTTTAGTGTCTAACTTCTTGAACACGTCAAGCTGGAAATGACTCATGACTTAGGATCACGATCATTGACAATCTTACTTGGAAGCTGATACATTTTCTCCATGAACATTTGTGCCAGTTGTGTAGCGGAAATTGTTGGCTTGGTTGGAATAAACTTGGCGATCTTGGTCAGTCTATCCACGACCACCCATTTGGCGTCATGTCCATGTCAGTTTGCAACAAAATCCATGGAAATGCTTTCTCGGTTCTTATCTGGGATTTCCAATGGACGCATCAAGCCATCTTGTCTCAAGTGCTTTGCTTTATTGACTCAGCATTGCTGAAATTCTCAAACATATTGTTCAACATCAATCTGCCAATTAAAGTCCAGCTTGACTGAAGCCAACATTCATTGTACACCAGGATGTCCGCCACAAGGGGTGTCATGACGTCGAATAGGACTTGTATCCTAGATGTCTGGTATGCAGCCTTTACCCTTACGGAACAAAATACCATTCTAAGTGGAATACTGATCTCAGATTTCCCTCTTAAATTTGAACCAGGTCATTCATCTGGGCATATATGGCTGAAATAGTGATCATGCTCATAGAGCCTTTAAAGGGATAGAAAAGATCAGTGGGAATCTTAATGAAACTTATAAAGTCCACAAAGTGGATGCGACTTCATGTTGGATCCAAGTAAACCTTTTGTTGTTGAAACAGATGCTAGTGACAATGCTATTGGTGCAGCCTTGTTCCATGATGCTCAACCTCTTGCGTTTATCAGTCAAAGCTCACTTCAGCATAGATCGAATATCCTTAGCACGAAAACTATATTTTCGTTGTAGTTCATGCATTGAAGACGTGGTGTGTGGATAACACCAATTAAGTACATATGTACTGCTTCAAACTTGCACAGTCATAAGGCTAGATGGTTTGAGCTTATGCAGGATTTCGATTTTGAAATCCGATACAGGAGTGCCACTAATGTGGTAGCTGATGCATTGGTGCGGTAGTAACCACATGCTTCAATTCCTTAAAGCATGCATCTAAAGCATCCTTCCAAACATGTCTATATTTCATCTGCTTGAAAGGGATTTCTTTTTCTCCTCCATCATTGAGTTCTTGTCGTATGCTTTGCCTAGAGTTGGCAAGTGTGTTATAGAATACAAGTAGCCTTGTGTTAATGTGTCTTCTCACACATAGTAAAGGGTCTACTTTCCTATAATTTGTGAAGATATATCCAAGATCTTCGGTATTGTGAAAACGTGGCTAAAGTTACTCTAGTAAGAGTAAACCTTGTGGACAAAGATAAGTATATGCAGGGTAGTATCTATCCAAACCCTTTAGAATCCATGGAGTATCTTAGAAACTGATTACTACACTCTTATTAACTTCCTTACAGAAATTTAGATAATACACCAGTGACAATTTTACTAAATCTTATGACCACTCAGTGCCTATTTGTGACATCCAAGATAAGTAGATGTCAGAAATAGGCATTGAGTGGTCATGAGATTTTGTACCTGCTCTCAAACTATCAATGTCATCATTGACCCCCTAAAGCAAGGACATAGAACATGGGCTTTCAATGAACGGTTTAAAAAGATTTATGCTCGCATAAATCAGGGTAGGAAAACTAATCAATGATTCTCAGACTATACTTCTCATCCAGACTTAGATTCCAGTATTAGTATCTGTAATGTAGTGTTTGTAATGAACCTGGAATCTATATAGTTACCATACCATATAAATTGAGAAGTATCCGTCTAGGATCCTCTAAGCACACTCAGAAATTGATTATAGCTTTGCTTATTCAATTCTCATATGAGGAATGAGTAGGCAATATTCAACATCCTCTTGAATTCTGATTCATCTCATAATCATAACAGTTCTCTTAACAATATCAGTGTTGTAATTTTCAATGTTAGTGTCTTAGCAACACAAAACAAGGATTTCTCTCATTATAGGAGTTATCCAAAAACGTCTCACGACAGAAGAGGGTGGGCAAATGCTATATCCATAACTGGATAACTAAGGCCTAACCAAGGCTGGACTGTCTAGGGTCAAGGCTAAGTGAACCAATGATCTTGGATTGGGTGTAGTCTAACCTAGCGTTGAGAATAGGGCTAGCGTGGATGAGGTTTAGAACTTGTGGATTGGGCTAGTCTAAGAAAGCCATGGTTATTCCAAGATTAGCAGAGTTTATTAGGAAAAAGCATGTTTTAAGTAAAGCAAAGCTACTTTACATATGGATCTTAAAGTTAAGGCTAACTGCTAAACATAGCCAATGCTAGGCCTATAAGTATGAGCGAGGGGCTCAATACTCTGGCTCTGAGGAGTTGGAGCTTCCTCTGGATGTAAATCTGTTGCCCTGGTAGTGGCAGCTAGGGGAAGGAGCATGTGGTATGGGACGCATGTTCGGGCCTGGGGGCTGTCCAGCCTTATGCAGTAGTCTACACCTTAGGCTTTTTTGGGGGCGGGGGGGGGGGGGGGGCGCAGGGCTTCTTGACATATTGAGCCTACGGCTGTGAGGTGAGCTGCCAGCTTGAACTATGGGTTGGTTTGCAGCCTCTGGCTTGGAGTTGTACCCAACCAGTGTCAGACGTTTACTTGATCTGGTTGGGGGTGTTTTATTGGGTATGTTGCTGTGCTAAGCAAGACTGGAAGAGGAGTGGATATATGGGGTTGCAAAGGGGCTGGGGGGGAGGTGGGTGGAAAAGAAGGAGAGAGGGCAAAAATGGTTGGGAGGAGGGATATATTGGCGGGACCCAAAAATGCCTCAAACTCCCCCCCTTCTGTCAGTGCGAAGTGTTTGCACCTTGAGTCTTGTCTCATTTTCAACCATGGCCACAAAGTGTTTGAAATGCATAAACACATCTGATTTTTTCTTCAAGCTATAGACCCAAATATAATTTGTGTAGTCATCTATAAATGTGACATATATAGATAACCTCACGAGGGAGGGTGGTGGGCAGGTAGTGGTAGTCAGTGAGAATGGAATTTGTTTGAAGGGGTGAGGAACTGTAGTCTAAATGACCATCTTCCATGCATTTATTATCTGGAAAATAAACCACCATACAGAATTTCAATGCCTCCCTTGCATTTTGATCAGTTCATGCGAGTATTTACTGTTAACTCTGCTCTTCATCACTATTGGTCTGGCCAGTGTAATGTATTTCTTAGATCCTAGAAAGCTGTGTCTGTCACACGGCTGAACTGATGATTCACATTTATTTATTTTGTTGTTCTGTTTGATTTTTGTTCTCCTTGGCCCTATCCTTACTGTCATTCTCCTGCTATTGTGTTCTGTTGTGGCGAGATATATTATGACAAAGCTGCAATTTGATTATCTCATCATACATGGAATACTGACGGCCGTGAATAGCTTTGCCAACTTGTGTAGATTTAATGTTTCATTATATTTGATTGCTCAGGTTGATTTAAAGCGTGTTGAGCACTTTATCCAGGCAGTTGGTGCAAATGAGGAGAAGATTTTTCAAAAGCGGGCCCGCTTACATCAGGTTTGGGATTATTATCTCTTCATTGAGCATGGATTCTATGGGAGTCATGCAAAAGCATTCCAGCAGGGTCTTAGCTAAAAATATCCTATTAATAGGCCCCATGCTCTCTTTTTAGCATTATTAGCCATTCACTCTCATGTCTCAACATGGCTTAGTGTTTAGTCATAGTTATAACGGCATGAAGAGTTTATCTCATGGTGAGTTCTCAGTGTAATGCCAATTCTATTCAGGGCAGTTTGCTCTAAACCTTATGAAACCTAGAAAACTCCTCTCAAGAGATGCACATTGTTTTTGGCATTTAATGTCGTCTTCTACTTTACAGCGCCAACTGGAAAGACGCATGCGTGAAAAAGGAAGGGCATCAGGGGAAGATAAGGTTGCTCCAAACGTCAATCCAGACGATATAGTTCCTGTCATGTACAACCGTAATTCACGCCTTGCATCAGCTCCTCTTGCATCTCCATACCAGTCAGGGAAGTCCCAATCTCAGCAGTTTACTGCTGGAGTAAATCAGCAGAGACAACATCATTTGAGCAAGAACCATGCTAATGGAACTGCTGGTGCAAGTATGCATTTGCTAGCTTCAACATCACATGCTGTAAAGCTGATGCGGGTGGATGAAGGGGGCACTGCCTCAAGAGTTGTCATGCTGGAGGATGCAGAGGTGAGAGCTGATTTTGTGACAATTTACAGGATGACTAGGTTGTGGAAATGTGATTTTTGTATTTCCATTGCCCTTGCAGACATTTATCATTAGATTGGCTGTGAATGATTGCTAACCATGAAGAAGTTAGCCACACAACCTGTTGAGGTTGAATTAAATCACTTTCATCATCCAGTTTTGTGTATAAACTTTGCGCATGTGTTAATTGACATGAACAGGCCACGGAAAAGGAGATGAAGCAAAAGCTGAAGGATATTCTGAAAGACAAATCGGACCTCTTCAATGCAGAGAAACCATCAGAAGATAAGGTTTGGATGCATCTCTATTCAACTCCATTGATATTGAGGAGCACCATCCAGCCTTTTTGCAGCATCTGAAGTGGATGCAAATCATTTCTATTTGTTTTCTCAGGTAAAACTGGGTGAAGCGGGATGGAAGGAACGGTACTACAATGAAAAGTTTGAGGCCTATGCACCAGAGAAAATTGAAGAAGTCAGGAAGGATGTGGTAAGCCTTACTCTGCAAAAACGACACAACATCATCCCCCCCCCCCTCTCAGCCCCAGCCAAAACCGCGTCTCTTCACTACTCCTTTCCTCTCTTGCTTTGCCTACAAAATGGAAAAGTTCCCTTTGTGCTCTTGGGACCGTGTATTAGCTAGTCATCGTGACTAATTTTTTTTAAATTGGATGGTCTAATTCATATCATCATGGCACCTTTGTTGATAACAGTAAGCTTGCTCAGGATACATCATGGGGTGTCAAACCACCAAGTTTAATTTATTCTGAAGTAAGTTAAGACTGATCTTACGTATATATTGGAAACTATATGCGACAAGGTCCGATAGCAAAGTTGCTACCATTCGGTGGCTGATCCTTTGTTCTAAAGAAGAGTCACTGATGGGAGTGTATGCTCACAATATGTGGATATACCTACACTCTGGAGGACTCAGGCTTGCACCTTGAGTGATTATTAAATCAGGGGTTGCCATAGTAGTGTTTCCAGCTTCGTCTAAATAATGCTGTGCAGTATAGTTGGATGCACAAATTTGATGTTAGTTACTGCCAGCATATATTTTCCATCTTTAGTGCCCCTCTTTGAAAATTGAAACATATTTTCTTAGAGCTCCTTATTATGGAGAGACTGAAATGAAATGTTTCTCGCTTCTCAATATGGAAACTGTGCTCCTGCCCTCCTCTCCAAGCTCCAACCTCCTTTCCAGCCTGCCTCCTAGCCCCATTCCGCTGCCATTCTTCCCTCTGCACCTGACCCTTCTGCTTGGGCTGCTTCTTGCTTTTTTGCACCACCTGTTTAATATTTACGGTCCATATGGTTGCCATATGGCTGTTTGGGGCTCAGCTCACCCGGGGCTGATTGCACCAGCCTCAAGGCTGGCTGTAGGGATGCTTTCTAGGTCTCACAGCCACATACTGGCAGGCAAGCTTGGCTCCCATGTATTGGAGAGATGTCTTTCTTCTAGCTCACCTTTCCAGCGATGGCTTACTTGGGCTCACATTTGGTTTACTTGATCCCTTGGTACCATGGGTTCTTTGTGGACAACTCCAACGCGAAACACCATGTGCCATCACTTTACAGCTTCCTGGCCTCCCTGAGAAATAGCATGCTTTGGCACCTTGTTGGAGGGCCCCATGACAACGGCTTTGGTGCACATGTTCTAGCCCCCCATCATGCATAGGTTCATCGCGAATTTCAGACTTGTCTGATAGCCCCATAGATAGCGTATGGACTTGGGTGGAGGGATGGTATGTGGCGAAGAATTCTTGACGGAAGGCTTGCAGGAAAAGAGATTTCGGCTCGCCATAGAGACTACTTTGGCACCAGGTCAGGAGTAGTATGGAGTTTCTCTAGCGGGCCTGGACCCCCTTACATGGAAAGAGTGTCCCTTGCCTCAGGATGTTCTTTTACAGGAGAAGGATCCTAATCCTGATTCCTGATCCCATACAGTAAAGAAAGCCCTTTCTTCTTCCTTGTTGAGATACGCCTCATGATTCCTCACTTTCCTCCAAGTTCTAGCCGGCTGCCTTTTTCCTGCAGTCAACTTGAGCAATGGACTTCAGGAAATGCCAAATTTTAGGAATGATGCCAAAGTCTTGTGTTTTCCCTGCTTGAAACTTGGGTGAAAAATGGGTCTTATTTGACTTTAAAATGACCACTTTTTTACTGTTGAAAGGGTCCCTTGGGAGTTAGGACTTAAGCGTTCGGTCCATATACACCTTGGACTTTAGGTTGACTAGCCTTAACCACATGCAAATAGAGAAAGTCAATGTTGGCGCTGACTATGCAACCACTATGCAAAAGGAATAGTGTCCATTTGCATATGCAAATGCAAAAATCTAGACGCTTAGGAATGGAATGCAAGAAAATCTAGCGAATGGAGATAAGGTGACAAGCTGAAGCCACGATTCATGCTAGGAAGTTGTCTTATTTGCGAATGCCATTGCTGTTGGATGTATGTGCTAAGCTCATGATGTGCCCTTGGCTATTGAGGCAAGGCTTGTGACTATGGCCCCTTGTGGCTGAATTGTATACTTGTTGCAGATTGTGGTAGTGGTTCTTGAGCTTCATGTACAAGCTTGGGGCTTAAGGAGCCTTCTTGAAGCCTTGGATGAGAGACCTAGGGGGGTCAGGCTTGCCCGCTCCTAGGCTAAACATTGGAAGCTAAGCTTGTTGGGATTTTAGGGGTCACCCAATGAGGAGGACATGGGGGAGGTCTACCAGCAGCATGTTAGGGTCAAGAGAGAGGCCGCGTGGGCAAATCTGAGTGCATATGAAGCCTGCTATGTAGGCAGACTGAGTCAGCAGCCTGCTCTCAGGTTGGGCCCTGTCTGGGTAGTCGGTAGTAGCAGAACAGTTCGGCAGATTGCAGACAGCAGTCCAAGTCTGTACATGAGGTGGTCAGGCCAGTAGGCACTTGCCACGTGGCAGACTAGTTAGCATTAGGGGTGACCTGATCAGGTATAGGGCATTTGCCCTATAAAAGGGCCCCATTGTTGGGGGTCAAGATATCATCCTGTGCCTCAAGTTTGGGCTGGATGCAGAGCAGCAGGCAGGCCACTGGTCAGCATCCATTGTGCCTCAGATTTGGCTACATCTAAAGCAGCAGGGAGGCCAATGACACTCTAGAGAACACTCTCTGCAGCAGCAGATCTCGGTCGGAAGAAGGGCAGTAAAGAGACGTGTTGGAGCAGGATCTTACCAACCCACTGAAGCTCCATTGGAGCATTGAGGTTGATGTAGATCAGACGTGCTCTGTGGTGGAGGCAGCCTGTACGAGTGCCCACTGCTAAGAGTCTGCATTGGTGGTTTGAGCATTACCTCTTTGTCGAATCTTTATATGGTTTTGGCTATTCTATTTCATGAGCATGCTCTAGATTCTACTTGTGGTTAGCCTCAAAAGTATTGTGTGCACAAAGAATGGAGCGAGAGTGATTTAAGCATTGCATGATTCCTGGGCATATTCTTCCATTGTGGCAGTGTTGTTTACAACAAGCAACCTCACCATCTCTGTTTTCTAACAAGGCTAAGGTACTCCGAGAGCCGTGCAATACTCTTGGGTGCCATATACTTAGTATGCAAAAGAGCTTGGACAGTCTGTACTTGAGTAGTATGTATTCCAAGAAGCCTAGAGCTTTGTGAATGACTACATGAGCTATAAAAAGCCCTAGGAATTCCGCGAGGAGGCTTGGAAGTTGTGTTGAAGAAGCTTTCCTCCTCGAAGTCACTGCTGAAGTACAAACCAAATGATGATGAACTCTCAAGCTGTGGGTAGCCTCATCTAACCAACGATGTAGACAGCCATTGAGGAGACCTCCAAGTGGGTGGATGTTTCAAAACACAAGCATACGAAGGCTATCGTTTCAGCCACTCTACTTGAGCAGCAACATGAGAGCTAGTAAGGCTCTCAACATGAGGGTGTCCGGGGTTCGATGCAGTACCTCTGCCGCCCTACCTTTGTGGCCTCCACCTTGGGGGTTCTAGAGCATGGCGTGAGTCGGACAAGACCTCACTAGAGATTAGCCCCTCGTGATACGCTTCAGAGACACCCACGCTCGACTTGCGGCATTGCGCAAGGGTGCAGCTCGCAGAGACTACCCATAGGTTCATATGGATAAGGATATTACTCGTATGGAAGTAGAGGAGAGGGCGAGCCCTTCTAAAATAGCATGACGCTGCTCGTAGGGAGGGAAAGTGGGCAGTTGTACGCAAGGGTTGACCGGCCCTAGATGTGGGCTTGGTCGACACACTTGACCTTGGCCTATACCGTTTGGAACTGTGATGGAACCTTATGGTCAAAGCTAGGGAATTTCTAAGAGTCATATACAGGACAAGACATTGTATTCTACGCAAAGACTCATCAGAACCCAGACCGCCCGCCACAACCAATTTGTGGGTATACATTGGAGTCAGCCTACCAAGATGAGATGAGAGGCGGGAGGAGTACGGGGGTCTAGCGGTGTAGCAGTTCGATAGTGATCATCTCTCGTGGGGATGATCACCGCGGAGCAACCCACAAGCTAGATTCCTCTAGATTGGATTAGGAGCAGATCATCGAGGGATACCTTCATTATCCCTTCATTGCAATGTTGCTTCCCCCATGGACCTCACATTTTGCACCAGTCCTCGGCAATGAGAAAGAAAGAAAGAAAGAAAGAAAGAAATATTAACGTCCACGGGAGGCCTTGTGGGCATATGGGACAAGGTGACACTTAAGGGGAAAAACTCATACAGGCCACAAATGGATGAGGCAAAGGGTGCGCTAAGACCCTTTGCTGAGTACCGTGTTGAAATAAAAAGAGCTCAATGGCTCAGACAAAATCAAATATATTATATCATGTGCTATTTGCTATCTGGAGGAGGCTGTGAACTGGAACTAGAAACTGAAAACTCAGAAACCAAAACTTGGCACTGTGATGGCTCGTCTATGAATGGCGAAAATGTCTCGATTCAGAGTCTGTCTGACTGTCTCATGCTGTGGTGTCAGAGGGGGACGTGATCTCCTCGATCTTTGAACCCATTGGGCTATGTTCAGAGTGACCCCTCATCGTCTTGGGCGGTCTCCTCTGAGGAAAGCTGTGATAGGGCGAACCTCAATCGAGTGTGCTTTGGGCGCTCTCTGTGTCGTGGATGGCCTCTGCAATCTTCTCTCGGTGATCCAGACTGCCCACGTAGCAGCTAGCTCCTCCTCCTCCATCCCATTGTGTCCTGGAGCTAACTCGAATGTGTAGAAATCTGTGACGTGCCGCTGTGTGTGGTCAGCATCTGCATCCATGGTGTGATTGCCTCTTGTTGCTCTTTGATCTGTCATAGCAGGGTCTCCCTGGGTCGGCACATCTCAAGCAAATAGAGCCCAAATGCAGACTTGGTCATGGAAGTGGATCAATCGTGATAGTGGGATGAAGCCACTCCCATCCTGATAGAGGCAGAGGTATTGCCCCGGATCTCGTAGTAGGTTGGGCAAGTGCAAAGAAAGTGTTCCTGTGTCTCAACCACTCCTAGTGTGCATAGCGTGCAGGTCCATTGCGCTCTAGGTATATGTGCTGCTCTCCCTGTCTCAATCCTTAGTTGATGGGATGTGACCCGCATTTGCCCAATGGCGATCCTCGATGCATGTGAGACTCTTCTGTCCTTGTGATATAGGGGTCTGACGATGATTCCTTCCTCTGAGACATTCAGGAAATGATCACAGTTGAATTGTATCTTGGTGGGGAGTCCCCCAAGCCCGAGACGTGTGGAGTTGGAGAAGATCTAAGTGTATGACACCGTTAATCTCATCTCGTGGGATCGACTCAAGGGGTGCGCCCAAACTATACTAAAAAGGGGAGAGCTATCCATCTGAATCCCGTGTCTGGAAAACCATGTGGATATACGTGCATACCATGACCCTCAGCTAGTCGCCTAGATGACTCCAGAGCCAACCTCGGTAGTCTCCAATGAGGTAAGTCCGAGACTCTGGATGAAAGTTACTGTTTGAAAGATGGCATCAATCTGTAGTGGTGTCATGGCGAACTCTGTCTGTACTATCTTAGTCTATACTATCTCATGTGGATTGAGGAGTTGCTCCGAATCATCCTAGATCCCATGGTCACCTGTAGCTGCTCACATCTCTTCCATGTCGCTATCGATAGATCACATCCCTAGAAGGGTGCTGCAGACATGGCAATCGGTCGCACTAACGTATTGAAAAGCCAACACTTCGTTGGTGGATCCCGAGAGGGAGACATCCCCATATGCTCTGTAATACCTTCATAGAGATGGGCCGAATGCACGATCTAATAATCTACAATGATATAGAGAGATGGCCCACTTCCGGTGGACTCACTTATTATAGGGTCTAGTGTAGTTGGCTGTCTCATGGATTCCTCGTCTTTGCCTCTCACATCATAGACTTCTCTATTCCCTTGCCCCACCTTGAGCCGACCATACACATCTATTCTTTAGTTCACTCCCACCATTGAGCATATCCCATCCCACTTACACCACTTTCTAGGAGATTCACTTTGATCATCAACTAGCCCCCTGCCTATGCTGCTTGAATCTTTGCTATGCTTGATGATCTCGACAACATCCCCCTAATAGAGGAGAGACCCACTCTTATCACCTGCTCTTCAATCCTTCCCTCAAACCACTAGATCCCCTCCCCTCCCCTCCCCCCCCCCCGCCCCTTGTTGGATTCGTCCCTTGCAATAGTTGCTACAATGATGAGCGTAAGGCTTTGCACTATCAGCTCAGACTCGAGACGAAGCAACACCTTCTGATTGAGCTAGAATCCAAATGAGAAAATCACCGTTTGGTCCATCGGAAGAAGAGAGACTTGATCCATCAAAATGAGAGAATTACTAAGCATTTTATATACTAAAAACTCCAGACCTTTGACGGAAGTTTCTCGAGTAAGGGTCCACATCCCCTCGTACAAACCTAGTTATATGGCACACTTATGCACACATACTTTATGACATTGCTCACCAGCTTACACAAGACCTCCCATAGCTTCCTCATCCCACCTCTTGCTCATTCTTCACCCCATTGATGATATTATACACACGACTATCAAGCTACATAAGGGCCAAGCCAAAGATCATGAAGGGCTATGTAGAGTACATGTGGAGTACATTGCATATGGGATTAGTATCCTAGCCTCGATCAGCAAAGCTATTCAACAAAGTGCTTTGCATTGGTTTTTCCCACACTAATGCCATTATCCCTATCCATGAGGCAGGGGATCCCATGAGTCCAAAAATCTACGTGACCATCATGATTATCCAAGATTTATGCATCAGCACCCCATGTCAGCCAGTTTGTAGAGTGTGAGGGATTTAGAGGCACATTTTTGAGTAGATCATGCTACACGCAGAGCTGCCATGGAGGAGTCTCGTGCATGGAAGCAGTTAGTGTGCGCTTGCTTTGGGGATTTTTACAAAGCCTTTGACACAACCTGGGCACTATATGAACGGTTACTAGGTAGAGTCAAGACTGGCTGGATGGTCAAAAGAGATCATGAGCATGATTGGGTCAAACGGGGTTGTCATTTGTTACCAACCTTGTTTGGCCTGACATGTTTTTACTATATATAGACCTTCAACACATCTCAAGCACTCACATTGAGAGCAATTTACCTTTGATGGGGCATCGATGGAGATTGTTACATCCTATACAAACTTGGGGATCCTCCTTTTAGGCCCGATCTTCATGATTCGTTCTGCCATGCATGTTTGTTTGAGTAGAGGGTGTGCCACAGTAGCTAGACTTGAGTGTCACTGCTTTCACTCGTATTTGCAGGACCCAAGATCAAGTCTCTTCTCTTTGATTTGCTTGTTCATCCAGGTGGGATGTACGGCAGTCCCTTTTGGGGGATAGACCTATCGAAGACAGACTGGTCATGCATAGAGACACTACAAGATTTGCTTCTTGCTCGAATGATCTGTAGCAAGAATTGGTCCGACATTCTTGCTTGCAGATCTTAGAGGAGGGGACACCTAGATTTATCTCCCACATACAATGAGGATCTTAGTTGGATAGTTTTGTGTATCTTCTCACAGGCTATAGCTAGGTAGATGGCATTCCATATGAGAGATGGGTTTGACATGCAAGAGGCTGAGATAGAGGAGCCCTTTGCATTTAGATGCCATGTGTAATATGAGTTCCCACTCATGCCTCGTATTTGGCGATGATGGTGGAGCCAACGTGATGTAGCTTTTGATGGGATATCTCAAGGTGTATGCCTCAGGCACACCTTGGTTTCTATGTGTGAGTGCTAGAGGCACAGTTAGGTGCCCACAAGCACAGTTAGGTGGTGGAGAGCCACATAGGATGATTGAGAGAATCTAGGAGCAGATTGAGGAGATGATTGTGGAGCTCTGAAGTCATCAGTGATGTCAGTGAGCATGTATGAGGTGCCTACTTAAGGACCTCACTCTTCTTCATTCCATAATGCAAGTATTCTGAGTTTGTGTCCACTCTTTCCTTCCCTTTCAGTTTACCAACATGGTATCAGAGCCCTTTGATCCCCCTTGAGCCCATTTCTGCCACATCATCATCATCTTCTTCATCTTCTTCTTCACCATCTCTCCCTCTTCTTCCCAAAGTTTGCTTAAGCTTGTTCTCCTCCGGTTCTCAGCGATTTCCCACGTCCTTCTTGCTGGAGATCCACCTCGAAGGGGCGAACCCCTGGCTGAGAGGAAATGAAGAAAACCGCGCCCGTTTCGTCGCCATTACACGAATTCCGTCGACTCTTCCTTCTGCGTTTTCTCTCAGCACACTTCATCTTCCTCCAATTCCTTTCAGGGGTAGACTCTCCATGCCTTGGGCTATCCTGTGCTGAAATTTGAGCAGCAATGGCTGCATATTCAAGGAGAAATGAGTGAAAAACCAGTCGACTTTGAAGGGGGAAGCTGTGGAGTTCTGACGCGTTTTTTCGCCTCTTCTTCCCAGAGGATCTTCTGTGGTATAACAGCTCTCTTTTGCCTTAAACACCCCCTTTTCCTTTGCTTTGAAGAGTAAGCTACAAGCCCTCCAAGTTCAGCCTTTTGGTTTTGACAGTTTTGACAAGTTTTTGAAGAAGATGCTACATAAGATGCTATTCTAGCATTTCTGGTTTTTTGAAACTTTCAATAACTTCAGTACAAGTGTGGCTTCAGTTTTGCTTTGAATTACTAGACCTGGTTTTGATTGGAAAGTATTCATTTTAGCCACCTCTATGAAGCATGTAAGAAGAAGCATCATTGATTGAATATTGGTCACTAGTCTTTGCTACATCAAGTGCTTATATTTTGGAAGTCTTTCAGTTGCGTAGAGCTGATGATTTCTCAGCTCTTGAAACACTATAGCAAGATGTTCTCTGTGCTCTTCTTCTGTCTTAGAAAAGACTAAGATATCATCAAAGAAAGTACCCGTAAAATGCCTGTACTTTCGGAAGATGCGATCCATCATTCTATTGAATGTGGCTGGAGCATTTGTCAACCCAAAAGGCATTACTAAGTATTCATACAACCCGAATGTAGTGCGGAATGCTGTCTTGTGCACATCCTGAGGCTGTATCCTCACTTGGTGATAGCCACTCTTTAAGTCTATCCTGCTGAAAACTGAAACTCCATTTAACTGATCCAGGACATCATCAATGCGCGGAATAGGGAATCTATTCTTGATGGTCATTTTGTTCAGTGCGCGATAATCGACGCACATACGGAATGAACCATCTTTCTTCTGTACTAAGAGTACAGAGGAACAAAAAGGAGACGAGCTGGGCTGAATCAACCCTTTGGACAGCAAATCCTGTACCTGAGCCATAATCTCCTCTCTCTGAGTCGCACTGACTCTATAAGGTGGTATGTTTGGTGGCTCACTACCAGGCATTAACTCTATCTGATGATCTTCTGGTCTCTCTGGGGGTAACTCCCCTGGCAAAGCATCAGAAAAGCAATCTTTAAAGTTTACAAGAAATTGAAACTTATCTTTGTCTGCATCATTTATTTCAGCATGCATATCATTCTCTTCTTCTTTTACAAAAACCATGTACGCAGAAATTGCAGTTTTTATTGCTTTACCACATGTAACATCAGATACAATGGGGATAGTCTCCCCTTTATTCATGGCAATCAAACGTTGATTTTTCCCCCTATGCACAAACTCCAGTACTCTTTCAGGAAGAGTCAACTTCACTGCCTTGCGATGAAACCAAGGCATTCCCAAGACTACATCATGATGTTTCAGTGGAGAAATGAAGAAGTCTTCTTGATCCACATAACTCTGAACATGAAGACGGAGCTTTCCTATCAAGGGAGTAACTGGCACAGGATTCCCACATAACATCTGATCGGCATCCAAAGCCCTGCCTAACTCCTCCGTCTTTATTCCCAGCCTCGGGGCTAGATCCTCTGATATGAAATTATCAGTAGCCCCTGGATCAAATAAAATTAGCGCTTGCTGGTCTCTAACTCTGCCCCATGATAGCAGCAATTCTCGTTCTTCTGGGTTTGAAGCATGACCCAGTATGTCAGGAATTCCCCCCGCCATTGGCTTTTGCGGTCCTCGTGGCTTCTCTGCCTCTTTTCCCTTCGAAGTTGAAGGCTTTTTTGGGCACTGGGCAGCCACATGCCCCTCTTTGCCGCACCTGAAGCATTTCCCATCTGTACAGAATTCCGCTATCTGTTCAGGGGTGAATAGAGATTTGCCCTTATAAGTCTTTGAAAACTGAGTACCCCTCGGCTTCTGAGGCTGAAACCCTTTCTTTTCAGCCTTGGGGTACTCTTTCTTTTCTGATTTTGAAAAATCAGTTTTCTTTTTATCAGCACGTCCTGCATGCAAGGATAGCACTGTAGATGGATCTTGTAACGGCACAAGACTCGCTACTGAAGCTGAATGCATAAGGTCTTGAATGTTCTTTGCCCCTAAAGCATTCACTATTGCCTGAATTTTTGGAGTGAGACCTGCTCTGTACTTCCTCATTTGGGTCCCTTTGGAGATCTTTTTGAAAGGTGCAACCTGTAAATAAGCATCCCAAAACTTTTGGTTGTACACATCCACTGTATCTCCTGCATCCATATGCAAGCTGTCCCAATCTTGAAGAACATGGTCTCTAAACTGTTTAGGCATAAACTGCTGGTAGAAGGCTTTCTTGAAGTCCTTCCACTTCCTTGGGGCTGACCCATCTGTGGTCTGTGCACTCCACCATGCACTAGCTGTTGCTGTCAAGTGCAAACTGACCATTCTTAACTTGGAGGATTCTGAAAATTTTTCTGTATCGAATGCAGCATCAAACTGCCTGATGAACTGCAATGCTTTGTCTGTATGACCATACTGTCCATTGTAGGTCATAAACTTGACATATTTTCCTCCCTCTTTAAATTTCTTGGTCTCTTTGGAAGACTTTCTCTTCCTAGACTTCTTGTGTTTCCTTCTTTTCTTGGATGGTTTATCTGATAAGGAAGAAGAAGACACAGAAGTCGAACTCGAGGTAGACGGTGATGGACTAGGAGATTGGTGATGATGCCTCGATCTCTTTTTGCTATGGGACCGTCCCCTATGAGATCTCTCTCTCTCAGGCTGTACATGAGAGTGTGCCTCCGGCATTGGCACGTCATATACTGTATTAGGCATAGCTTCTGCTTGAAACAAATGCTGAGCCCTTGGATCCCTTTTGAGATTTTCCATCTCTTGTATACGAGTGCGTACCATCTGTTCAAATTCTTGTTGAGTTTGCGGCACACTTCTCTGTCTTGGATGTACATCCCTATTACAAATTGCTAAAGCATCAACAATTGTATTCCCCCTTTTTCTGGCTACTGCAAAAAGCACTCAGAAGCATCTGATTCATCTTCCCAGTGTACAAAGGCATGCATTTTCTTTTTCTGCAAATCTCTGATTTCTCTGCTTTTCTGCTGCTTTTCGGCCAGTAGAAGTCTGACAGGCAGGTTAAATGTGCTAGCAGAAATAGTCTCTGCAACTGTCTTTTTTTTTTTTTTGAAAGAACAGTAACCAGATGGAGTAACTGGCTAGTTACTCTAACCAGACTGACTGGTTCTGGTCTGGTTAGTCTGCAACTAGACTAACTGGACTAGTCACAGTCTGGTTACAGTGACCAAACTAGTCTGGTTGGGTGAAGTTAGCTAGACCTCTGACCAGGGTTAACTAACCAGAGTTAAACTTAACCACTGGTTAGCCACATCAGCCTGCCACGTGTCTTGCCACGTCATCTGCTGAGCTGGCTGCCACATGTACTGCCACGTCAGCACCTGCACATGCATGCCACTAGGCTGCCACGTCACCTCGCACGTGTGGTTGCCACGTCAGCGCCACGTGTCCTGCGCCGTCAACGTAACATGAGATTTCTTCTCTCTACGCAGGAATTTCCGTCATAATCAGCATACTCTTGCTCAAGGCTATTCACAGGAATCTTTACGCCTCTTTCTATGCTCTTCTGAGTCAAAACAGCTGCGCCTTAGTCTTTGAGGACAAGCTCCAAATCCTTGGGTAATTTGAGCGTTATGGAATTTTCTTTGGGCATAAAGAGCTGCGTATCAAATCTTTGACGTTCACACGGCTGCTGGTCTCTTTCGTGAGGCTTCACACTCCTGCCTATCACAGGCCGTAGCACACAACAGCCCGCCTATCTTTAATAACCTCCGAATCCCCAATTACAAGCGGGTCTAACAGGAGCGATGCAATTCTGGGCAATTCTGGAATTCTGCCTCAATTCTGATTTCCGCTGGTCTCTTTGTTCTTCTTCCCCCAAACTAACAAACAAATGATAGCAGCGGCGTAATTTCTTTAAGTGATACTGATTCCGCCTTCAATTCAGGACTGAAAAACAATATGGTGCACTTAATTGATGCATAGGATCTTCTTTTTTTCATCACGCTTGCCCCAATTCCATTCTGCCAACGAATAACTCCACAGCTGCATCTATGTCGCCCATCTTGTTGACGTTGTACCAGCGGCTGCAAATCTTTGCTTATCCCAGCTTTGAACAGGCCGCCATCTTGTTCCTTCCTTTTGAGCGAATTCCCAAGCACCACAGGCATGTGCATCAGTAATTTTCCCTTTGGCTGCAGGCATCTTCTCAGACCGTCATAGCTTCAGAAAGCTACGGAACTGCGCTCTGATACCAATAAAATCAGACGAAATCCCACACGCTCTGTTACGGACAACAATTTCTCTTTGATTCACTACGAATCTCCTTCGTATAAAAACAGCAAGCACACTTCCCCTTTTGCTCTCCCTCTCTCCCTCTCTCTACAAAGACAATAGGGCCCAGGACAACATGTCGGGCTGGACCCCCCCGAAGGTATTTTATTACTTGAAGAGAATCTGTTACAAAAGTTCAGCGTAGAGCTGTCTGGTACTCTCAGTTTTCAAAACGTGAAAAATCCCCTTTATTACAAGAGCTTCAAGCTCATTTCAAATTGGCAACATGCCACTTGTCTAAAATCTAGACTAAATCCTATTACATGCCACTAAGGGCCATTCTGGAGTCTTCAAAGCACTTGGTCACACGAACCGCCTCCTAGATGCTTGTCAGGCTCCCGTAGCGCTTAGGAAAAATAACTCTTCCTACTTTCAAACTACATGATTGACAATCAAGACTAGTACCTGCAACAATTAATTAAAGCACACCACCATGGCACCCATTCATTGTTAGCGCTTTGCATGCAAATAACACACTGTGGACTAATTCTAGTCACAGTGGGCGTCCCCACTGAACACATGTGCACATCTAAACAAATATTAAAATATATATATATATATATTCTCTGGTTGATCGGAGTCAACACTCTTGATTATAATTAAGGAGCTTTGACCAAGGGTCGAGGCGCCTTAATTATAGCCAAGTCTCTCCAATCGAAGTTGGCACATCTTGGTTAACCGGGGCTAACCCTCTTGGTGCATGCCAAGTCTTGGTGACCGAAGTCAACACTCTCTGATCGTAGTCAGCTCTGTAGTTCTCTGGTTAACCGCAGTTAACCCTCTTGGTAATAAACCAAGTCTGCTTGATCGAAGTCAGGTTTACTTGACTAGAGTCAAGTATCTTTGACCGTAGTCAATCCTTTGACCATTAAAATAACTCTTTGACCATAATTAACACATATAAAACTCTTTAATTATGATCAAATGAATGGTCAACTGTACTCTGACTTAGGATATTTACATTGTGGTGACAGTATCTAGTTTCTTTTCAGTCTCATAAACGTTCTTTATTAATGTTGCAGTGTTAGGTATGGAGTGCTCGGCGTATGCGATCTTGGATGCACTTAGGTATGGGCGTAGCTAATCGCTGCTTGAGTGCATGTTTCACCTATGAGCCCCATATGAGGACATAGGGGAGGTGTAACAGCAGCATTTGTTAGGAGAAAGAAAGAAAGAATCACTGTGGTTGAGCTAGAGCCCCTTGACCTCTTGTAAGTTGTGCCTTGGCTACATGAATCATTGTAAAATTTGGTCTTGCAAAAATCGCCTCGAGGTAATTGGAGGACTGCAGAATATCCACCGGCTCCCCCTATGATGTGTTGAAAATCATGACCTTGGTCTTACCAAGCTTAATTGTCAAGTCTCTTTCTTCCTACAAAACACCCCTAGGGCCTATAGATGTCTGTGTAAGAATGATGCCGAGAAGGATATGAGGACTGTATCATCTGTGTATAAGAGTATCTATATCATCAAGTCAACAAGCAATGACCCCTTACCTCCAAGGCAGTCAATGAAGGTCTTGATCTCATCAATGTCAAACCAAAAAAAGAGTGTCAGTGAGAAGCGGCATCCCTGCTTCACTTTGATCGTGCTCTCAATCCAATCTGACAGACCACTTGGGTTGCCCCGCCAAATTGTGGCTCTTGGGATTTGCGTCTCCTGAATCCTCGGAAGCGTCCCAAATTCTACTAAACAAGCGTAGACCTTCTAGGATCTTGATCTGGCCTCCTCGATGATGTGGTTTAGAGTAGAGTGTAATCCAGCTTGTCCCAAAGCCTGCTGTCCCTTTGCCTTTGTGAAAGTATTGATCTCTCTGTCTAGTACCGACCCATAAATTTTGGCTAGCGTGTGGCCAATCATGAGAGTGCGGTAATTTTCAGTATCCATGGGATTCGTGCTTTGTGTATCGGTACTATGTGGTGGTACTCCAAGCATGGGGAAGTCATGGCATACACCATGGTTGAATGCTTGTGCTAGGATTAGGGCCAAGACCTCATGTTCATTGCAAAGTGCTCTGTACGTAGCCCCTCATGGTCCTAGGCTCTCTTGTTATGGAGTCGACACATGACATAGTAGGTGGTGCATGGGTTTGGACATCATAGAGCAATGTAGCATATTTGTGCCAATAAACCGGGGCTGTGATGAGGATGGATGGCTTTGCCTTTGAGAGAAGCCCCCATGCAATAGTGGGGTCCTCTGTTGGGAAAGAGCTAGTCACTTCATCTAGCCTATGTGAGAGGAAAGCCTGCCTCTTGCGGTATGTAAAGTGCTATGAGATCCGGTGTGCTTGCTCACGTATAAGGTGGGATTTCATCTCTCGCCACTCTATCATCATCATAGATATGAGCAATCTTAGATGCGAACTGAAGAGAACTGCTGCACCCCCAGAGCCTCATATCCCATTATCATCGCAACTCCCATGTGCATCTTGTCACTATGTGTAGTCCTCTCTCCGGACTCACGGGTAGTCCTCTCTCCGGAATCACGCATGTCTCGGTGTAGAAGACGGTTGGTGGAGGTCCCTCTTGGATCAGTGCACAAGGTGTCATTACAGCTCCACGCTGCCATGCCCAATAGGTTTTGTACCTCCGCCCCATAGGTTGGACACCGCCATGTGTTGTTTGTTTCCCTCTCTCTTTCAATCGAATGATCACCTTACCATCTTTGTATGCAGGCTTTTTCCCTTCCTGTCTTGCTGCCATCACTCGGATCATCCCCTCCCTTCTATGCTCTTGTTGCAAGAGCTTGAGGTTATTATCTAGGTATGTCCTTGTCCCCTTCATTGTTGCCCGAATGTAGATCTGCCTGCTGTAGATCTGACCACTGCAGTTCACAATCTGACCACCATTGGCCTTGTTCGTGCATCAGCTTTACCCACTCTCCAGGCTGCCTCACAGGTGCGATTAATACCGACCTTGGTAATTAATGCTCCAGCATTGGCCATTGGGCTGTCACTTATTGCCAGTCCTCTGACAAGTACATTCAGGGCTTTGCTGTTCATTCTCGTGTCTTTGTCTAAAACATCAGATATGAATTCTTTCTTTCGGCTGAGATGACTTTCTTGACCATTTCCTTCTATTGTAGCATCTTTACCTTTCCTTTGGTTATCTACCGTGAGAGTTCCCTTCATTTCTTTGAGCTGTTGCAGCTCCATTTCCATGGCTTGCATCTTTGCATTGGTGTTGGTTTTTTCCAGCTCCCACTCAGCCTTCCCTTTCTCCCATCTTCTCTCTCATGTTTCTGTCTCCTCTACTTCTCTTGTATCACGTCAGCAAGGGCTTTGTCCATATGTGTCTTCTCACCCATCAATGCCACAGTTTTGGCTTCTAGATTGTCAATTTCCCAATCAACACCAAACAGAGTTTCTTAAGGTGAATAAGATCTTAAGATATGGCTTGAGGTGGTATCCCTGCCAGGTAGGAGGTCATTGCTGTCTTCTACGCAGCCCTTTCAGTGGAGGAATTTATCCTTGACAACAACCTGTATTGAATATGATTCGAATGCTTCACATTAACTCAATCATCTTAGATATGAACAAATATGGAGTGATTACCTCACAGTTCTATAAAGTAAGAGCGCCTTTATTTCTCTTTAGAAATCTAATCCTAATACTTCTCAAGAAGGCCTTTAATACAATAAAAGTAACAAAGAAACTCCACTTTGTTCTATGTTGTATTCTCGTCTTTGCTTATGTTTAGGATCCTTACACACAGAATCAAAATCTGAAATGGGGAGCTTCAAAGCCCATTTTCTTTTTAGCTCTTAGGTTAGTTCTATCCTCAAATATAAAATAAATAAATCAGTAAATAATATTTTTTTCTTTTGTTTGCATTAGTGTGTCATGTTGGAATATGGAAGCAAGAACTAGAACTAGAAATTGGAAATGAAATAACAAGACTGAAAGACAAGAAATACCTTGAGAAGAGTGTAGACAAGACACAAGCTAGACTGATAGATTACAATGATGTGACCCATTGAATATATGGGCCAAAGTACAAGATATAAAGCAAGAGTGCTTATGGGATACTTGTAGAAGTGCCACATGGCACACACTCAAGACATAAAGACTAGACTTAGACTTAGACTTAGACTTAGACTTAGACTTAGACTAATGTAGACTAGGAAATAGTACACTTAGTGTGCACTTATCTCCAACACCCTCCTTAAGTGGACACTAGGAGTAAGACAGAAAGACAAGACTAGAAGATAGACATAAAGACTGATAGACTGAGAGACAAGATAGAAAATAAAACCAGACTGACCGGTGAAAGACAGCTATGGCTTCAATATCACCACTCTTAAACGACGGGATTTATACTCTCGAGTCTCAAAAGCTCTCCCTCACTCCCTCTCACTGGAGATGCACTAGGGCCCAGGACAAATCGTCGGGCTGGACCCCCCCGAAGGTCTTTATTCATCCAAGAAAAATCTGTTACAGAAGTTCAGCGTAGAGCTATCTCGTAAATCTCCATCTTACAAAACGTGAATAATCTCTTCTTTTACAAGAGCTTCAAGCTCCATTCAAATTGGCAACATGCCACTTGTCTAAAATCTAGACTAAATGCTATTACAAGCCACTAAGGGCCATTCTGGAGTCTTCAAAGCTCTTGGTCACACGAACCGCCTCCTAGATGCTTGTCAGGCTCCCATTTCGCTTAGGAAAAATAATCCTTCCTAGTACCTGCAACAATTAATTAAAGCGCACCACCATGGTACCCATTAATTGTTAGCGCTTTGCATGCAAATAACACACTGTGGACTAATCCTAGTCACAGTGGGCGTCCCCACTGAACACATGTGCACGTCTAAACAAATGTATATACAAATAAAAATATATATATTCTCTGGTTGACCGGAGTCAATACTCTTGATTATAATTAAAGAGCTTTGACCAAAGGTCAAGGCGCCTTAATTATAGCCAAGTCTCTCTAACCGAAGTTGGCACATCTTGGTTAATCGGGGTTAACCCTCTTGGCGCATGCCAAGTCTTGTTGACCGAAGTCAACACTCTCTGACCGCAGTCAGGTTTACTTGACTAAAGTCAAGTATCTTTGACCGTAGTCAATCCTTTGACCATTAAAATAACTTTGACCATAATTAACACATATAAAGCTCTTTAATTATGATCAAATAAATGGTCAACTGTACTTTGACTTAGGATATTTACATTGTGGTAACATCCCCTCGGCTTCTATTCAGTTGACCTCAACTGAAAAGCTTCCTTGTAAACATCCAAAAGTTGTGGATGATCGGATAGCATGTCTTTGTCCATCCACTTGGCATCTAATGCCGTATAATTCTTGAATTTTACAAGATACCTGTAAAACTCCTTACCCTGAGGGCCTTTACGTATAATATGGTACACAATTTGCTCTGGCTGAAGGACTTCCTCCAGCTCATCCACTTCTGGTGGATCTTCCAAAAGATAGTGTTTCCATGTATGGATGGCATGAATTACAGCCAATAACTCTTTCTCATAGATTCCTAAATATCTTTCCGCATCCCGAAGTCGCCTGCTTTCATAGGCTACTACATGACCATTCTGATGCAATGCAGCCCCAACACATTCTCCACAAGCATCACAATCAACATCAAAAGACTGATAAAGATCCGGGACTACCAGAATAGGCTCTGTAGTCAACTTCTCCTTGAGTGTATTGAATGCTTTCTTCTGTGATAATCCCCATGTGAAGGCTGCATTTTTCTTAGTGAGGTCATGTAATGGAGCTGCGATATCAGCAAAATGTCTGATAAACCTTCTGTAGTAAGAACACAAGCCTAAAAAGCTTCGAACTTCATGCACAGTTTTCAGCTCTGGCCATTCCTGAATGGCACGGATCTTCGTTGGATCCATTTGTATCCCATTCTTGGATATTATATGCCCCAGATAGTGGATTTCTTCCAGGAAGAATTCACTTTTCTTGCTGTTTGCATAGAGCTGATGATTTCTCAGCTCTTGAAACACTATAGCAAGATGTTCTCTGTGGTCTTCCTCTGTCTTAGAAAAAACTAAGATATCATCAAAGAAAGTACCCGTAAAATGCCTGTACTTCCGGAAGATGCGATCCATCATTCTATTGAATGTGGCTGGAGCATTTGTCAACCCAAATGGCATCACTAAGTATTCATACAACCCGAATGTAGTGCGGAATGCTGTCTTGTGCACATCCTGAGGTTGTATCCTCACTTGGTGGTAGCCAATCTTTAAGTCTATCCTGCTGAAAACTGAAGCTCCATTTAACTGATCCAGGACATCATCAATGCGCGGAATAGGGAATCTATTCTTGATGGTCATTTTGTTCAGTGCGCGATAATCGACGCACATACGGAATGAACCATCTTTCTTCTGTACTAAGAGTACAGGGGAACAAAAAGGAGACGAGCTGGGCTGAATCAACCCTTTGGACAGCAAGTCCTGTACCTGAGCCATAATCTCCTCTCTCTGAGTCGCACTGACTCTATAAGGGGGTCTGTTTGGTGGCTCACTACCAGGCATTAACTCTATCTGATGATCTTCTGGTCTCTCTGGGGGTAACTCCCCTGGCAAAACATCAGAAAAACAATCTTTAAAGTTTACCAGAAATTGAAACTTATCTTTGTCTGCATCATTCATTTCAGCATGCATATCATTCTCTTTTTCTTTTACAAAAACCATGTACGCAGAAATTGCAGACTTTATTGCTTTACCGCATGAAACATCAGATACAATGGGGATAGTGTCCCCTTTATTCCTGGCAATTAAACGCTGATTTTTCCCCCTATGCACAAACTCCAGCACTCTTTCAGGAAGAGTCAACTTCACTGCCTTGCGGTGAAACCAAGGCATCCCCAAAACTACATCATAATGTTTCAGTGGAGAAATGAAGAAGTCTTCCTGATCCACATAACTCTGAACATGAAGACGGAGCTTCCCTATCAAGGGAGTAACTGGCACAGGATTTCCACAAAACATTTGATCGGCATCCAAAGCCCTGCCTAACTCTTCCGTCTTTATTCCCAGCCTCAGGGCTAGATCCTTTGATATAAAATTATCAGTAGCCCCTGGATCAAATAAAATTAGCGCTTGCTGGTCTCTAACTTTGCCCCATGATAGCAGCAATTCTCGTTCTTCTGGGTTCAAAGCATGACCCAGTATATCAGGAATTCCCCCCGCCATTGGCTTTTGTGGTCCTCGTGGCTTCTCTGCCTCTTTTCCCTTCGATGTTGAAGGCTTTTCTGGGCACTGGGCAGCCACATGCCCCTCTTTACCGCACCTGAAGCATTTCCCATCTCTACGGAATTCCGCTATCTGTTCAGGGGTGAATAGAGATTTGCCCTTATAAGTCTTTGAAAACTGAGTACCCCTCGGCTTCTGAGGCTGAAACCCTTTCTTTTCAGCCTTGGGGTACTCTTTCTTTTCTGATTTGGTAAAATCAGTTTTCTGTTTATCAGCACGTCCTGCATGCAAGGATGGCACTGTAGATGGATCTTGTAGCGGCACAAGACTCGCTACTGAAGCTGAATGCATAAGATCTTGAATATTCTTTGCCCCCAAAGCATTCACTACTGCCTGAATTCTTGGAGTGAGACCTGCTCTGTACTTCCTCATTTGGGTGCCTTTGGAGATCTTTTTGAACGGTGCAACCTGCAAATAAGCATCCCAGAACATTTGGTTGTACCCATCCACTGTATCTCCTGCATCCATGTGCAAGCTGTCCCAGTCTTGAAGAACATGGTCTCTAAACTGTTTAGGCATGAACTGCTGGTAGAAGGCTTTCTTGAAGCCCTTCCACTTCCTTGGGGCTGACCCATCTGTGGTCAGTGCACTCCACCACGCACTAGCCGTTGCTGTCAAGTGTAAACTGACCATTCTTAACTTGGAGGATTCTGAAAATTTTTATGTACCGAATGCAGCATCAAACTGTCTGATAAACTGCAATGCTTTGTCTGTATGACTATACTGTCCATTGTAGGTCATAAACTTGACATATTTTCCTCCCTCTTTAAATTCCTTGGTCGCTTTGGAAGACTTTCTCTTCCTAGACTTCTCGTGTTTCCTTCTTTTCCTGGATGATTTATCTGATAAGGAAGAAGAAGACACAGAGGTCGAACTCGAGGTAGACGATGATGGACTAGGAGATCGGTGATGATGCCTCGATCTCTTTTTACTATGGGACCGTCTCCTATGAGATCTATGAGATCTCTCTCTCTCAGGCTGTACACGAGAGTGTGCCTCCGGCATTGGCACATCATATACTGGATTAGGCATAGCTTCTGCTTGAAACAAATGCTGAGCCGTGGGATCCCTTTTGAGATTTTCTAGCTCTTGTATACGAGTGCGTACCATCTGTTCAAATTCTTGTTGAGTTTGCGGCACATTTTTTTGTCCTGGATGTACATCCCTATCTTGTGAATCCCACTGGATAGGTGATTGATCCATATTCTGAGATCTGCAGATTTCTCACACAGTGCGGGTAACTGATGCACACTACTTTTGCTTTTCCAACAGAAAAAGTACCTCAACAAGAGGTGTTTTGCATTCACAATCTATGCCAGTACTGGCTGTCAGTTCAAGGCATATACCCACACAGTTGCCAAAGCATCAACAACTATATCGCCCTTTTCTGGCTGCTGCAGATGGCTTCAAAAGGCATCTGTTTTTTTTTTTCCTCTTTTTACTGCTCAAAGGCATGCATACTCTTTTTTTGCAAATCTCTGATTTCTCTGTTTTTCTGCTGTTTTTCTGACAGTGAAAGTCTGACAAACAGATGAAAATTAGTAGCAGAAACAATCTCTGCAACTGTCTTCTTTTTTTTTTTTTTTGTAGACAGTAACCAGATAGTATCCGGCTGGTTACTCTAACCAGACTGACTGGTTCTGGTCTGGTTAGTCTGCAGCTAGACTAACTGGACCAGTTACACCAACCAAACTGATCTGGTTAGTTTGCAACTGAACCAACTAGACTGGTCACAGTCTGGTTACAGTGACCAGACTAGACTGGATGGGTCAAGTAACTGGACCTCTAACCAGTCCACTAACCAAGGTTAGGTTGGATAAACCCAGGGTCTGCCACCTCAGCCACCTGTCTAGCTGGCACTCCAGGTCAGCTACCACATGTCCTGCCACGTCATCTGTTGGACTGGTTGCCACGTCATCTAACACGTGTCCATATGACACATCAGCAAATATCTGTGCACTGCCACGTCAGCGCCTGTGCCACGTTTACTACCATGTCATCTGCTGACCTGGCTAGACGCCACATCAACGCACTACACGTGTCTGCCACGTATCACCGCACGTGTCAGTGTATCTGTGCATAGAGCCACGCCCGCCGCACCTTGGTGACCGTCGATCTGAGCCTTCACGAAGATTTGTTGAAGGTCTTCGTCAACATCTCTGTCAGACAACAGAATAGCACACCGTGCGTTGCCTTCACAAGGTCTTCAAGGATCTCCACGAATTCCTTTGGGCATACCATCCAGCGACCTCCCTGATACTCCTTCGCCAATTAGGAGGCCAAGAATCACCAGAATCGCTCCCATCTGCGCTTACTCTCCGTCAGGGGTATCACGCAGCCGTCTGCTCATTAATTCGTGGTCACGGAACCTTTTACATCGCCATTCACCAGCTGACACCCCGCGCTTGCCAACCATTCAGTGCCCGCGTAAGAACGTCTCTTTGGGGTCATCAGCACAAGATTGCCTTCCCGATTTCCATTGTTCGTCCTTTTGCATTCACAGGACCCCTTCCTTTGCCGTTCACGATGGCTCATGGAATCTCTCCTTAGCTTCCTTTGGGAATTCCATTACGTAATTACCCAACAAGACACGACGCTGCTTGGGCTCTTGCCTAAAAGAGGAGTTGCACTTCCGGTAGGCTACCACGACCATGTACAACCCACAATTGCGTTAGCTTAAGCCATAGCTAGTTAGGCCTTTCTGTACTCCATTCACTCACGCCAACTTTCGGGTCTCGAAAATGAAATACTGGATCACGCTACGCCAAAGATGTTTTCCCCGTATAGCTTACGCAATATGTTTAGCCAGACTTGCCGCCGTGTGCATAAACACTCGCATGCTCCTCTTTATTCCAACACTTTGAATCGTCAAAAACTTCAGTAAGTTTTTGAGCCTCGGCTCTGATACCAATAAAACCAGACTGACCGGTGAAAGACAGCTATGGCTTCAATATCACCACTCTTAAACGACGGGATTTATACTCTCAAAAGCTCTCCCTCACTCCATCTCACTGGAGATGCACTAGGGCCCAGGACAAATCGTCGGGCTGGACCCCCCCGAAGGTCTTTATTCATCCAAGAAAAATCTATTACAGAAGTTCAGCGTAGAGCTATCTCGTAAATCTCCATCTTACAAAACGTGAATAATCTCTTCTTTTACAAGAGCTTCAAGCTCCATTCAAATCGGCAACATGCCACTTGTCTAAAATCTAGACTAAATCCTATTACAAGCCACTAAGGGCCATTCTGGAGTCTTCAAAGCTCTCGGTCACACGAACCGCCTCCTAGATGCTTGTTAGGCTCCCATTTCGCTTAGGAAAAATAATCCTTCCTAGTACCTGCAACAATTAATTAAAGCGCACCACCATGGTACCCATTAATTGTTAGCGCTTTGCATGCAAATAACACACTGTGGACTAATCCTAGTCACGGTGGACGTCCCCACTGAACACATGTGCACGTCTAAACAAATGTATATACAAATAAAAATATATATATTCTCTGGTTGACCGGAGTCAATACTCTTGATTATAATTAAAGAGCTTTGACCAAAGGTCAAGGCGCCTTAATTATAGCCAAGTCTCTCCAACCGAAGTTGGCACATCTTGGTTAACCGGGGTTAACCCTCTTGGCGCATGCCAAGTCTTGTTGACCGAAGTCAACACTCTCTGACCGCAGTCAGGTTTACTTGACTAAAGTCAAGTATCTTTGACCGAAGTCAATCCTTTGACCATTAAAATAACTCTTTGACCATAATTAACACATATAAAGCTCTTTAATTATGATCAAATAAATGGTCAACTGTACTTTGACTTAGGATATTTACATTGTGGTAACAGAAAACATGACAGACAAAAGATCCTGAGACACCCCTCCTCAAGTAATATCCTCATATGGGTCCACAAGGGTAGGGACAAAATGGATCTAAAACACAGTCAGATTGATAGACAAATAGACAGACAGACAAGACTAAATAGACAGAAGACTGACTGTAGACAAATAGAAAGACCAAGACACTAGAACCCCTTGACCTACATCATCGGTGGTCAAGGTGTTAGACAAGTCATAGAAGTAATCAGAAAGCCCATTTCTCATCATGTGAGGAAGGAATAGCAGGATCAGCTGATGGAGATGTTGCAGCAACATGGGCTGAGGTAGATGCAGGGGCTGATGTAGAGGTTTTGGAGTAGCAGTCCCTCTCCCGGTGATTATCACGGCCACAAATGGTGCATGGATGAGCCTTGAAACAGTCCTTCTCCATATGATTAGTTTTGCCACAATGGGTGCAAGGCTTTCTTACCTTAGAACTTCCTTTCTTTGCTAAAAAAGCAGTGTCAGTTACCTTTCGTTGTTGAGTTCTTTCTTCCTCTTGGAGAGCATTGATGATACCCTCAAGAGAAGGATTATTATGATACTTGAAGGTAGTGACAAGAGTAGCATAGGTGTCAGGTAAGCTTTTGAGAAGCACAGCAATAGCAATGTCTTCGGAGATGGGAGACTTGACTGACGCAAGCTGAACCATAAGACTGCGAAGATAATTGACATGAGAGGCTATAGTAGCTAGGAAATAGTACACTTAGTGTGCACTTATCTCCAACATGTCATTGGTTTTCTCTTATTTGTGTTGGTTTATCTTTGTTTCCTTTTTGTTTAGGATTAATCTCTCTCCTCACTCTTTTCTTATTTTCTGCTTTGTTTATTCCTTTTTGTTATCGAAATTTTTGCTGTTTGGGTGGGTTAGTAAGTGCTAGGTTTATGCGACAAATTCTGAGATCTCGTGAAACCCATATGGCAGCTTATGCTTGGGTAGCGTAGTTTTATTTTTATTTTTGTACTTTACTCATAATTTTGTCTAAAGTCGTTTTCTTTGTACTTTCACTTGTTTTATGAAAATTTACTTTGTATATTCTAGTTTTATGAAGGCATATGTTCAAGAATTTAGTTTGAATAGCTATCAGTCATCAATGTAGAGTCTATATCACGGCGGAAGGGTAGTTTGTAATCGTACCCTAACTATGTTTATGATGTATTGTGCCACTTCCAAAAGTTGTTTCTAAATATTGTGGTTACGTAGAGTCTTCAAAAGACATTAAAATTGAATGGTTGTTTTTGTTTTTAAAGTTCTACTATAGTTTTTTGAATTGCTTCTCTAAATATGTGTCGAACTACCATGCAGGCAATCAAGTACACCGAGGGCCTTTGTTGGGTGATGCGTTACTATTACCAAGGCGTGTGCTCTTGGCAGTGGTAAGCTTGGTTCCAAAGCTCGTTTAATCGAGCAAGCAATAGAAAACAAATGCAGATGATTGCTAAAAATGAAGTTAACCCTCATTTCTCAACATTGGTAACTTGAAATTGCTGACATGGTCATTTTAGCATGTTGTAACGTGGTGCCCTTTTTAAAGTTCTGAGTTTCCATCTCAATTGTATATTTATAGAACACGGGGACCCAAGGTTCAAATCCAAGACGATTAAGAGCTATGTTTGGAAAGTAGATGAAAGTGGAGCACCTTAATCTTATGTGTTTAGTATTCAAATGGGAAGGTGGTGTGATGAGAGAGAGAGAGAGAGAGAGAGAGAGAGAGAGAGTATTAAAAGTATTTGGAAAATCAAAGGGTCTATGAGACTAAAAAAGACATGATACAATGAGTTGAGGGGTGGAGCCTTTGAATGGGCATCAACCACAAGGAAAAATCCATGATCATAATGATATTGATACATAAAGAGAAGAACTCTTAGAGCTCACGGAGAGTGTGAGGACTTGTGGCACTGTTATGAACATTTGGGGAGGGTTGGTTAAGAAGTCAAGCCTAAGAGAGGGTTGGCGATTGTGAGGCTGTTGTGGCAGGATAGAACCCATAATGGGACATTGACAACTATCAGTATATGTGGTCCATTGTGGTCTCATAGCAATGGCTCTGCCATGAACATCTTCGGGAGGCCTCGCGGGCCTATGAGACAAAGTACAACCAAAGAGTGACTCATACAAGCCCTATCGGCTGAGGCAAACGGCACAAGGCCCTTGATGACTGCTATGCTAATAATTCAAAACTCAAACACTCGAGACTGGTGCTCAAAATACACATATCCAAGTGCCATGATGGCGCTCTCGTGGAATGTGAAGATGTCTCGTATCTGTCTCTATGAAGTCATCTCTCGTTGTGGTGGTGTGCGTGGTCTCCATGATCTATGTATCCGATGGGCCATATCAAGAGTGGTGCCTCGGCTCGACGGTCCCCTTTGAGGAGGGCTGAGATCGGTTGAACCTCCATCATGCGTGCTTTGGTCACTCTCTGCATCGTGCGAGGTCTCTGGGTCTTAGGCTGAGCCGTTCCCCGTAGTCTCTTTCTGTTGACCCACTCTACTCTCATGTCAGCTATCTCCTCGTCCTCCACTCCACTATGTCTCGGGAGTAACTCGAATGCATAGAAATCGAGAAAGAAAGAAAGAAAGAAAGTGTATTATTGTCCACTAAAGGCCAAAATGGGCCCATGGGACATCAAGAACTCTGCATACAAGATAGCACAAAATCAACGTGCCACAAAGAAGAGGCATCGTCGAATATCATCTAAGTGCTACGCAATACAATGCAAGTGAAAGTACATAATGTCAAATCTGAGCCTAAAAACAAAGTAAACTAGATGGAAGGAAACCGCCCCTGGGTGCAAAATGGGGGGATGAGTACAATATGCCAATGCAAAGATACAAGTCCAGGTGTCACGGAGTCTGAGAACCAAAATAATACTGGAAATCCTGTCCATCGACTCTGCCTCCTGCTATGAGAGAGAGAGAGAGAGAAGAAGAAGAAGAAGAAGAATATATTATCGTCCTCTGAAGACCAAAACCGGCCTATGGGACCTGAGCAATACAATATCACAAGTACATGAAAGCTCCTCCCGAAGATGGGAGGGTGGAAAGAGAAACCACCTTCTAGGATTCAGGTGGATTCCTATGCTTGAAGAGCTTATACACAAATGTTCCTAAAGCTGAAGGTGACCCTTTATGCAGCAAATCAGCCAGTTTGTTATGTCCCTCAAGGAGGTGATTGAACTCTTCCCTAATGTGTGCATAGTGAGGGCATATCATTACCATGTGTTCTTCTGTTTCAACCATACCTTGATCACATAGTTGGCATATTCTACTCTCCCTTGGCATCTTTTTCCATCCCCCTGTTTCTATTTGCAGCTGGTGTGATCGGGTGCGAAGTGAGGCTAAAGCCCACTGCTATAGGTGTACATATGTACTTCTGCGTTGTTGTCTCCCTTCCTGTATAAATTGACCAATATTCGGGGTTGATATATGTGCGATAGTACTCAAATTTATCTTTGTTTTCTGCTGTTTGCCATTTCCTGTGTAGTGCATTCAGCAGGTCATAATGAAAAGCCTCTTCATCAATCTCCTCTGAAGAGTAGTTTAAATACTCTTCTACTTCCCACTTCTTGAACCATTTTTTTAGGTCCTGTGCCCATCCGGATGTCAAAATCTTGCCCTTGTTTGTCTTTTGAAGCTTCTGACTTTCTTTCCATGCTCTCTTTGGTAGCCTTTCATTATCCATGCCCTTGACCTTTGTGATGTATCTGAGTACTCTCTTCAGAGCATGTAGCTCTATGGGTATACATCCTGTCTCTAGGAGTAACAAAGAGTATGGTGTAGTAGCCTTGATGCCCAGGTGCCTCCTAATGAAAGACTTTTGCATTTTCTCTATCTCATTCCACGTTGATGGAGATATACTCCCACCCCATACCTCTACTCCGTAGAGTACTGTCTGTATCACATATGCCCCAAAGATCATATTTCGTACTTGCCACCTTCTCGTATTGCTATTGTTGCACTCATTTTCAAATTGGAAGTATTTTGCCCATCCTGCATCAAGTCTCCGTTGCACACAGCTGTTCCATCTATTATTGGCGGGGATTTCAATACCCAAGTATTTGAATGAGTGCACTGTCTCAATGGGTTGTCCTTTATATAAGATTTGGAGGGGGCTGCTTGGCTGTATAGTCTTGACTATCATGAGTTTAGTTTTGTTGACATTAATAGCCATCCCACTCTCTGCACAAAATATGCTGAAGATATCCATCATTTTTTGCATCTTACTTTCACTATCAGTGAAAACAACCACATCATCTGCGTAAAGAAGCAACCAAATCACGAGACCTGCTAGATGAGGGCTGTATAACTCATCTTTACATGCTTCTTCATTCACCAACTCCTCAAGTCTATCAATGCATAGGCCGAACAAAGTGGGTGAGAGCGGACATCCTTGTTTTACCCCCATATTACTATAGAACTCTTGTGACATCCCATCCTTACATTTTAGTTGACATTTTACTTTCTCATAAAGTCTAAAGACAGCAAACCTTATTTCCTCGGGCACCCCTATGCATTCCATTCTCTCCCATAGCACATCCCTAGGCACTGTATCAAATGCCTTCTTAAAGTCAATGAAACAACAGAAGAGTGGCTTCCCCTTGAGGCGGCTTTCCTCCATCAAAACTCGAAGAGTGACTAGGTGATCCACTGTACACAGTGTTTTGGTCTGAAACCAGCTTGTCCCATTGCTCTTTTATTTTCTTTCTCTGCCCAAGCACTCAATTTTGCCTCTACTATTGTGCTATATAGTTTGGCTAGAGTGGAACATACCATAATTGTTCTGTAATTTGTTAATTGATTGCGGTCACCCCCTTTGTAGATTGGTTTGATCCAATTCTCTTGCCATTCTGTTGGGAAACCATGCATCAAAGCCTGATTTAGTGCCATTGCTATGTGCCTTTGCGTGTGCTCATTGGTCCACTTAATGAGTTCAGCCACTAGGTGTAGAGTGTCTGCTGCCTTTCCATTTACCATTTTCTTGAGGCCATCTTGTACATCTTTCAATGAGAAAAGACCCTGAGTATTACTGCTGAGAGGTATGCTCACCATGGGCCGAGCCTTGGGATGTGTGTAGCTGTTGAGCATATTCCAGCATCTGTGTTTCTGTAAAATCTCCCATAATGTCATTTGACCTTTGTTTAATTCCTTTCCATGCTCTTCTAGGATGCTTGATAAAATCAATTGCATCAGTCCATTCCTTGTTCACAATATGTGCACGTCTTTTTTTACGTGTAAGTGCATGGAGCTGTTTCTCAGCTGTTCTTTTCTCATCCCCCATTGGGATTCCCTTTAGTGCATTCCTAGCTGCCTTGCACTCAGCATCAAACCAAACATTGTATGGTAGCCCTTTCTTGCATTCTTTATTGCTCTTTTTGTACCCCAAAACTGACTTGGCTGTAGTGAGAATAGCATTTTTCAATTCTGTCCACCCAGTTTTCTGTTTTCCCAGCAGACACGTCTCTAGAGTTTCAGCGTACTCCACCTTCTTTGCCTCATTTATATGATAGTTGCATTCAACTGTTTTGCGCTCTTCTAAAGTTGCCTTGGCAAGTAATATATCAAGCTCCACATATAGTGGTGTGTGATCTGAATCAGGGGACTTTGAGCCAAGTGAGAAATTGTGAATGAGATGGCAAGCTTCCAAACCAATCAATGCATAGTCGATCACACTAGCCCCTCCACTGGCAGGGAAACAAGTAGGGGTATTTGATTTTGGGAAAAGGGCTGTGCCATTCACCACCAACATGTGCATTCCATTCATCAATTGCTCCAATGCCCTACCATGTGCATTCACTTCCTTATCCTTCGAGCATCTACACCAAATGGGGTCAATGTCTATCTCATGTTCCTTGATGTATTCTTGCTGAGTGGGATAGTGAAACTGTAGATCTCCTATCCGTGCATTGAAATCACCAATGAGCAAAACATTTCCTTTTTTGTTGAACATAGCTATATCCAAGCACAGGTCTCCAAGTGGCTGGGTTGGGTCAACCTCATGTCTTTGGTAGAAGGGAGATTCTCTATGAGGAATGTAGCACCCTGCAATGTAAAGTGGTGAGTGCATTCCTTTTACCATGATCCATATGAAGCGTTTGTGGATGTCATCTTTGGCTATGGAAATCATGTCTTGTATATGCTCCTTGTATATGCATGCTACCCCTCCTTGCCCTCGTAGGCCAACTTGCTTTTGCCAGATGGAGTGCACCACGTATCCATTAATTTTAGGAATTCTGCATATGTCCCTTTCCCAAGTCTCTGCGAGAAAAATAATGTCTGCATCATGCATAACTTCATTCAATCCAGCCCCTTTATGCCAAGGGAAACCTCTACAATTCCAAAACATGATCTTCAACTTCTTTTGGGTTCCATAGGCCGCGTGTTCCTAGAGGGCCTGTTCAGCTCCTTGCTCTTTTTTTTTTATTCGGGCCTCATACATACGTCTCCTTTCTTCTTGCTGCTTGGGGGTGCGGTCTTCTGTCACGTAGAAAGATGTTCCCTTTAAGTAAATCTTGCTGCTGTCCAAAATGATTTCTCTCTTGCGTGGGTCAAGCATGGTGCAAACAATTGCTCGCTGACTCGAATTTTCATCTCTCTTTCTCCCTACTGTGTGTGCCCCAAAGACCACAACTTCTTGCATGGCAAAGTGCTCCACAAAAAAGTCCCCTACATCCTTTGCAAGTGAGAGGGGTGTTTCCTTTTCTTTTTCTACTAGACCTCGTATGACAATGTTCTGTGATCTTTTTTCTCTCTCTCTATACTCATCAACATCTATCTTACCTTCTGATTTTTCCCCCTTGTCTAGATGTGCATCTGGCGAGGCATGTCCATTTACTATATTTGCCCATGTCACTGAAGTGTTTGTCTGTGGCTTGCATTCTATTTGAGGCTGTGGTGCCGTATTTTCTTTCATCTTTTCCAAAGTCTGTTCCAGCTCACATAATTTTTCCTCTTGACTGATATTTTTTTCCTCCAAACTGTTTATGGAGCTCTCTTGTATGGCCACCTTTTGCTCCAAATCTTTATTTCTGTACTGTAAGTGTTGGCACTTCAAAGAGAGTGCATGTATCTCTTGCTGTTGGCGATCCAATGTGCTTTGCAGAGCTGTTAGAAACACCCAAATTCCAGATTCATTAGGAAAATTGTCTATTGTAGCTCCTTGCACTGACATGAGCGGGGCTGCTAAAATGTTTCCTTGAACAGGAATAAAAGGGACTGCTTGTCCATCTAAAATGGTGGGGGGTGGCTCATCTCCGACTGTCATTTGTAGAGAGAGAGAGAGAGAGAGAGAGAGAGAGAGAGAGAGAATAGAATATAATAGAATAGAATGTTGTATTATCGTCCTCTGGGGGCCGAAAAACGACCCATGGGACCTCATCTGATCAGAGAAGATACAAAAAAGGAAGTCTCTGTCCTCCAAAGAGGAAGGGGCGATAAAGTAACATAGTATCACTGCTTTATAGCCTACGACATCGTGCATTGTTCTCTGAGCTTAAGAATCCTACCAATATATGTGCCCAAGATAGGAGGATGTACATCGTGAGTAGGCTCACAAGATTTGAGTGCCTCTCTACGACATTCTGAAAATCTTTCCTTATGTGGGCATACTGTGGGCATGTCAATGAAACATGTGCTTCTGTCTCCACGTCTTGCAAATCACACATTTGGCAAATTCATCGATCTCTTGAAGTATCTCCCCAGGCTCCTCTCTCCACCTCTAGCATATGAGAACGGGTACGCATACTTGCAATATTACGCCTAACATTAATAGGTATGGGCATGCTTATGTATCTTTGAACATTGTCCTTTGCTTGAGCATATGTGCTCCAATAGCTGGGACTAATATGTTGGCAATAGTATTCAAACTTAGCTCTTTTCTTAGCTGATTGCCATTTATGATGCAATGCTTCAAGGAGCGCTTTTTGCAGTGCCTCCTCATCCATTTTGTCTGAGGGGCTATCTAAATATGAGGCAACTTTCCACCTTTGGAACCAGCCATGAATATCTAGCCACCATCCTGAGGATAGTATCTTACTCTTATTTGTTTTTTGAAGTCTTCTACTTGCTTCCCATGCCTTTCTTGGTAGTCTGTGTATGTCCATGGCCTTGACCTTCTTGATGTATTTGAAAACTCTTTCCAATGCCCTTATTTCAATTGGTTTGGTGCCAGTCTCTAGAAGCATGATTGAGTAGGGTGTGGTAATTTTGATTCCCAAGTGCCTTCTGATGAATGATTTTTGCATCTTCTCAATATCATCCCATTTTGATGCTGAGATACTTCCTCCCCAAACTTCCACCCCATATAACACTGTCTGTACAACATATGCATCAAAAAGGATTTGTCTAATACCCCATCTTATAGTGTCACTATTCATGCAATCATTCTCAAGCTGATAGTACTTACCCCACCCTGCATCAATCCTTCTTTGAACACAATCACTCCACCTGTTATTTGCTGGTATATCCACCCCTAGGTATTTGAAAGTTTGCACTCTTTCAATTTGCTGGCTAATACTGCATATGCCAAGATTTGAGACAGTGGGCATCCCTGTTTCACCCCCATATTGCTGTAGAATGCTGTTGATAGCCCATTTTTTCCCTTGAGTTCGCATGTTACCTTCTCATTTAGCCTGAAAACTGCTATCCTGAGTTGGTGTAGTACTTCCAACTGCAACATTCTCTCCCATAAACTGTTTCTGGGCACCATATCGAATGCTTTCTTAAAATCTATAAAGCAACAAAAAAGGGTTTTGCCTTGTAGCCTACTCTCCTCCATTAGAACTCGTATAGTGACCAGATGATCCACAATGCTGTGAGCTTTCCTAAAGCCTGCTTGTCCCCAATGGCCCTTTTTTTATGCAACTCTGCCCATAGGCTGAGTTCTGACTCAATTATTGTGCTAAACAGTTTTGCCATTGTGGAGCTCACCATTATGGTTCTATAATCGGTAAGTTGATTGCGGTTCCCTCCTTTGTAAAGTGGCTTTATCCACTAGATCCTCCACTAGGTGGGAAGCATGTTGGTACCCCTGTTTGTGGGTATAAACCTGCCCCATTCATCACGATCAAACGGAGGCCATTGATCATGGTAGTTAATGCATCACCATGTGCATTGGCCTTCTTATCATGTGAATGACGGCACCAACTATGATCTATGTGCATTTCCTCTTCTTTGTTGTACTCATGCTCTGTGAGGGGCTGAAATTGTGTGTCCCCTATACGCGCATTCATATCACCCAGCACCATCACATGTCCTTCAAGTTTGAAATGTGCCACATCCAAGCATAGGTCTCCGTATGGATCTGATGCATCTTTACCAAACCTTTGATAAAATGGGGAGTCTTGATGTGGGATATAGCATCCTGCAATAAATAGTGGCATTGACTGCGTTTTGACCTTGATCCATATATACCTTTTATGTGGATCATCTTTGCATATACTCACCATGTCTTCTAAGTGCTCTTTGCATAAGCATGCCACCCCTCCTTGCCCACGTTTACCAACATTTGATTGCCATAGAGAGTGCACTTTGTAACCATGAATTGGGGGGAGTCTGCATATGTCCATTTCCCATGTCTCAGCCAGAAAGATTATATCAGATTATTTCAAGCACGTCAGAGAGAGAGAGAGAGAGAGAGAGAGAGAGAGAGATGTATTACCGTATGCGAGAGGCCTCCGCGGCCTTTGAGACAAAGTTCACGCCAAAAAGGTAGCTCATACAAGCCACTGAGGGCTAAAGCAAAGGCGTAGCATGCAACGGTTATCTGATCGTGTAATTCACGGCAAGACCTTTTTTAAACCTTTAGAAAGGAATGAGCGTTGTTTACCATAGAGAGAGAAAGGAGGTGAGGGTAGAGAGAGAGTAGAGTCGACAACCGATTGGGTCCCTGTACCCACTGAGGGCCCCCTCCTCCAATCAGGGGAGAATATGCTTTATACTTGGAGAACTGAGAAATACAAAGAACACTCTTCAAGAGAGCATGGAACACGCTTTTGAAGAGCTCACTGTGCACACATATAGCAGACCCAAAGACCTGAGAGGCAAGGCTGACCAATACCGAGACCTTGATGCTGTCCACATTGACGTTGTAGGATGCTTCTGCAAGGCAAGGAAGAGGCTTGTGCTGTTTACAAGAATGCAGGGTTACTGCGTAAGTGAGAGAGTGAAAACTAGAAGTGATAGATCCTATGAGAGAATTGAGAGATGACTGAAATATAGAGCTGAGAGTGAGCTTTGTAAACTGTAAAGAGAGCTGAGAAAGCTGAGGAAACAGTGTCCAAACCTCTCTCTGTTTGCTGGTCCAAACCTCCGACTGTTGTGCTGTGTGGTCACCTTCAGATCAGGCTGAATTGATGGTCGAGGGACTGACGCTAGAGCAGGGCCAGATCTGAGGATCTCAGGGTCTGCAGAGGAGGCTGAAGTGGAGCTGTAGGAGGACTGAAGGCAGGAGCAAACTGAATGAGAAAATAGGGCAGCCAAGGGGCCCTTTTATAGGGCTGGGCTGAGCCAACCCAGTCTGTAAACAGACCGACTCAGTCTGTTTTACAGACTGGTTGGCCTACAACCAGCCTATAAAAAGCCCTCCCTGGCTCATTTGCCAGGGGAGTTTTTGGGCAGCCTTTGCAGGCTGCCTTGCCTGCTTTGTCCAGCCTTTGGGGACCCTAAAGGGACTCCTAACCTAGGCTAAGACCTAAACTATAAGATGGAAACACTTAACCTACTGTTCTCCAGTGGATACTAGTGAACAAGAACTGACTACTGAGTTGACCTAAGGCTGAGAGACTGACCTACGTAGCTTCTTGACTACCTTGGGCAAGGGCTCACAAAGGGGTCACAGCATACGACAAAATCTCCTATCTGGGAACTATAATGCACTTGTCGATGTAGCCAGTGTGTCACCTTGCACCCAAGTGTAGGGGTGCATGTGACATTCTCTCCTTTACTTGGCGGTAGGTTCATTGCTTCCAAGTAGTCCGCCAATATCTGGGGAAACTCCTGGAAAAAATCTTCGTCCAACCACACTGCTTCATGGGTACCTTGATCACGGAACTTGGTGTAAAACTCTCAGATCTTGCGTCTTGACCCATGCTTGAATTTATGAAGAAGGATCTGTTCTGGTTGGAAAACTTTGGCTTCATCAAGAACTTCAGGTTGTTGCTCGTCGGAAATCTCTGAAAGAGGCGGTCCAAAAATATGGCTTCAACCAAGCTACATGGAACACGTTGTGCATAGTCCAACTGTATGGTAGGCGTAACTTCGTTGAGAAATCGTTGATCTTTTGAATAATAGGGAATGGTCCGAAACTCCTGAAGGACAGCTTAGGGCATCGCTTGCCAACCTGCTTCAATTGCTTGATAATGCGTAAATACACCCATTGACCCTCTTTATACTGGACATCTATGATCTTGTCTAGATTTATTAGCTTGGCGTGTATACGATGCTTGAGCTTTGGCGATGCGGCTTTTCACGGACTCCGTAATCTCTGCCGTGGATTCAATGGTTTTGTTGGCTTCAAGAGATGGAGACATCATCCGGGTGAGGAGTGAGGTAAATCGCCGTCCAAATGTTGCTTCATAAGGTGTGCGACGAATACTCGAAGAATAGGTATCGTTCAGAATGGCTTGCACAAGCGGAAGAAACTGCTCCCACTTTCCCTGAGCATCATGACAATATGATTTCAAAATATCAAATGCCATACCATTATACTTTTCCGTCTCGCCGTTCGATTGCGGATGGAAAGCGCTGGACATCTGCAGCTTAGTACCAAAATTATCAAACAAGGCTCGTCAAATGTTAGAAGTAAACTTGGAGTCCCTGTCGGATGTTATGTTCTTTGGCAACCCTCCAATGGGATACCAATACTTGATAAACAAACGAGCTACATCTTTAGCGCTGGCCATTTGTTTGCAAGGAATGAGCGTACAATCTTTACTAAAGCGACAAACAATAGTAAGACATTGAGTATTACGAGTACCTGCGGATGTTGGAAGTGGTCCCACGAAATCCATACTTATGTCCTGGAAAGGACCGTCGGGTATTGGCAATGGCATAAGGAAGCCTGCCGCTTTCTTGTGCGAAGCCTTGACATTTTGGCATATTTGACAATTCTGCACATAGCTGTATACGTCCTTCCGCATCTTTGGCCAATAGAAATAGTGCTCCAACTTCTCCAAAGTCCCGTTGATACCTCTCTGACCTCCGGTAAGGGCGTCATGGGCATCATGAAGAAGCAAATGTTGTTTGTCTTTGAGTACACATAACCTTTTCTTATAGAAAAGCCAACCGTCCTCTAATGAGTAATGGCCTGGAGCAAGCGCCTGGAACTGCGTGCCAAACTCTGCTGACTCCGCGTATTGTGCCTTCATGCTATCAAGATCATTTCCTTTGATTTTGAGCACAGTGGCCTGCTCAATGGTCTGGATGGAACCTTTCCGACTGAGAGCGTCTAGAACGGGGTTGTTGTTGCCGGGAACATACTTGATCATTCTCCCAAACTGCTGGAATATCTGACTCCACCGCTGCTGCCCATCACTCCATTGCGTACTAGGCATTGTCTGAAGCCACTTAAGGGCTTGGTGATCTGTCTTCACCGTGAAAGTCCGTTCGTACAGGAAAGGCTTCTAATGTTTTAATGCCTGGACGACACCGAGGAGCTCTCTATCATACACTGAATAGTTCTTTTTAGCATCGTTAAGCTTTCTGCTGTAGTATGCCACGGGCCTATCTTCTTGCTGTAAAACTGTCCCTATGGCGACATTGCTAGCGTCTGTGATTACGAGAAATGGATCATCCCAAGAGGCGATCTTCGTAACTGGTGCTATCGTGGCCAACCATTGCAAGTCGTGGAAGGCCTGCAAAGCTTTGCCTGTGACTTAAACTTTTTGTCTGCGTATTTTTACCCCCTTGAGTAAATTTGTAAGAGGGGTTGCGTATGTTGAGAAACCCTCCATGTGCGAGCTGTATGCTTGACACAAACCCACAAAGGATCGGATCTCCTTGGTCGTCGTGGGGACAGCCCAACTTGTGATAGCTTGGATCTTCTCAGGGTCCAATCGAATCCCTTGAGCACTAATGATGTAGCCCAAATACTGAATTTCCAGCAATCCGAATTCACTTTTCTTTGCGTTGAGATATAGTTGGTTATCACGTAATAACTGTAGGGCACATCGCACATCCTTAATATGCTGCTCGGCTGTTGCGGAAAAAATAAGGATATCATCGAGAAAGATGAACAGGCACTTCCCAATATACTCTGCGAATACCCGGGACATCATCTTGTTGAATGTTGGTGGTGCATTCTTTAGACTAAAGGGCATGACGACGAACTCGTAATGAGCTTGCTCAGTTTGGAAAGCTGTCTTCGGGATGTCAGCTTAAAAAATCCGGACTTGATGGTAGGCTTATCGTAAGCTTGTTGAGTGCTCTGTAGTCGACACATAGTCGTGCGAACTTATCCTTCTTTGCCACAAATAGAATGGGTGTAACAAAAGGCGAAGAAGAAGGTCTCATAAACCCTGCGCGCAGTAATTGAGACAATTGCTGCTCTAACTCCCTCTCCATAGACTTTGAAAGTCGATAAGGGAACTTGCTTGGAGGTGTCGAGTCTGGAAGTAGATCGATGCGACGGTCTTCCGGTCAGTTGGGAGGTAGCTGGGGTGGCAGATCGTCCCGGAGCATGATGTCTTTGAACTCTTGGAGTAGATCCACCATTGTTTGCCCCATCGGAGGAGCGGCTTGAATTGCAGTGATCTGGCACTGGACATAGACAAGTGCACACATGGCACCCTTGCGTGCGGCGCGACCTGCTTGAATATGTGAGATTAATGGAATCCTTGGTATGCTCTGATCACCGCGTATCACAACGGGCTCAGGTAAACCTTCCACAATCGTGAAGGTGTCCTGGCGCCAATCAGGCGTCTGAACATGCTCATGGAACCACTGAATCCCGAGGATCATGTCGCACCCCATCAAAGGGGTCAATATAAAATCCCACGTAAACATGGCCTTCTAAACTGAAAAAGTGAACTGGATGGCCTTATGCGTGATGTGTGTGAACAAGCCGGGGGTACCGCTTCTGCTCGTCAAACTGTAAATAGCCTCCCGTAATACCTGCTTTAGCCTTCTCATCCGGAGTCATCTTTGGCTTGGACTCCTTTTGACCAGAAGTCTGGTCGTCTTTCTTTTGGAACTGGTTGTCCTTCTTCTAATCCTTACCCGCTGTGTTGTTTGAATGCTGCGGGGCTTTGGAATCTTTCTGGACCTGCTTGGGCTTTTCTCCATTCAGCATCATCTCTTGATTCTGTGCGAGAGCCAGCGCTCGCTCGTAATCCAGCGGGTCGAAGTTTCGAATGGTAAAACGTATGTTCGTGTCCAATCCTCGAATGAATTGCTTCATCTTGGCACTCTCCATCACGCCCAAGTGTTGTGCCAGTGTGATGACCTTGTTACTGTATGTCAACACAGACAAACCATTCAGGGAGAGACGAGCGAACTCATCCTCCAGGTTAAGCAGATATTGGGGTGGGAGAAAACGGGCTTTGAGGTCGGTCACAAACGTTGCCCAGATGAAATTTGTCTTGAACGTGTTTGGGTCAGTATGCTTACTAGCCCGCCGCCTCACCTGTAAGATGAGGGGCTGCAAGGTGGACTTTATCTTGCTAATCTTGAATCCGTGCTAACGGAAAATGAGCTGCAAACTGATGAATAAACTGTAAAATTGCTAAATGGTCACACTTACCATCATACTTAAACAAAATTTGGAGTGAGTGAGTGGTGTTACCTTTGTCGATGGCGAAGCCGTGGCGGATTCGGCTGCTGCGCTCAAACTTGCCTACATAGCGGCTAACATCTGTTTGTGTTGGAGAAGCATCGCCTCTTGGTCTAGCTTTTGTTGCCTCTCTGCCTGGGCGAGCTCTGCGCGTTGCAGCGCCTCCTCATTTTTGCGTTCCTCACGCATCATCAAGAGCAGTTTTTCAAAATCTGTGGTCCCTCTTTCTTCCAGAGGCTTTTCTGCTTCTTTTTCCTCCAGACGTTGTTTTGTTTGGTCTTGCTGTCTTCTGCTTTCTTCCAACTGGGATGAATGTTCTTCGAGTTGCTGCAGCAGGACCCGATTCTGCTCTAGAAGGTTCGCCATCATTTGAGCATTTGGTGGAAGCGTATCTTGTTGGTAGTTTTTCTCCTCTTCAAAGTCTTCGCGGTTGAAATCTTTTCCTGACCCTTCCATGGCACTTGATTGTGTGTCCTTTCCGGATCTCAGGACAACCATACACTCGCGGTAGTCAAGCTGGATACAGACCGAAGCTCTAATACCAATGTAGCATGCAACGGTTATCTGATCGTGTAATTCACAGCAAGACCTTCTTTAAACCTTTAGCGAGGAATGAGCGTTGTTTACCATAGAGAGAGAAAGGAGGTGAGGGTAGAGAGAGAGTAGAATTGACAACCGATTGGGTCCCTGTACCCACTGAGGGCCCCCTCCCCCAATCAGGGGAGAATTTGCTTTATACTTGGAGAACTGAGAAATACAAAGAACACTCTTCAAGAGAGCATGGAACACGCTTCTGAAGAGCTCACTGTGCACACACGTATAGTAGACCCAAAGACCTGAAAGGCTGACCAATACCGAGACCTTGATGCTGTCCACACTGACGATGTAGGACGCTTCTGCAAGGCAAGGAAGAGGCTTGTGCTGTCTACCGGAATGCAGGGTTACTGCATGAGTGAGAGAGTGAAAACTAGAAGTGATAGATCCTATGAGAGAATTGAGAGATGACTGAAATATAGAGCTGAGAGTGAGCTGTGTATACTGTAAAAGAGAGCTGAGAAAGCTGAGGAAACAGTGTCCAAACCTCTCTCTGTTTGCTGGTCCAAACCTCCGACTGTTGTGCTGTGTGGTCACCTTCAGATCAGGCTGAACTGATGGCCAAGGGCCTGAGGCTAGAGCAGGGCCAGATTTGCGGATCTCAGGGGCTGCACAGGAGGCTGAAGTGGAGCTGTAGGAGGACTGAAGGCAGGAGCAAACTGAATGAGAAAACAGGGCAGCCAAGGGGCCCTTTTATAGGGCTGGACTGAGCCAACCCAGTCTGTAAACAGACCGACTCAGTCTGTTTTACAGACTGGTTGGCCTACAACCAGCCTATAAAAAGCCCTCCCTGGCTCATTTGCCAGGGGAGTATTTGGGCAGCCTTTGCACGCTGCCTTCCTTGCTTACCTGTCCAGCCTTTGGGGACCCTAAAGGGACTCCTAACCTAGGCTAAGACCTAAACTATAAGATGGAAACACTTGACCTACTGTTCTCCAGTGGGTACTAGTGAACAAGAACTGACTACTGAGTTGACCTAAGGCTGAGAGACTGACCTACGTAGCTTGTCCGTGACTGTCCCTGGACAAGGGCTCACAAAGGGGTCATAGCATACGACGAAATCTCCTATCTGGGAACTATAATGCACTTGTCGATGTAGCCAGTGTGTCAACTTGCACCCAAGTGTAGGGGTGCATGTGACAAAATGGTTCACTAAGACCCTTAGTGAAAGCTAAAAAGCTAAAGTGCTTAAAAAAATGAATCAAGTGTCGAAGTGCTAGAGTAGTGAAAGCCAAATAACAGAGGAGTGTCAGGCGCTCAGAGCTAGCACTCCTAGTACATGCTTAGGTTCCGTATATCCAGGTAACCTAGTGGCTCTCTGATGAGATGTGATGAGCTCTCATATCTGTCTTTGTCGAGTTGTCTCGCCGTGTGGGAGAGGGCGTGGTCTCCTCGATCTCTGGATCTAGTGGGTTATGTCAAGGGTAATGCTTCGTCTCTGGCGGTTGCCTTTGAGAAGGGCTGAGATAGACCGAACCTCAATCGTGCGTGCTCTGGTACCTATTCATGTCGCACGTGGAGTGCGTGTCCCTTGTTTGGCCGCATCGTGGTGGACTCTCCCATTGCTAATCCATGATGCTCTCATCTCTGCAAGCTCCTCTCCCTCAGCCTCACCGGCAGGTGACTTAGATGCATAGAAGTTTGTAACAAAAGTCTGTGACCTATTGATATTGGTGATCTGTGGCATTAGTCTTTGCTGCTCTCTTATCTGTTGCATCAATGTGTCTCTCCGTCGACATATCTCAATCAGGTAGAGCCCAACACAGACTTGATTGTGAAAATGGATCAGCCGTGTAAGTGGACCAAAGCCATGCCCCTCCTAAAAGAGGCAGTGGTATCGTCCTCCTATCTTATAATAGAGTAGGCAAACACACAGGAAATGCTCCTCCGTCTCGATCTCCTCCATCTGGCATAGTGTGTAAGTCCTCTTCTCTCTGGGGCATGCCTACAGCTCCCCCTGCCTCAATCCGCAATTGATGTGATGAGACTCGCAACTGACCGATGGCGACCCTCAGTGCATGTGAGACTCTCCTGTCCTCGAGATACTGAGGTCTGATAACAAGACCGTGCTCTGAGACCCTCAGGAAGTGGTCCTAGATGTATGGAGCTGGAGGAGGTCCAACCGTATAATACGGTCGATCTCATCTCGGGGGATCATCTTGGGTGGTGCATCCAAACTGTATTGAAAATAGGGAAGTCTGTCCATCTAAATGCTGTGACTACCAAACCACGTGGATATCCGTGCATACCATACCGTATCAACACCGCTCGCTCTGCTAGTCGCCTAGTGGACTCTAATGCTAGCCTTGGTAATCTCCAATGGGATAAGGCCCAGAGTCTGTGGAGGAATGTCAGATGGCATCAACCTGGAGAGGGGTCACAAACTTGGCCTGTATAATCTGGTGGTGGATTGAATCATCCTGGATCCCATAGTCTGAATCATCCTGGATCCCATACTCCAAATCATCCTAGATCCCATAGTCACCTATAGCCTCTCAAATCTCCTCCACTCTGTCATTGAAATATCACTCCCCCAGAAGGGTGCTGCATATATGGCAGTCGGTCTCACCAATGTGTCAAAAAGTCAACCCTTCATTGGAGGGTCTTGGAAGTGTGCCTGGACGCATCACCCTTCTAGTCGGGCTAGAGCGCTCCATCCTCGTGTGAGTCGTATCGTACCTGCATGGATCATCGTGAAACTTGGCCCGGTGAACACTACCCCCAAAAATGTGTAAGATTGCACTATCTCCACAGGGTCATCATGGTATGTGAAGCTATGTTCATGAGACACTGCTTGCGAGGTGTTGAATATCATAACCTTGGTCTTCCCAAGGTTAACAGTCAAATCTCTCTCTCTACAGAACATCTCCAGAGCCTCTAGAGGATTTTGCAGTCCCTTTGCTGAGGAAGATATGAGGACAATGTCATGGGGGTATAACAATATATGCACCATCAGGTCGACTAGAAGCGAGCCCTCTCCACCCAGGCAATTGACAAAAGAAGTGATCTCATCGATATAGAGCCCGAAAAGGGTAGGCGATAGGGAACAACCTTGTTTTACTCCGATATTGCTGTCAACCCAGTCTGACATGCCTCTTTGGGCACGTATCCCCCCTTTGACAGACTCATACAGACTCATAACTCCCCAAATCATGATCTCTGGGAGTTGCAACTCTTGTAACCTATTGATCAGGCGAGAGCGTGGGATGTCAAATGGCTTACGAAAGTCCATGAAACAAGTATAGACTTTCTGATGCCTCGACTTCGCCTCCTTAATAATGGCCGGTGAAAATGTGGTCCAAGGTGGAGTGTTGTCTCCGAAAGACCGCCTGCCCAAGTGCACGCTGCCCGTGACCTTTGTGTGGCTGTTGATCTCCCTCTCTAGTATCGACCCGTATATCTTAGCCAAAGTGCGGTCAATCATAAGAGTGCGGTAGTTCCCAGTGTCCATGGGATCCTCTGCCTTGTGTATCGGTACTATGGTGGTGGTGCTCCAGGTAGGTGGGAAGCCATGGCATATGGCATGGTTGAATAGTTGTGCTAGGATCGGGGTCAAGATTGTTAGAAATGAGAGAGTGAGAGTAGGAAGCAAGAGAGCTGAACGTAGTCAAACTTTTCACGTGGAAGTGCTTTGGTGAAGATATCTGCAACATTGTCATGTGTTGACACATAGATCATACTGATCTCTCCTGCATCTGACATAATGATAGTGAACCTCAATGTGCTTCGTGCGAGCATGAAACACAGGATTCTTTGCCACTGCTATAGCACTCTGACTATCAGTGAGAATCGGAGAAGGACCCTCCAATGAAAGATGAAGATCAGCAAATAAACGACACAGTCAAACACCTGCAATTGCCGCTGTGAAAGCTGCGTTGTAGTCAGCTTCACATGAGGAGGTAGCCACTGTAGACTGTTTCTTGCTCAACCAAGAAATGCAAGCATGTCCTAGAAAGAAACAATTCCCACTGGTGGATTGCCTAGTATCATAGTCTCCAGCCCAATCTAAGTCACTGTAAGCATGCATTTGCAAGTCACCCCCCCTGGGAAACATCAAGCCAAAAGACTTTGTACCTTGCGAGTAACGGAAGATGCGTTTTACAGCCTGCCAATGCATAATCTTTGGGCTGTGCATATGCCTTCTCACCTGAGAAACTGAAAACTGAATATCAGGTCGTGTATTGCAGAGATAAATGAGGCATCCAACAGCCTGACTATAGAGTGTGACATCAATTGATTCACTCGCATCATGCATTGTAAGCTTCCGCTCCGGCTCCATGGGAGTGGACATAGGCTTGCAATCATGCATGTTGAATCTGTCCAAGAGCTTTTGTAACATACTTGGACTGAGACATAACAATGCCACGTTTCTCTTGAATAAACTGGATCCCCAAAAGGAAATGTAACAAGCCCACGTTTGACATATCAAATGTAGCTTTCAATTGGGCCTTGAAATCTGCAATTACTTCCTCATTTAATCCGGTGAGCAGCATGTCATCTACATAAGGAATATCCCCCCCATCCTTCTTGATGTAGAGGGTGCTCTCAGTTGGACTATTGTGCAGCCCCTTGCTGGTCAGAAAGGCATCAATTTTGGCATACCATGCACGTGGGGCTTGTTTCAGCCCATACAAAGCTTTATTCAGCTTGCATACCTAAAGTGCATTTTCTGAAATTTGAAAGCCCGGAGGTTGTTTGACATAAACCTCTTCCAACAAGTCGTCATTAAGGAAAGCTGTTTTAATGTCCAACTGATGAACATTCCATTCAAAATTTGCAGCCATGGCTATAACTGACCTGATGGTTGTCATCCTGGATGTAGGAGCTCTATGCCTTTTTTTGAGCATATCCTTTTACCACCAGCCTTGCCTTGTACCGATCAACGGACCCATCTGGCTTTCTTTTGACTTTGAAAACCCAACGTGTACCTATGGCATTTTTACCTGGTGGCAAATCCACAACATCCCAAGTCTGATTTTTATTATTGGACTGCAACTCACGTGCATGGCATTCATCCGATGCACATTATCTTTTTCTTCTTCAAATGTCTCAGGCTCCTCCTCATCAAGAAGAGTACCTGCATAAGCTGATTCAACTGAATGAGCTCCCTCCAGTACAGCTTCCGTACCATCTCCGTACAACTCGCGTACAGCCCGTACAGATTCGCCGTACAGCTTTCGTACAGTGCCGTACGGATCGTCGTACCTGCGCTGCAACTTCCGTACAGATTCGCCCCGTACCTGCGCTGTCATTTCCGCACCTGCCGTACAGTCCGTACGTACCGTACCGTACAGTACAGTCCGTACTTACTGTACTTTCCATAGATCTGTGTGCAGTCCTTCAGTACCACACGTGTGGCAACAATATGTTCATCCGTACAATCTGTACTTGCAGATTTACACGGGTTTCCTTCAGCCACAGGTGTTCTTTGACAGGCACATCTTGCAGAAAACCATAGTTTGGTTCAGTTGTTTGGGAGTACATTTGGGGCATTTTGTATATTGCAGACATTGCAATCATTGTGCAGTTTCGGAGCTACATCTGGAGCAAAATTGCAGATTTTGTTTAAAATTTGGGGCTTTTACAGACAGATTTGCAGATCTAGTCTGAAATTTGGGGCTTTTGTTCAAAAATTGCAGATTTGGGGCTTTTAGTAATTTTGCCCCTTTCTGGTTGCAATTTCAAGCCACAAATTGGGGCTTTTGTGTTGGGAGAGCATTTTTTGGAGTATTCAGTTCATACTGCCTTTCTTGGAGTGTTTGAAGCACTTTTGGCAGATTTTGGAGAGTTTTTGATGCTTGGACAGATTTCTGACAGTGCAAGTACAGAAATCTAAGTTGCATTTACAGCCCGTGCTTGGCTGTGTTTTTGGGAGTTGTGCATTTCATTCCCAGTAAGGGAATTCAGCTTTGTATCTGCTCCAATCTTTTTCTCAGATATGGCCCATCAAAATCAGAATGAGTTTCAGTTTGGTGGTCTTTCACAAGAAGACAAGTTGGATGGTACCAACTACTCCCTCTGGAGTTTCATGGTACGTAATATTCTGATTTCTCGAAATTTATGGGATTATGTCAATGGGGATGAGATCCGACCAGCAGATATTGCACCTGCTACCCCTCCTCAGCAAGGAGGTGGAAGAGGTCGTGCACAGGGTGCAGCTACAGGACAAGTTGTTGGTGCAGCTACAGTCAATACTCCAGAGCAGAAGAGATGGGATTCACGGGATGCCTTAGCTTTGTCATGCATCTCTCTTTCAGTGAAAAGATCTATCATTCCGCATATTCGGTCGTGTAAGACCTCCAGGGCTGTGCAAAATGCTCAATGCATAGTCCCTCATGGTCTGGTGATCTCCGGTTATGAAGCCGGAAAAGGGTAGCTCGTACATTCTGTGCAGTGAATAGATGACATGTAGTGGGTCTAGGCATGGAGGACATATCAGGTGGTGCCTGACCTGGGACATCATATAGGGAGCATGCATATGTGTGCCATACTGTTGGATCTGTAATGGGGATGGGCAACTTCCCCTTCGACAAGAGCCCCCATCCCATAGTAGGGTCTCCTCCGCGAAAGGAGCTGATCATTTCATCCATTCTGCGCATGAGGAAAGCCTGCTTCTTCCGTCGTGTCACTTGGCGTGAGATACGTTTTGCCTCTGGTGAAGTTAAGTGTTCCAGTGCTCGCTCACGTGTACGGTGGGCTCTCATCTCTGTGCACTCATCATCGAACCAAGGGTTTTGGGACATCTTCCCATCTAGAACACGCGCAAATCGTGTCGTGGGAAAGGATCTGGTGGCAACATCTTGTGTCACGGAGATAAGGGTGTCTGATGCATGCGCAAGGTCCATCCCCTCTCCAAGTAGTACTGGAAGCTCAGAAGCCAGGTGGCTCATGTACAGCGGGTCAAGAGCACGACCAAAATGAATCTGAACGCGAGTGGGTGGGGGGGGGCCCTCCTCATGGTTGGCATGGCGATCAATATGCAGAAGGTAAGATATGGGTTGTCGGCTCTGAGTGGAAGAGGAGGTACAATAAAATCATGTATCCGTGGGGCAAAGGCTAGTGGACCAAGCAGGTAGTCCACCGTACCACTCCCTCCTCCATGTGGGAAACAAGTGATTCCTCTAGATGATGGCCATCTACGAAGGCCGTTGCATATGATCAGGTCATGTATAGCCCCCAACTTGAGTAGATGCTTCCTATACGGTGTTACTAGTGCATCTGCATGTGCCCACTGCCTCACAATCCCCAGATCTGCTGCATGCATCTCCGCGGTACAATGAGAGAGAGATGTATTCCCGTCTTAGGGAGGCCTCGTGGGCTTATGAGACAAAGTAAAAACTAGTACTCAAAGCTGGTGATCAAAATATGTAACTAGGTGCCATGGTGGCTCTCCTGTGGGTTGCAAAGATGTCTCGTTTTGTGTGTTTGTTGAGTCATCTCTTGCTGTGGCACGGACATGGTCTTTGTGATCTCTGTATCGGACGGGCTATAGCAAGGGTGATGCCTTGTCCCCTCCAAGTAGAGCTAGGATGGGTTGGACCTCAATCGTGCATGCTCTGGTCTACCTCCGCATCATGTGTTCTTTGTGTCTCTGGTTTCACTGCTCCGTGCCGTCCCTTCCCTCTGATCCATGTTCTCCTCATGTCGGCTATCTCCTCCTCCTCTACTCCCCTATGTCGTGGGGATGACTTGAAAGCATAGAAGTCTGTGACATGTCGTTGCACACGGTCAGCCTGTTGTGGCACGATCACCTCCTGCTCTCTGATTTGTTGGAGTAGAGTCATCTCCATTAAATAGAGGCCAACATAAACTTGGGCATGAAAGTGAATCAGCCGGGAGAGTGGCCCAAACCATGCCCTTCTTAAAAGAGACAGTGGTACTGTCTTGGATCTCACAGTGGACAAGTGGATAGGAAGTGCTTCTCTGTCTCTACCTTTCTCAGTGTGCATAGCCTACACATCCTTTGCTCCCTAGGCGTGCTTGTGGCTTTCCTTGTCTCGATCGTTAGTTAATGGGACAAGACTTGCATCTCTCCGATGGCAATCTACAGTGCGTGTAAGACCCGTTTGTCCTCTAGACACTGGGGTCTGATAATCACCCTATCAAGGATGGTATGTTGTATTGTGAGTGAGTATGGTGCCCAAGGCTGTAAAGAAGTCCTACCAAAGTAACCCATAAACTCTGCATCGATGCACCGACAATCTCCTTTGTAAATTATGAGCACCCTTGAGTTCGTTCAACAAATCATCAATCCTTAGGATTGGAAACGCTTCATGGTGGCCTTGTGGAATTTTGTAGTCAGCTCACATATGGCATGAGCAATCCTTTTCCCCCCCATCAAAAGCACTAGAAAGGCGTAGTTGACATCTGCTTTAAGAGGGTGTCATATTTCTCAAGAAATTCATTCTTTTGTTGTGCTATTCCTTCCCTTTCCTCTTTAGAAGATGATAAAGAGCTTTGTTAATGGGCTTCCCTTTCTCTTATACGATTGTGTTGTGTACTTCTTTTTTAGGAGCCAACTAATGAGGCATATTAGCGAATATGCCAGTAAAATCCACGGGTGGTTGCTGCATACCAATATCCTACAAAAAGGGGATACTGCTTGTATGTGGCTGGGTTGACTGTCATGCATATAGGACACTATTCTTCAATTCTTTGGCCAATTACCTGGCTAGAATTAATTGCATTTTGGGTCGTGTGAGATGCTACACCGTCATTGCCTTGCACTCCTATGGGAAGTGGAGAGCCATGCCTCATCACCCTTCTTGCTAGCTTCGCCAGATGCATTGAATGGCATAGCATTAGTTGCGGCATTGGTAATGGAGCATAAAGTGCAAAAATGGGCTGGAAGGTAAGTGTCTTTTGCTGCTCAATCCTAGGGGTCGACATGTGCATAATATCCATTTGTTGTTACGAAAAGAGACACAGGATCCAAACTTTGAAGGCTGCCATGGGCATTGTCTGGCTGTTCATGAATCATTTAAGGATCTTAAGGGAATCTCATTTGGGATCTCTGAACTTGGTTATCTTAGTGTTCATACATCCCTACACTCATTGCTTAGGGTTCCATTGCTTACCACATTTAAAGCATAAAATTGTCCTCTTTCTGCTCTCCAATGGTTCTCACAAATTTTTGAGTGCACAAACTCCAAAAATATTATCTAGTCTCTTTTGTTGGCCTCTTGAAGCCTTGTTCCTTGGTTATATTCCATAACAGCATGCTTGGCAATCCATATTCCATACATTTGCTTTTGCGATAGTGGCAGGCCTTTGAAAGAAGGTGATCATATCTCTTGTCATTCATGCCGAGTTCTACCTTCATTTGCTGAGCTTAACTTTGGCTTACAAACAACAAATTCATGTAAGAATCTGTTGCATAGTACACGTTAGTGATGTATCTCATCTCACCATCGAGAAGGATTATATGGCAACAGAAAAAACATGGAATATGAACTGCTACATGTTTTTAAAGAGGTTAGACATATTTTCCGAGCTTTGAAACTAAAGTGATCATATCTCTGTCGTTTGATGTAAATTTATAATGAGCTCCACCAGCTGATCTTTACTTTGGCTTACAAAGAACAAATTCATATAAGAACTTGTTGTTGGGGTAAAGGCACATTGCCACCCCTTTCTTAAAGATAAGACATCTATGAACGTCTTAAGACAGTCATAGGGTAAAACCTAATCCTAATAAAACTAATGAGTTTGTGGTGTGGCTCATCACTTCACACCCGCACACTTAAGTCTTCTCTCTCTCACACTCTCTTCCTCTTGCTCTTCTTCCCCCTTCTGGCCCCCTCAACTGGTATCAGAGCCTCTTCTCCCTCTACCCTTGCCTACCCACACCCCTCGACCTCTACCTAGCCTCTGCAAGGGCCAACGGGCCATCAGACGACAGCGCGAGCCATCTGGTGGCAGCGTGAGCAGGGCGCGGGCGCGGGCATAGAGCGGGGCGCGGGCAGTAGTGCAGCTGCTAGCTGCAGCAGGGCGGCGCTGCGTCATGCCAGCAGCTGCATAGCAGCTGCTAGCTGTTGAGCCCTCGGGCTTAGTCCGGGCTTCGCACAGGTTCGAGTAGGTACACGGCCGTACGGCCGTCCGTACCGTTGTACGGACTCCGTACGGGCGTCCGTACAGTACGGACGTCATCGTACCTACAGGGAGCTGCATCAGGGAGAACATTCAAAATTTTTTTTTCTGGCATTCCGTACCCTGCACACGTGCGCAGGTACAGGAAGTACAGCAGGCAGAATTTTTTTTTTGGGAAGAAAAAGAAGGAGAAAGAGCTCTTTGCTCTTCACTCAGGATCATCCTTCAGTTCTCAAAACTGTGTTTTCTTGAAAGTACAGCAAGTACCTTCATTTACCTCGTGCTTGAGGTGCAGAGAACCACAGTGTGTGGTTGATTGCACAGTTATCTGTTTTCGTGAAGGAAATGCCTTGATCTTGCAGAGGATTTTTATGCTTTTACTGGGCTTGAATCTCAGTTTCCGGGTGAGCAGATCATAGGGCTTTTGCCCGACAGTTGATGCTTTGTCTGCCTTGAGGCACTGTGGTGCCAGAGAGCACACATTTGTCTCGATTTCCGCAGTGTCGAGGTGACATTTTCTTGCAGGTCACATTTCTTGTGCAACACTCAGAGAACCTCAGTTGAGCCACGCTTGGCCAGGGCGCATCGAGTTTACTCGGTCCCTAACTGTCCATCGTTGACAGTGCTCAAAAGGTTCCTCATTGAGTGTTTGTACGTTGGGATCTGTGTATGTCATTTCTACACAGGGCAGTATATGCATTACACTGTTGGTTGATTTTGTCAGAGAGATTTTCACATTGCATGCTACCTCAGTGTTGAGGTGTTCTTCACTTGGTTCAGGTGTCAGATCAAGGGGCTTTTGCCCAGATTTTGTGTGATAGCACTTGGGTTACCGACAGAAATCTTCAGATGCATTTTATCCCCTTGGCAGAAGGGTGATTGCTTGGGATTTATCCTATTTTCTGTTGCAGGTTTTGTGACAGGCTGAAGTGTCATTTTTTGTTTTGGTGTTTGCCAAGTGGCTTATGCATATTAACTCAGTGCAATACCTCATCTGAGGTGGGAGAAGTGATCAGTACAGCCAGTACAGCAGTGTTTACAGAAGTGTTTTGTGTTTTGTCAGCCAATGATGCACTGTTAAAGCACTTGTGGAGCAGCTGCAGCATTCTGAAATTACTGTTTATGCCTATTTGAGCACGGTACAGTGTGTCAGAAGGTACAGTATTTGCAGGGACATTTACTGTTTTGCTGCAGATTTTCCTGACAGTAAAAAACAGCACTATTGTGAGTGCTCTTGGCTCTTGATAGAGCAGGTTTTTTCTGAGAAATCAGAATTTTATTCAGTCTTTCTGGACTACAGGTACTTTCCTTATCTGATATGGCATCAGGGGGAAGTGAATCTTCAATTATGAACATAAAGAAACTGGAAGGAGCACACAATTATGCATTATGGGCAGAACAGTGCTTGAATGTACTTCTGTTAAAGAAGATTTCTAAGCCCATAAGGGTGAAGGGTGTCAAGCCATCTGACATGGCAGCTGATGACTGGGAAGAGCTTGATTTGTCCGCAAGGGCAGCTATCATGCTCACTATTTCTGATACTCTTGTGTTCAATGTTCAGGCTGAAAAGACCTCTTATGGCCTATGGCAGAGGCTAGAAGAGTTGTATGCCCAAAAGAGCTCAGCCAGTAAGGTTTATTGGTTCAAGAAGCTGGTTGATCTTCGCATGAAGGAAGGTACAGCTATGACCTCACACTTGAGTGAGTTCAATGCCATCTTTACACAGCTTACTGCACAGGGATTGAACCTTGATGAGGAGTTCAAGGCTACTTTCTTGTTGTGTACCCTCCCTGAGAGTTGGGACACTTTCAAGACCACCCTGTCAAATTTGAATGTCACTCTTATGTATGCTGATGTAGAGAGCTCTCTCCTTATGGAGGAGATGAGCAGGAAGAATAATGCGAGCAGCAAGTCTTCAAATGCCTTGCAGGTACAGGATAGAGGCAGGACTCAGCAGAAGGGGAGATCTGCTAGTAAGTCCAAATCCCGCAGTCAGTCCCGTGGCAAAAAGGATATTGAATGCTTTTATTGTGGCAAGAAGGGACATGTGAAGTCTAAGTGCTTCAAGTTCATACGGGATCAGAAAGCCAAGAAGGCTGAAACAAAGGATGCAGGCAATGGAAGCAAAGGCAAAGGCAAGGCCAAGGCAGATGACTTGGATGCAGTGAATGTTGCAGCAGAGGACAGTGACAGTGACATACATGATGTTTTATGCTCTTCTGCTGTAATAGCACATGCTTTGGTTATTGATGGCCATGACATGCACACCTGGCTCTTGGACTCAGGTGCTTCTTTTCATGTTACTCCTCATAGGGAGTGGTTTACTTCCTACACAGGTACTTATGGAGTTGTTCATCTTGGGAACAACTATGCATGTCAGATTGCAGGGATTGGCAGTATACAGATAGTATTCCATGATGGACGCATATTTATGCTTGATGGTGTTCGCCATGTGCCGCAAATCAAGAAAAATCTGATTAGCACTGGCTTATTGGATGACAGTGGTTACCACACCACATTTGGGGATTCCAAATGGGTGATTACTGATGGCCAGGCTGTAGTGGCTGAGGGTTTTAAGAGTGATACCTTGTACCCTCTTTATGTTTCCAGTGTGGGTAATCATGTTGTTGCCATAACCGAGCTGCCAAAGGTTTCATTGTGGCATAGCCGGTTGGGACACATGTCTGTTAAAGGAATGCAAGAACTGTCACGTTTGGGTTATCTGCCGTCTCTTTCTTTTTCAGATTTGCCTACTTGTGATCATTGCATATTTGGCAAGCATTCTGTGACTCCTCATAAGAGGAGAACTCCCCAGAATAGAGCACCGCTTGATCTAGTGCACACTGATTTGTGTGAGATGCCACAGTTATCACTAGGGGGTGCAAAATATTTTATTACTTTTATTGATGATGCCACACGCAAAGTGTGGGTCTATTTCTTGAAGCATAAGGGCGATGCCTTAGATGCTTTCAAGAAGTTTGTCGCTCAGGTTGAGAATCGGACAGGTCGTAGGCTGAAATGCCTCAGATCCGATAATGGGGGTGAGTATGTGTCACATGCCTTTGTGCAGTTTTGCGAAGCTAAGGGCATCAAACAGGAACTCACAGCCCCTCATAATGCATCTCAAAATGGTGCAAGTGAGCGGATGAATCGAACTATTCAGGAGAAGGTTCGATGTATGTTGTCTTATGCTGCATTACCCCATGGCTTTTGCGCAGAAGCCGTGCAAACATCAGTTCACATTATTAACAGGTCGCCAAACAAGGCTTTGGAGTTGAAAGTGCCAGAGGAGGTGTGGTCTGGCAAGCCACCTTCATATAAGCACTTACGTGTATTTGGCTGCGAGTGCTTTGCTCATGTACGCAAAGAACTGCGCACCCAACTGGAGCCAAAGTCTATCAGATGCATCTTTATGGGTTATGGTGACGAAGGTGAAATGGGGTACAGGTTATGGGATCCCGCTAAACGGAAGATTATACGCAGCAATGATGTCATCTTTAAAGAGGATAGTGTACACAAGGAACCCGTGCAACCTGTGGAATACAAGAGGGTTATTTATGATGATGTTGGACAGCAAAGAATGCCCATTTATATGCAGCAGCAGGCTGCTGCGGATAACCCTGTTCAAGAGGGTATACAGGCTGAAAATCAGCCAGATAATTTTGCCAATGATGCACCACTGGATATGCCAGCAGATGGGGCTGTAGAACAGCCAGATATGGTGGTACAGTCACCCGTCATGCATGACGAAGAGGCTGGACAGCAGCCTAATCCGGAACATTTTGTTAGGAGGAGCACCCGTGTACAACGGCCTCCTGCCAGGTTTGTTCCAGGAGCCAATAATGTGGCTGATTTTATCATGTTGACAGATTGTGGTGAGCCTTCCAGCTTTAAGGAAGCTATGGGAAGAACGGAGAAAAAGAAGTGGGAGAAAGCCATGCAGTCAGAAATGGACTCCCTACTTTAAAATGATACATGGGACTTGGTGCAGCTACCTGCAGGCAGAAAGGTTTTGCCATGCATGTGGGTTTACAAAGTCAAAGTGGATTCAAATGCTTTACCGAGGTATAAGGCCAGATTGGTTGCCAAGGGATTTAAGCAGGAGAAGGGCATTGACTGTGATGAGATCTTTTCCCCTGTAGTCAAGATGACTACTTTGAGAGCAGTGTTAGCTCTTGTTGCTCATGACGACATGGATTTATGTCAGATGGATGTGAAGACAGCCTTTCTTCACGGAGATCTCCATGATGAGATCTATATGAGTCAGCCAGAGGGATATGCTGTTAAAGGGAAAGAGCAGCTTGTGTGTAAGCTCAAGAGGAGCTTGTATGGACTCAAGCAGGCGCCAAGAGAATGGTACAAGAAGTTTGATGCCTTCATGCAGTCCCAAGGGTATCATAGGTGTGAGACCGATCATTGCTTGTACACCAAACGGGCAAAGGATGGCAGTTTGATGCTACTCATTCTATATGTGGATGACATGCTTATTGCCAGTAAATCTCAGCATGAGATTAGTGCTTTGAAGAAACAACTGCATAAGTCTTTTGACATGAAAGACTTGGGTGATGCAAATCATATTCTTGGCATGCGGATTACTCGTGACAGGTCCAAGGGACTTTTGTTTCTGTCACAGAAAGAGTACATTGACAAAGTACTGCAGCGCTTTAAAATGGAGGGGGGGAAGTCTATTAGTACCCCGTTGCCTCCACATTTAAAACTCAGCAGTAAGGACAGCCCCAGATCAGATGATGATAAGGCTGAAATGGCCAAGGTTCCGTATGCATCTGCAGTTGGATCTTTGATGTATGCCATGGTTGCCACTCGTCTGGATATTGCTTTTGCAGTGGGAGTCATCAGCAGGTATATGGCAAATCCAGGCAAGCGGCACTGGGAAGCAGTGAAAGGTGTCTTGAGGTATCTCAAGGGTACCAAAGACTTGTGCATATGCTATGGTAGGCAGGATGCATTGGTGCATGGTTTTACAGACTCAGACTATGCAGGGAATGCAGATAACCGGAAGTCTACTACCGGTTATATTTTCACATTTGCAGGAGGTGCTATATCATGGGTGTCTCGGTTGCAGAAATGCATTGCACTGTCAACTACTGAAGCTGAATATGTTGCAGCCACTGAGGCTTGCAAGGAAGCAATATGGCTTAATCGGCTGGTGGGAGACTTGGGCATTACAGGAGATATGCCAGTTTTGCATTGTGATAGTCAGAGTGCTATCATGTTGGCAAAGAATCCGGTCTTTCATCAGAAGACCAAGCACATAGATGTGAAATATCATTTCATCAGGGAGGTACTGGAAGACAAGCGACTTGAGCTTGTGAAGGTGCATACTGATGATAATCCTGCAGATTTGCTCACTAAGAGCTTGCCTACTGAGCGGTTTGCACATTGCCGCCACATCATGGGATTAGGATGAGACCATTCTTATTTTATGGTCTTGTATACAGTAACTGTATATTGCTGTAATTTTTATTCTTTTCTCCCCTTTAGGCACATTGGCCTTTAGGTGGGAGGTTGTTGGGGTAAAGGCACATTGCCACCCCTTTCTTAAAGATAAGACATCTATGACTGTCTTAAGACAGTCATAGGGTAAAACCTAATCCTAATAAAACTAATGAGTTTGTGGTGTGGCTCATCACTTCACACCCGCACACTTGAGTCTTCTCTCTCTCACACTCTCTTCCTCTTGCTCTTCTTCCCCCTTCTGGCCCCCTCACTTGTTAGTACACATTGGTAATATATCTGATTCCACTATCTGTGAGGCATATGGAAGGATTATCAGTTTCCTTTATGAGCAAATTTGTTTCCATTTTTATGTATGGCCTTAGGATTGCTTCATTTTTGCAGAGCTAATCTTGGCTGTCGCATGACATGTCTCTTGAATCCACTATCCAAGATCATTACCAAGGGTTGTGTCAAGTTGAGCCCAAAGGGTTTTTGGAAAGCAGCCAACGCTCAATGCAAGTTTGGCGAGGGATCCCCCGATTCTGTAACCTTTGAATAGGTTATTATGTGGGGCACTCCAAGGGAGGGAATGTATGCCTAGAATCTCAGTTTGTGGGAGGAGGAGATGTAAAGAACGAATGACTCATGGGAAACGAAAGAATAACTTTGTACTCTAGGCATCTCTTAGCCTGAAGTGCTTGATACTACCTTAAAGTGGCAAGCAAAGGGCTAAGGCCAGGAGCGAGGAAAGGGCTTGTGGCAGGCTCAGGCTTTGACTTGTGCTCCATCATCTTATACAATGAAAATTGAATTGAGAACCACCGAGCCATCGCTTGAAAACTCAGAAGCTGGTTTACTTGTATCCTCAATGGGTAGTTGCTGAGGTAAGGTCCTTTAATGTGGGACTCACAGCTTGCAATGTATAATGTGCTGGGAAGCGGTGTACAAATAGTAAATACGACATGAAAAGTGTGCTTAGAATTAAGCTAACATACAAGGTAGTTTGGCTTGTTCTTGTAACTCGAGAGAATTTATTCTTATCATAACTTAATCATTTTTTAAAACAGACATTTGTGATGGTTTGTGGATTCCTATTATGATCTACAGGTTTTACCCATACCACTATGCACCTTTTGCATCTGATTTAAAAAATTTGGATCAAGTCAATATCAATTTTTCATTGGGGAAGCCATTCAAACCATTTGATCAGCTCATGGGGGTGCTGCCAGCTGCAAGGTAGAATCACAATTTCTCTCTTTTCTGTTTCTCTTTGTTTTTTGGGGAAGCCATTCAAACCATTTGAATGGAGGTGGGTTGTAGAGGCGGGTCTTATACTCATTGTTTTTGTGATGCAGTGCATCCTGCCTGCCTGAGTATTATAGGCCTTTGATGACCGATCCAAATTCTCCAATCATTGATTTCTATCCAGCTGGTATTGTTTTTACAAGTCCAATAGTTCATTTACTAGCATGTATGGTTTGGAGCATTGTGGAGCACTTTTGCAGATTCACATTGTTCGTGCTTTGTGTATGTGCAGACTTTGATGTTGACATGAATGGAAAGCGTTATGCCTGGCAGGTATAGTGCCATCTAGGAGCTCTCTATCTGTGTGTGTGTGGAAATGATAACCTTGATTAGGCATGTGAACCATGTTATCACTTTTATGCTCTCACAGCTGCATGCTTCGAGTCATACAAGTCTAGATTCCTACTCAAGAGAGATCTCCTGTTCAGCTTTCCAGTTCTTTCACATTACAGATGATAAACTGTGTTTTTTAATCCTCATTAATATTTTGTATCTTGAGCTTTCTCGGCTTTCTGTTTTTTGGTGGCACTGCCCTTGAATTTGACACTGGCTGAGATCTGCATGTGATATGGAAGCTGTCCTTTGACATACCAGTGTAGGCTTGGATTTTTGCCGTCTTTCGGTCAATCATCTTTAGGGGCAACCTTGGTATTGAGCTATGCTTATAGCATGGGTAGAAAAAGATGAAGGAATCAAGGAATCGTAAATCTTTAGATGCTCAGCTTAGCCTATGATAGGAGACTGCCTCGGGAGAAAATCGAAGGTAATTTTTATTAGACATTACTGTCAGACGAACAAATAAGAAGAAATATTCTGCATTTGGTGATACCCCATGTTGCATTAGACATAAATTTGGTGGTGCACAGTCCTTGGCATGGTGATCACAAGGAACATGTTCACAATGGCACCACCTTTGGGAAAATCAGTGTACTTTCACATATGAAATAATATCTGTGACCTCGAATACCAATTTCACAATTCCAGATTCAATGAATTCGTCCCATTTGGCGAGTTTGGATGTGCCAATAGATTTTATTTGTTCTTTGAAGGGGAGAGGCTTGGACATGCTGAGATCCCATGCATTCTCATATCTGTTGTTGGATGCGAGCTGTCTTGTATTTGGATAAAACAAGACAAACAAACTGCAAAATCTTTTGTCAGGACATCTCAGGTAACGCTTCGTAACAAATTCAATCGACAAATATATTCGTGAGCAATTCATACGTCTACTACAAAGTTCCCAAATTGCCTAGAGGAGTCTAAATGCCACATGTACAATTTTCGACCCTTTCTTAGATGCCCCACTTCTACCCCTTGGGATACATTTCAGTCCACTTGCCCGTAGGCACAATTCACAAATAGGGGAATACTAGGCCTTTCTTATCTACTCCATGCTATTCACCCTTGGCCTTTCTTAAATGCCCCCTTTCTATCCCTTCTTGGGATACATTTCAGTCTCTTTGTCCTGAGGCACAATTCACAAATAGGAGTATCCTTGGCCTTTGGCATTGAACCTTTTGACCGTACTACATGAAGCGCAACACAAATAAATCACAAATGTCGTTCATCTAAACATAATGCCAATTGACCCTTTAGAGGTCATGTTATCTCAACTTTAAGAGCTCATGTTATCTCAACCTAATATTCCTTCCATCTTCAAGCATCAGTGTCCTCAATGGTGAATTCTAAGAATATCCTTTGCATCCAGTACATGGATTCCCAAGTCGCCTCAGATAGAAGTAAACCATGCGATGCAACCAACACCGTGGGTATCTTCCGATTGCGCACTTGCATTGTTTCTCAGTCCAAGATTCTTGTTAGTTTGCACCTCGCATTATCCTCTATCTCCTCTAACAAAACTACACTCTTAATTAGTAAGTCTCCTAGATGCAAAAATTGTTTTAAACGAGAAACATGAAACATTGGGTGCACCTGATAACCTTGTGGTAATTCGAATCTATAGGCCACCTCGCCCCGCAATATCGGGATATCGTGGTGATAATGTAACCGGCCTTCAATAAACAAAAGGGCAGTGATCTTCTTCTACTCAGATAAATAGCCACAATGCAAGCTTCAGTCACTTCAACCACTTAGTAAAACTTAGAAACAGACTTCAACAACAACAAAGGGGAGGCTAGAATGCCCCTGCTCAGTGAAAACAGTACACAATGCACCCACTGGCCCCAAATGCCTTGGCACCCCTTTTGGTATTTATTTAATGCTTCTGAATGGAAATGCTTTACACCAAGGGCTCACCTTTGTTCTGTCTGAAAATCCTCTATTTGTCTTCAAGGAATCCAAACTAAGTGTACCACTAGAATCCAATTGGCAAGGCAATCTCAGGCATCCACTTTAGACTTGACCCAAGTGAGAGGCATCCATGCATCCAAACCACTGGCAAGCTGAGCTCAAAGCAGCCTCAAGGATATCGCATCGTCCACACTATCCTTAGGCCTTTCACAGGAACAGTCTTGTCTCTTGGTGCTTGCTAGAACCTGTAGGAGACCTGAAAGGACTGCGATGAGGGTGGTAACATGGATGCCTATCTCACTAATGTGAAGGATTTGAAAGAGCAATTGGCCAACATTGATGAGATTATGCCTGATTCTCAGCTGGTTTCTAATACCCTTGATGGGTTGCTTGATTCATATTAAGGCTTTGCTACTACGTTGAGGTTGGTTGCAGGGGGTGACCAACTTGTTGCTCTTCTTCTTCAGGAGGAGCAAAGTCATGTGAATCGCAATGCTACTATGGCTAGTGATCAAGCATTTGCTGCCTATCACAAACAAAAAGGTAAAGGCAAAGTTTCAGCTGGAAAGCCCTCTCATTCCCATGCTGATCATTCACATGTTGCCTCTTCTTTAGGGGATAACAAAAAGAAGAAGAGATGTAATTATTGCAGGAAACTTGGACATGATATTTCTGAATGCAGGAAGCGCATAGCATCTGAAAAGAAAAAGAAAGAGACTGGTCTTGCAGTATCTGGTTCTTCTAGTGCAGAAGATCGACATGAGTCCGCTAATTTCGCACAAGACCACCATTGGGCATTCTTGGTTACATGTTAGTATAATCCTGATGTTCATGATGCTTGTATGGCAGTTTCAGATGTTCGTGGTGCCTAGTTCTTTGGTAGTTGTACTAGCAAGCACATCACTTGCTGCAGGAAGTTATTCAGCTCATTGGAGCTTACATCTAAGGGGGGAGTGTCACATGTGCTAATAATGCATCATATACTGTGAAAGGTATTGGGCAAGTTGCTCTTACTTCTGTCTCTGGTGGTATTGTCACTCTAGAGCATGTGCTTTATGTTCCAGGCATTCATAAGAAACTCATTTCTATTTCAGCCATTGCTACATGTGGCTTTCAGGTTATTTTTGATGGTGTGAGGTGTGCAGTGTATGATGTTACACATGCGTTTACCCTGACTTTGACTGGCACATTGTCTAGCAGTCTTTATAGACTTGATGCTTATGACCGATGTGTTAGAATTATTATTATATTCTAGCAGTGACCTATGTAATGTAATAAGTAGGTTAGGGGCACTTCTCTCTCATTGAGAGGTTTTTCCTCCTAACCACAGTTAGTTCACTAACTACGGTTAGTGAAGGATAAGGTTTTGTCACTTAGACAAAACCTATCCCACTTCTTGTATTACTCACTTCATCTATTGCAAGCACAACGTTCAGCTCTCTAGCTCTCTCTCTCTCTTTCTAACATTTGGTATCAGAGTAGCTCTCCTTCCCGGACCTACTTCCTGCTCCCACATTAGCTCTGCTCCCGCATTTCAGCCCGCTCTAGTTTCAAGGTCATTGTTCCGTACAGTTCATATGTCACGGGGGCATGAAATTCTAAGTACTTTAATGTACTACAAGACCGTGACAACTTTGGTTTTAAAAGTCCAAGCGTGGGCTTAATAATGTGTAATTAAACGCGGCATGGTGCCTAGCACATAAGGGTAATTAATCCCTAGGCCCAAAGGCATTCCAAGGAATTAAGAGAGTGGTTGTGGGAAAATGATGATGTGGCATTTCTAATGGGTCCCCTAGAGGGCCATGTACCTTCAGTGGCCCCCCTAGAGTTCCAGGTGGCTCTAGTGTCTTCTACATGCTCCTTTGCCATTCCTGGACCTTCCTGGGCCTTCTAAACTTCACATGTGTGGTTTTCTCTCTCATCTTCTCCCTTTGTTGAGATTTTGGACTGGTTTTTGAGCCTCCTTCAGCTGAATTCCGTTTATCTTCATAACTCCTCACCCGTTTGGATTCCTCGACTTCCGTTTGGCCCGATGGCTTCCCCTCTGCCTCCCCTTCGCAGTGATATGCTTTTCCCTCCGTGCGTTTGGTAGAACGGGTAGAGCTGAGCACTTCTTCTGCTGGTCGAATTTGCAAAAGTGGCTTTTTCTGGACCTTTTTGCTTCTACCGCCTCCTGGGCCTCTCCTCTTGCAAAGCTACAGCTTTCTGTTGAATTTCGAGTGGTCACACGTGCTGGTTGACTGGTTTTTCTCAGTTTTGGAGGACTTTCCGGCGATGAAACTTCTCCAAAACCTTCTCAATGCATTCCTCTCTGAAGCACACTTCTTTTGAGCCCAAGAACTCCCACTTCTTCGCGACAGAAGTGCTTCTTTTCGCATTTTTCAGTGGAATTCTTGCTGGTCGGCTCTTGTAGATGCTCTTTCTTCATGCCTTTGCACTCCTCTTTGGCTGAGAATGCAATTGGGCATTGGCTACTATGTCCTCTTGGCGATTGAGGACTTGGTTCGAGTTTTCAGGGCTTGGTGAGTTGTGATTTTGCTACTGCAGTTTCTTTTTGCCATAAGCTATTGGTTGGCCTCGTGTGCCGCCTCTTTCTTGGCTCACAAGTGCCCAGGCAGTGCTACATGAGTCATTCTTTGGTTGGGTACTTTGCTGATTTTATTTTGGAGCTTTGAAAAGCTTTGTGAATGCCATCTGGAAACCACTCAAAGAGAGTGCAGCTGGGGTGCAGTGTGATTGCATCTGGACAGCCAATGGAATTGCACTCATAAAAGAGAATGCCTTTGGGTCGAGGCGATGGGTTAAGTGCACTTATGTGATGGTGTTCTATGCTTGAAAGCCTTGCAAAGGCTTAGTGAATTGGGGCTGCATGCTCAGTTGCAGGGAAGGTCTCCCAGATGCAACTTGTAATCATTTCACTGTGAAATATAAAGAAATACCGAAAGGGGCGCCACGGTGTTTGGGGCCAATCGGGTGCACTTGTCTATGTCTGTTGAGTAGGGGCATTCTAGCCTCCATCCCTTTTTCAGTGGTTTTGTTTGTGAACAAATGGGTAAAGCCAAATGGTGATCATGCAATGGTTAATGGTTGTGATATATGCTTTGTGAGCTGTAAATAAGTGTTGAAGTGATTAAAGGTTTCGTTCCACTGCCCTCTGAGTGATTAGAGGCAGGTTTCACCATACGACTGTACGGATTCCGTACAGCCGCACAATTCTGCTCTTGCATCGCCGTCAGGTCCGTACACTCGTACAGCTCCTGCACCACCATTCCGTACTGCAGCGTCGTACAGTTCTGTCGCATTTTGTACATACAATTGTACGCTTTCGACAGCGCCGTACCGTTGTAGAGTTCCACCGTACAACTGCAGCGTACAAATGCAGTTAATAGTCCGTACTTTAGTACAGATTTTCGTACTTCTCTGCACCGTACACCGTACTCACGGATTTTGGTACAACCGCCATCTGTACTGTTGCAAATCCGTACACAGTACGAATTTCGTACATTTTGCAGGTTTTTGACCGGTTCGTTGGCATCCGTACTTTGTGCATGTTTTCCTCTTGTAGGATTACTTTGCAGTTTTTCCTTTGCAGGTTCTTATCTTTGTAGAGAAATTGGGGCTTTTGAGCTCTTCACAGGCACATTGCATTTTTTGGAGTGCTCTTGTGGAATTTTTGGGTGGCGCAAGAGGTCCGTACAGCCTGTCTGGACTGTACGGATGGCCGTACAGTTGCCGAACAGCAAATTGCAATAACATGTTGAGCCTTACAATTGTACGGATTCTGTACCAGCAGGTAGCCGCTACACACGTGAAGTGATTTCTGAGGAAAAACAGCTCCCTTCACAGTGGATGCTCCAAAATGCGGTCTTCTCGCGTCAAGATCAGGGTTTTCACAACATAAGTGCTTGGAGACGCTTCAAACACTCATGGGTGTGTAGAAACCAGCAAAACCAGCAGGAATGAGGGCTTAGAAGGCTGCCAAACAGCTTGGGAAAGCTGTCAATGGCTGAGGGAATGGATTCCCGACCTGCTCTGATACCACTGTTGGGTGTTGGAAGCAATGGAAGCTCAAAAATGGAAGCACAAAGAAGAAAAACGAGGTGATGTAATAGATTGCCGCAAAACTGAAGTGTGGAGGCTCAAGGGAGAGCCAACATAACAAAACCCTAGGGCTAACTGTCCTAACTGGACTAAGTATCCTAACTAACGTAGATGGTACATAAACTAACTGTACCAATAGTCCCAACTGACTGTAACTAGGCCTACAAGACACATACCAAGGTATAAGTGGCATCTATGGAAAACCCATGAGATGGCCTACATGGTAGAGCTTTTGGCACGGTATTGAAGTCCCCCTCAAAGTCAGCCGCATCAGTTGGTGACAGATGAGGAGGCTCTGATTGGTGATAGAGGACCTTGAGTCCATCCCAGAGTGGATCCTTCTGGAAATTCTCGAGGGGGGCGATCCACGTCAGAGGATTCATATCTCAGGATTATCGGGTTAGTGCCTCCGTTGCAGAGAGCATGGACACCTAGCTAGGGATTGTTCTCGAGGCATGAGATGACCCCCTTAACCTCGTTGCTAGCTAGATCGTGAGCGAGAGCCACAGGAGGACAGGCAGTGTCACCTGCGCAGGTAGCACTAGCATAAGAAGAAACCTTCCAAAAAGAGACTGGAACACAAGAAGAAACCTTCCTAAAAGAGACTGAAGAACCGACGAAGGTGAAAGTTGAGTGCGCTCAGTCTCAGGAAGACTAGACCATGGAGGAGTCGTCCGTCCTCCTGGTAGGTCTTGTTAGGGAAGGGACCCAGGGAACACCGGCAACTACTTAGCAGTTCCATGACCCACGAGGTGCGCAAGGTCCCGCTCGATAGGTTGACAGACTCACGTCAATGCTAAAGGAGGAGACCTCGGGCTCACAGGCCAGATCCTAGAGACCACCTGCTCTGTCTTCATCCCTGGCTTTTTCTTTCGCGACAAAGGAGGCTGCCCCCCCTCCCCCTCCTGATCCCTCTCTACTCCCACGAGTCGCCCCTCCCCCCGCCTCGGTCCTCCCTTCGCCGACACGTAGAATTATCATCCTCGCAGCCCCCCTTCTCCCCCGACCCGGCAGTCCCCCTCCCCACCCCCTCAGCATCCCAAGCTCCTTCTTAGACCATACTGGACCCTCTTCCCACGGGCGAGGGTGGGACCTCGCAGGTAGGGGCTTCTTCATCCTGTTAGAAGTGTAGCCCGCTGCCCAATGGTTTCCCTGAACACGGCTTCGCCTCATCAAGCGACTTCCCCCCCTCTCACCCCTCAGCCTCTAGACGGGCCTTAGCTCATATCCTTAGTCCTTAGCTCCAGGGTGCTCTCTTTCAAGGGAGTTTTGGAGGGTGGGGCCTTGGAACTACCTTGAGATTTCGGACTCCTATCCTCAGCCATTGGAGGTGACGCTTTTGGTTTTGCAGCCTCGTAAAGCGGGTTGATCAGTGCAATGGGCTCCCACACACATCCAGCTTGGAGGTGCGACTTCGCTTCCACAAGGGTGAAGTGGACTCCAGCTTTGTTTGATGCCATGTTGGATGATCAGTTATTGCCCATGATGGACGAGTGGATGTCTGTAGGGTTTGGATCTATGGCTCGCCCATGGTGCTGAAGTTAATTTTCAGCTGGGCTTCGCGTAGGAGAAGTTGCGCGGCCTTGCAGTAGGAGTGATTAGATTGCCACCCAAGGCAAAGCTTGATGAGTCGCACTACTGGCCACTCCAGAAGTGTGCTGAGATGTTTGGGGTGGACGTCTCCTTTCTATTGCAGTGGGCACGGAATGTAGGCGTGGATCTGGTAGCCACTCTGGTATGCTGGAGGACTGATACGGACTACTCGCCTTCCAAACCCCCAATTAAAGTTGTAAAAGGTAGTTTTGCTAGAATAAGCTCTCACTCACAGGCGAGCCTTGTTTCCTGCTTCCCCCTCCCCGTGAGTTGGAACATGCACGGGCTCCTTGACCGTGCTCGTAGTCAGCCACAGTACTTGATGCTTCCCCAGGAGTTGCAGAGGACAGTGGTCGTCCGACATTGGACTTTCTTATGATTTAGGAGCATATGTTCTCAGCGAAAGGATATCGGACGTCGTCATCACCTCCTGCTAGGTAGAGGCCCAAAGGTTTGGTCTTCAACAGTAGGTAGGAGTGGAGGAGTTTGCATCTTGGTCTCGCAAGCAGTTGGCCATGAGGTTTTTGGCCACTGAGAGCTCATTGCAGGGCAAGTAGTCTGGATGGGAGTCTGAGCAGTTGAGTCTAGGATTGGGATTATGAACATTTATGCACCCGCTTGTCGTCAGCACTGCCCTGCTTTTTGGAGCCCGTGGTAGAGAGGAGCACATGGGAACAGTTCACCTTTGCGACTAGAGGGAGGTATCCTTCGCGAGAGGTGTTGTTCACGAGGGTCCCAGGCAGCGTGCAGTTTTCATTTGGCCAGCGAAGAGTGGATGGGCTTGTGGAGCAGCTAGATAGATTCTACGTAGGGGGTTGAGCATTGCACGTGGGTAGCTCTACTGGCATGTTGGCAGGTACCACCATGTCCCCGGCGGTGCTCTTCCTCGAGCAACAGTCCCGCACCGGACTTCCTCAAAAAGGGATCTGCATCGCGGATAGCCTCCTACAGGAGAAGGTACAACGCGCAGTGGTACCTGTCGGTTGATGGGCCAGTTGAGGGATGGGCGGCTTGGGTTGCAAATGCGATCCAGAGGAGCAGTGACGAGCTTCAGTCACAGGCCTTGCGATGGAGACATGCGCTTCAGGAGCGCGAGAGAGCGCTGAGGTGGGATCTAGCTTCCATTGAGAGACTCAGGGAGCACGATGTGGCTTCGGGATCGTCATGAGGTTGCGAGACTCTTCTTAATGCTACGGAGGTTTGCAGAGTTGAGTTTTTGCATCACTCATCCCGGGCCAGATGGGTCCAGCAGGGGGACAGGATAAGCGGGAAGTCTTTTCAGACCACTAGGCCACGTTCAGCATGGACGCAACTGTAGAGGTTGTGGGATGCCCAGGGACAGATGCACTTAGACCCTCAAGAGGTCCTTTGAATGCGGGCTCTTATTCATCAATTGACTTTTGTGCCAGATGATAAGTCCATGAGGGCTTGGATGATTACGGGGTGCACCCAGGTGGGCTTGCACAATCCGAAAATAGTAAATTTGACTAAGACATGAGAAATTGCTTGACCAAGCCATAGCTTTGGAAAAAGGGGAAGGCCTTAAGGGCAAAGCAAAGAAGAAAGATGTAGATAATAACACTAAAGAAGCACCAGTGAAGAAGGATAAGCTCAAATCCGAGCTGAAGAAGGCATTGAAGGAACTGGGAATTCGTGGGAAGCTAGGTACCAATGAAAAATGGTGCAATATGTGTTCAAGGAGTGGCACACTGAGAATGATTGCAAAACCAAATATTGCAACACCTGCACTAAATTTGGGCACGATGAATCTAATTGTTGATTCAATGGCAAAATCATCAAGCATTTGCCAACCAAGTGACAATTGACACTCGGCCAACAAGTGGCAAACTGCCGTGCCCCGAGTGTTTTTTTGGTGCGATGGGCAGTTCTTGAGAATAGAGGTTCCCCTTAGGGTCCATTTCTATAGGGACACCCTCCTCTCTTTCCGTTGTCACTTCTACAGGATGGGACCAGGTGGCTAGTTACAGACAGAGTCGGAGAGCGATGGCGGGAGTGCGGGTGATTTATGGGGGTTGGAGTGGCTGCGGATCAAACTAGGCAAGGTCTGGCACATTGACCCGGACACAATACTCTCAGTTCCGGAGGGAGCAGTGTGGTGCCTTGGGCTCAGGGATGGCTGGCCTCTTCGTGATGTGCAGTGGGACCCAAGGGAGTGGTTTTGGACGGCGCGGGTAGGAGATTCGGACAGAGCGAAGGAGGTGCCTTTCTTCTCTTACGCGGCGCGCATCGATTGACGGATTAAGTTAGAGGCCAGAGCTTAGACCTTGTCGAGGGAGAGACACTGGGTAGAGTAGGATGTTGACAGGGAGGTCATCTCATGTTTCTAGCCTCGTCTTTGGACCATATTGAGACCACGCAAGATCTCCTACTTTTTTTGGTTGATGGCTCATCCACTGGCCCGTGGCTAGAGCAGATGCGAGTCGATGCCTTTGTTGTGCAGAGGGTGTGCTGCAGACGATTCCCCATTGCCTGTGGGGTTGTGTAGCTGCTCAGAGGATCTGGTTTGCCTCATTTCGCATAGTGGCTAGTACTGAGCAAATGCAGAGGGACTTCACTTGGGGGATGGTAGCATGGCTCATAGAGAGCGGGCACCCTTTTTCCATCAACATAGTGTTGCCAGCTTATAGGATCCATGGCCAGCAGGTCTCCTGGATAGAGGCCTATGATGTAGTACCGCCTTCCCTCTCACACACCTCTTTCTCACCAAAGGACAGTGTTTGGGAGACGGTGGCCAGCATTATCGCCTGGACCATTTGGGGTGCTCGGTGCAGTCAAGTGATAGGGGGACAGACGATGACTCCGGCGGCCACCCTAGTGGCCATTTGGTAGGATATCATCTTCACGCTACGCGCTACTTGGGAGCACGGCACTCCAAGATCGTCATTATACCACCTCCATTGCTGTTAACTCATGTTCCTGAGGCAACCTAGGCAATGAGCCGATGCCCTTGGAATAGGCTGTGTTTTCTAACAGCCTTTTCATTACATTTACCGTCTTCAGTCCCTCTATGGAGGTTAGAAGCACTGGGTTTTTAAAGCATTAATAGAAGTTTTCCTTTATCTGGAAAATTAATAAATTAATAAAAATAAATAAATTAATAAATCATATATATATAAGCCATTTCAAAGCTGAATGATATTAAAGGTTGTTAGTAAATCAAAATTTTCACTTGAAGATATAAAGAATATTGCAGAGTGTAAGCTCATACAAAATGTAAATAAAAAATTTTGCTCAAAGAGCTAAAGAATATTGCAAAGTGTATGTGCGTAGAAATGCAACAAAGAAGCTATAAGCATGATTATGTTGAAGCAGTGGATACTCTTTAGCCCTACCTCTTAGATTCATTGTGTACTCCCATTGATCAAAATAGTTCTTTGTATGCATAAAGACTCTTTACCCTCAACTTAATCAGACTTTCTCAACAAACTCGCACACACATGCACATTTGTATGCATGTATTTATGTTAGACATGTGAGCGCAAGTGCACCTGTTCTCTTATCCAAGAAATGACTCTCACCACCTCCTCCATCTTTCATATGCTACCAATCCTCCTGATTCAAGAAGAGGCATCCTTTCACTTGGAGGTAAGTTCCTCTCTTCTACCTTCATGTTATGTCCTTAAGGACATATAACCTTGTTCCTCTTTTATCTTAGGCTGGAAATACAGCTTTGCAATAGTATCATGTTTTTACCCAGAACTGAGGTTTGATATTGTTCTTAGTCATAATCAACACACCCTACAAAATGGGATTTGCACTTAACTCCTGCTTATGGTTGTGTAGTGGTCTACGTGATTCTTCCTTGCGTTCCTTCTTCTTAATTCTTCTTAGTTTGAGTTGTCTCTAGAACCCTCCTCCAATTCAACAAGAAGGATAGAGAACATGGTAATTAGCTGCTCCTGTCTTAGCCTAGACAATGCCTCCGTATCCTTTCTTTTCCTTCTGTTTTTGTAGCCCACCCTGCAAATGAAAAAGAGGATCACAATGTACTAATTACATGTAATAGTCGGGGGATTAGCAGCTCAAATGAAAATTTTCACTGCTGTAATACAGAGAGATAAGATTTAAGATAATTTACCGCTGACACCAACTAGACATACGTGCAGATTTTTTTACAATATAAGGTAACACTAAGATCTGAGGAGAGGGAGAAGAGACTTATGTTGTGAAGTCTATGTGACACATATAAACATCAGGGAAAATACTATATTATTTGTGCTGAAAGGGGAACCTCACTCTTATTCCTTGTGTTTTAACATTAGCAAGCCATCCTTTCAAGAATGATCAAAGGAGAGGAGTAATGTAAGGGAAAACACTTGGACTGTGGGATAGGTGTGTGAAAGAGTTACGTATTTTTGACATAAAGTGAAAATTGACACACACACAAATCATTATTTAAGACGGTGTAGGATGAATGCTTGGAATGTGAGGAAGGCAAGAATGTGTACGAGGCTTGAGGTATTTCTCAAAGACAACATCGTTACATGCAAGAAAGAATAGCTTCAGGTGTGCTACCTAAAACATGGGAAAAAATTAGGCATCTACTTGCTTGAAGGGCACTTGAGCCTCCTCAGTCGATAACAAGCACATCTTTGTCCATTGTTGAAGCAACTGTCCTAGGTGAGCATTGACCCAGGCATAAGAGCTTCAGAATTTGCAATTTTTAGGCAGTTACATAGCAAAACTGTCTACGTAAACAGAGCTCCTCATTGGGATAGTTTTCATATTTCTGCAGAGGTGCAGAACAACTTTTGGAGGAGGCTCTAGAAATCCCTTAGAAATAGAAAGGTCACTCTTTTCTTTTGGCTTTCTATTCATGGAGGGATTGCGGTGAACCTGTGGAGATCCAGTTTCGGGGCTGACCCTACTTGTCCTCGATGCCACGCAGCAGTTGAGTCAGTTCAGCATTACCTTTGGGAGTGCAGACAGGCAAGGATGATCTGGAAGGGTGTTGCTAGGATTCTTTGAATATTTCATAGAATATCCTTCTTCATGACCTAGGGATCAGTGGCATGGTTATCTCTTATTGGCCCTCAAGTGTTTTTCGAGGGACATGACTCGGACACATCCTTCATTATACGACACACACTGATGGCCATCTAGGCAAGCATGCAGGGATCCTCCAGAGCAGCTACAGCCAGGAGAGAGATTTTTTTCAAATGTTGGAGAGGATCTCTGTTCTTCTCTGAGTCTTCTTCAGGGTTGAGGTGTATTTTCAGGCTCCGCCTTGGATTTTTGTTAACTCCTTTTGAGCTTTTTTTTCTCTCATGCATGACATGATGTACTCCCGCATTTAAGCTTGCTCTTGCGGCTTTCATTCATACTTAATGAAGTAATCTTTTTGGGAAAAAAAAACTGTCTACGTAAGGACTGTGGAGGGGTTAGGCAGTCATGAAACCACACCAGTATTGCTTGAGCGGATAGGGCTTCTCCATCAAAATATCAAGTGTGTGGCCTCTCACTTGTGTTTGTGAAAGTAGCTAGGTTGCACTCAACACACATGAGACCCAGATAAATGTTAAGCTACTTGCTCAAAAATCAACTGACTAGTCTGCCTTTAGGTGGCTCTCAAATGATAAGCTACTTGCTCAGAAACCAACTCAGTGCTCTGCTTTAGGTGTCTTTCAAATGATTTCCACGCTTATCTAGGATGCCTGCAGGCTGCAGGTGGCCTCCCAACTAGCTGGTACTTAGCATAGTGGTTGGTTGGGTGGTGGAATTTGCAATGGGTGAATGGAAATGCTTGAATAGTCAGTTTCTTGTGGGTGCAAGCCTTGCTTGTTCAGGCTACATTGTGTATATGATGCCTCTGGGCTGTAGATGATATACAAGATGCATCATGCTGTCCAGTTGACTTGTGTGTGCTTTTTTGTAATTTGCCGTACTGTTTCTAAATTTCACTCTTTGGGTTTTGTTTCAGGGAGTAGCTAAGCTTCCTTTCATTGAGGAGGCCCGGCTATTGGCTGAAATTAAGAAAGTCGAAGGCACTCTAACAGTAAGTGTTGGGTTAGCATTCAGATACGCAAATAAACTAGGGCATTGGTAAAGCACCTTATTGCTATGTATGATGATTACTTGTTCCTAGTGCAATCAAATTTGCCATATGCTCAATCTTCTGAAGTGGCTTTGTAGGAATTTTCCTCTGATGTAAGTTTTTCTTGTAGAATGAAGAATTTCGAAGGAACAGTATCATGGCAGAGATGCTGTTTGTGACTTGCAGCCATCCTCTTGCACCATGCATATTTTCATTTTACGACTCTTTTGGTCATCTTACGGGCCAGCAGCGAGCTGAAGTACTAGAGAAGTTAGACCCTAGAGCAAGGTTTGTGCCTGTATTATGCAAATGTGTAGTCGTATCTATAAGTGCATAAAGTGAAGATGTGATATTTTGTTCTGTCATCTAAGATAAGAGCTGACTTTGCACATTCCATTACAGTGGATGCATGAATGGATTTATTGGATTATGCGATGGTGAAGCTTGTCCAGCGGTTTTCACATCTCCTATCGAAGGAATGCCTAACATAGTCAACAATCAAGTTCTGTAAGTCCTAACCTTCCTGCCATGTGCCTTTTCATAAACATAAATATAAGCTTCTTGGATTACGTTTGGCAAGGGAATCTTTGGTATCTCATCAGCAGAAAACTTTGCTTTGAATGTATTAATTCCAACATAACAGATCAGTTACATACAAGATGCCTTCCCCACATCTGCATATTCCAAGGCCTCCTGATGGGGTGATATTACCAAAGAAGGTCAGTTTGAAACTTTGGTTTACTTGGAATTCTGTAGCTTTGGAAACTTCTGGACTGAGCAGCATATTTTGAGATGTTCTTTTTTGGACTTACTTCTTGAGGTTTGTGTACTGGAACTTTTTTAGACTATTACTGAGCAGGATGTGAAGTTACAACCTTTGTGGCATGAAGATGATGGTCGAAGGCAGCAACGAATTCAAGATAGGTAGGATACTGACAGTTCATGGTTTTAGGATGCTATGATGCTTTTGTTGCTGGATTCTCACTTTCTAATGTTGAAATGTTTCCATATTGGCAGGCCCCCCGTGCCAGGAGCTATTTCTGGAGCACAACTAAGCGATGCCTCACATCGGCTCTTGATGAACAGCTTGCATCTAAGCAGGAATGGAAACACAGGGGTATCGATTCAGCATGCTAGCTCTTCCCATAAGTCTGTGAGTGGAATACTAGCGACACCTTCAACTTACCATGGTGGTCGCCCTGCTGGGCCACCTGGATATGAGCAAGGCTTCTTTGCAGCAGCAAGCTCAATTGAGCCTAGAACTAGTAACAATCGCAGTCACTCTCATGTAAAGGCATACTCTGCATTTGCTGATACCATGTCTGCTCATCAAGGAAGTCATGTATCTCAAGACCATTTAACAAGAGGAGGCTCTCAAACTCACCATTCTGAATATATAACTCACCAAAGTCGAGCAACTGGCTTTCCGGTGCGAGGTAGTGGTTATCATCCAGCTTCTTCCCTACCATACCCTGCAACTTTGCCCCCTTCCTACGTATCGCCAACAATCCAAGGGTCACCCTCATTGCTTCAGCCACCCATCTTTTCGCATTATCCCGCTTCGCGATATTCAAGTTCCATTACACCAGGAGGTGATTATTATAATCAAAAATCACCTCAGGCATATCAAGTGAGTCGTAGCAGTTATTTTAACAGTTCTGTGCCAGAACAATATTCAGTAGAGCCTCCTCGAATCCCCCGCGACCTTTCCCAGGTGCCCCCAAATGGTCATGCCCAGGCTTATGCCTATGGAAGTTTAGAACAATTTGTTGCTCCAAACAGGTTTTCTGCACTCGAGAACAGAAGAGGTCTCTCTGGGCGGGGAAGGGGGGGGCGCTCAAGGTTCCCAAATTGGCGCTAGATGCAATTGTGGGCTTCATTTTTGTAGCTGTTGCTGGAGGCTCTCAAGCTGTATCCAGAAAGCCTTCCAGAAGATGAATCAAGCATACATTTGGGGAAGATGCTACCTGGAATGTTGGCATTTGCAATATGTTACAAGGTTCAAGAATACTTCCAAAGAAAGAAAAGAGGTCCTGAACATTTTAGAGACTCATCAAATTGGACTAGGAAGTTGAGCTTGTGATTACACAAAGTTGTCCTGCTTCTGGCCTTAAAGGCAATTTAATTAAATTCAGAAGTGTGGAATAGGCTTTGGCTCAAATACATGGTGATTTGTTGCCAGCTTATTTACAAAGCCTGTGAGAAGGTTCTTTGAGAATAGTGGAGATTCTGTTCTGTATCATACAGAGGGCTGGTTGATTATTCTTTGAAACGAAGTTGAATCAAGTCAAGTATACTTTTGATAAATCACTCGAAGATGTAGCCAGGCACCTTTCAACAAGACTCTTTAGAGGTGACAGTCCTTTTTTACAACCCATGCAAGTTTGGAGCTTGCCATGTGAACTTAAATATTTATATTTTATCTTCCCTTAAAGGGTAGACTGGAGTTTGGGCAAGCAGGGGACAGCAGCAATGTTCGTTTCAACCTCTGGGTCCAAGCTTTTCTTCTGTAAGCTCTTCCTTTGCACTATTGAAGCTGACCTGCATTATTACTATGGTCAGCACCTACGGGAGGAGATTCAAAGTAAAAAGAATGACAGCTTTTTTTGAACGAATTTCCCATCATGGACTTTATATCCTGATTCTTTGTTCAATACCTGGAAAGATTTGGTGACTAAGCAGGTTGAGCAATAATGAAATATGTGCCTTCTTTTATCATGCACCACAGACAATTTTTGGCTTTATGCCCTCTTCCGACTTGCTGTAAGTGCTTCTATTTTCTATCTTGAGTGATGTCTTGCCTTATCAGCTAGATTGTGATAAACTCTATCTCAAGTGCGGCCTGCTGATATTCCGATAAATTTTTTCCATCTTAAGTGGGGTGTTGCCTTATCAACTAGGTTGTCAAAGCATGTTTTCGTGTTAGTGTTCGTCTGGGAGAGACTAAGTGAAATCGTATAGTCTTCACAAGCAGCTGTAGCTTGACTGAAGAGAATGTGGACTACTTCCTGATTGGCCTTCTCCTATAGTGCTAGCCTTGGTCACGGCTGAGTCTGCCCTCTGGAGTGCCGACAGAAAGTCAATACGAAGACCTTTTTATAAATGGATGCTCATGTATGCGTGGGTGTGTGGATTTGTATATGTGAGAGCACATGTTTATACCATGGTCTACACCCACTTTTGGACACTCATGATGCCAATGGGGATGTCATAGTAGCTTGTCCCTGCTATGTGTGGAGTCTGTGATTTTGAACCTCACGACTGACTATCATGAGATTGGAACTGCACACTGTGTTGTATTTGTAGAGGATGAGTTTGGGCATGTTCCTGGATTCATCTAGATATATTCTATTTTTCTGCCCTCTTGTTGCGTAAAGTGAAATGCTATCCTGCAGGGTGAAGTTGAAATACTATCATGCAGGGGTCTTTTAAGACAAAATTGGAGATCTGTAAGGCTGGACCATAAATGTAGCATGAAACATTGATACTTTGGTATAAAGAAAGAAGAATCATTTCAATAAGAAAGACAGCCGTATGTTTTATATTTTGTGCTAACAGTAACCTTAATTTCAGGTTGTGTGTCACCTATTGTGTCTGCTATCAAGCATTTGAAGATGTGGCACGTGAAGTTTGGGTCGAAGGGAGAGATGTAGGCTAGATGTGAGATTTGTACTTGCATAATACACCCTGTTCGGTTACGTAATTGTAGTGATGCATCAAACAGACCATGATGCATGTGTAGTCGATTTTTGGTAGTTAAATGAATGTGATTGTCAAGGGAGAAAAGGGAGACCACATAGATTAATTATAGTTGTTCCTACATGGCCTAGTTCATACTTGACCATAGACATAGGCCTAGATCATCTCCAAGTGGGATAGAGATGAATGTAACAACCTGAAAAACCAATGAACGGATCAACATAAACAAAGAGCTAGGGGACCTCCCAGCCATAGAATTTGTACATCGAGCCAACCTTGAGCTTGAGGTCCACAAACCATTCTAGAATCAAGATAGCGTGATAGTACGATGTGTCTCCCATACCACATGTCCTCACTGATGAAGGTGATGCCATCATGTTCCTTGCTTTGAGGGCACTATGCTTGAATCTAGGTCCTCCCAAGGCCATGGGGCCAATTAAGTCTTCACTGTATGTATAGAGGCCATGGTGTTCCTTACTCGTAGGACATGTCCTACATCATTGTCCTAATTTAGACAGTCCTGATATGATAGTTCGTCCATGCTAACTGAAGTTTAAACGTGGGCCTAGTGTTCCCTTGGTTTGAGCCCTTTGTTGTTTCAATGAGGACGAGATTCTCACACCCTTAACTAGAAAAGTTGTACGAGATGGATTAAGGATATGGATGATTGAGGACCCTTTAATATTCAAGGTGAACCGTTTTGATTTCCATATACAATGCTCTATCAATGAACACTTTCTTCTGCTGTCCTCAGAGGCTCAAGGCTTTTTGTTATCTTGCATAAATTCTGAAGTTGCATTCACCTTGATTTTTGAAGACCTTATCCAAGGTGGACATGGTTGATCTCATTCATGAACATAAAACCAATCATCCTATTGGGCCAATTTCTAATGCTATTATAAACAAACTCTTACAATTCGAGGAATTTCTTTCTACTCCTTGAGACCTCAACATATCTTTTGTAGTTTGAGTGAATTCTTTAAATTTGGCCGTTTGAATTCTAATGATTGGTGGGGTAGAGATTCGAATATTTGATTTTGGATTTACTTTCTTGCTCATAATGCCCAATGAATTTATGAATTTTTAAGACGAGAATATTGTTTGGCAATCTTGGGTTATCTACATCTGCGTGAGTCCTTTCATTACCACCATCCAATTAAAGTCATGGCCTCTCTTGGTTTTCAACAACCAACAAAATCCAAAGGAATATTGTGCCATGATTCTCTAGGATCTCTAATGGATGCAAGAGATTGGCTTTTTTCAAGTAGTCCATGTTGTTTGAGGTGTAGATGGTAAAACTCTGGTAAAATGAGATTGGTAAAGACAACAGATTGAGGAATGTATCTGTGTTGTTAGCCCCTTGAGACCCAAAGGGAGTGGTTTTTGTCTGGGACATTCTTATGATCCACCCATGTACCTATGTTTGAGAGAGAGAGAGAGAGAGAGAGAGAGAGAGAGAGAGTCATTGGACATTGTGTAGGTCTGGTTAAATTGGCAATAGATTTATATCTTCTTATCTTGTCTTCTTTTCAAAGTTACCGACTTGGCATTCTTATATATGACTATGCTTGGACAATAAAAATCTCTTTTAAGAATTCATTTATATCAACTACTTATTTTAAGGCGTCTTTCTTGCATGGGATTTCATAATTGCAATGAGTCCTTTGTCAAAATTGAGATATGTAACCTAGTATTCGTTATTTTTCAACCCTGAAAATGTTGCCACAATTTGTAATTGTTAATGTTATGCTTAGTCCTTTTGTGTTGGTGATTGTTGTCATGTCCATCTACGCTCAATGTTTTACATCTTATCATATTACATTTTGTTGATCCACTTTCTGCATATTCATGAAAGACCTTTGTATAATCTATCATACTAATCAATGGAATGTAGAATGGCTTGACCTGGAGAGCATTGCTCAATGAAAGGAAATTCTTGCAAGTTCTTGAGTGTCTTCAAATCTATTTCTAGAAATTTGCATATTTTGTCAGATGTCTATTTTTGTTGATTGATTTTATTCTTTGGTACTTGATATGCTATCGAGGCTGATTTCATCTTTCTTCAAAGATAATAATTTTCCCCAGTCAAATTATGTGGCTTTGTATGGGACTTTATCAAGAACTTTGTTTGTGACATCTAGTACTTTGTATGGGAATTCATTTATACATTTTCTTCTTTCAAATTTTTAATATCATCTTCATATATAGGATTTGGATGTTTTGAAAACTTTCTTGGCCTTGCATGTTGCCATAGACCTTGGTGACTAATTTATTTGGGACAAAGATACAATTAGAGAGCGCATGGCATGTTGCCAAAGGAGATGGTTGATAACCATTGTGGTCGTGAACGAATAGGATAAGGGACGAGGGAAGGGAGAGAATCAGTAGGAGCTTACCTTGTGCCACTATCACTCATGATAATAGGTCAAGAAAACCAAACAACAAAGAAAGAAAGACTAATGACTAGTTGTAGGAGATGTAAAGAACGAAACTGTTATCCATTGATTGGAGATTGTTGCTTGCATGTGTGGATAGCAACTTTTTCTTTGAAATAATTCCCTTTGTACTTTTTCAAAAATTAGCTTGAAGTTCGTACAATACATACATCAAAATATCAATCAACAAAATAGCCTGACATATTGGAGAAGTTGAGAGATACTAAATTTATCCATTATTATAATGTCTTGACCCATTTCATTTTGTTTAATCCCACATATTAATAAAGTCATCTAGGCTTTTATATGAAGCCCTTTTGTTCTTCCCTTACTTAAATTTAAAGAGAGCCCATGGCACATGTTGCCAAAGGGGAGGGATAGTTGCGAATTTATCGGGCATTGCCAAATGGGGATGGATCATTTAGTTGTAAATTTACAGGGCATTGCCAAATGGGTGGGTTTGTGACCATGTGTTCATGAGATTTTAAAAGGGGAGGGCTCACAACAATGTGGTTATAGACTCTTCAAAGCTAGTGCCAAAGTGGAGGGAGCACGACCATGCCACAGCATGTTGTCATAGGGCAGTGCAGTTCATGACCATGCATGCATGCATGTCATCATGAACCTATGTCAGGCTACAAAAAACATGCATGTATGGCTCAAATAATGCATGCGATTTTTAGCATCTTCTATTTGTGCATGCAAATTTACATGGTCCTCTCACACCCCCTCCCTCGTCTAGCCTACCCAACCCTACTCTAGCTTGCTTTCCCCCCCTTATCCCCTTTCCTGCACCTTCTTCCCTCCCTTTCCCTTTAGCCTTTCCTATGTTTTTCTCTTCCCCCTCCTACTATTGTGGGCTCTCCCCCCTTCCACTTTTTTGTCTTCCCCACTATTGCACACCACCCCTTCTCCTCTTTTTCCCTTTTCTTCTCTCCTCTCCTCATACCTCCCGGATATCCCTCATAACCCACTTCTTTTGCCAAACCAACCTCCTCAATGTTTTGTCTCCTCTCTTATTACAAACAACCTCCACACTCTTGCTCCTCTTGCGCTATTGTCGCCTCCCATTCCTCCATATTTCTTTCGCTCCGAGCCTCTATCTTTCTCCTTGCTACAAAGCCTCCTTGCTAGAAAAAATGCTACTTCAAAGAACTTGTAGCTCGCTTGGATGACCAAAACGTTTGCATCTTGCTTGGATAGGTTGGATCATCAGATAGCTTTTTTGGATGTTTTTTTAATGGTGGATGACCATAATGCATTCTTAATTTGACATTTAGCATGATCTTGTAAAAATTTGAGATGGCTTGTAACCTATAAAAGCTTTATAAGGTGTGATACATTGAACCGGTTTAGGTGATAGCTTGTTTACAAGTAGTCAATAGTGTTGATGTATCTACCCAATGTTCGTTTGGTATTTGGTCTTCAACCTTTGACTTCTTAGAATCTATTAAAGAATTGAGACTTTTCTTTGATAAAGAAGACCCAGTAGTAATTACTATAGTCATCAATAAAAGCCACATATTTAGTGCACCATCAATGATTTGGGTCTATGCGGAACCCCATACACTAGATGTATCAAGTAAATAGCACCTTTTGCTCTAGTTGTGCTTTTGCCAAGTTGGCTCTAGCTTGCTTTCAAAACAAAGCTCCAAATATTTTTCCAAGAAATTTTAGCCTTTGAACACCAATTGTCATATTCTAATTTTTGAGTTGTATCAAGAGTTTGAAGTTTGTATGTCTACATATTTTGTGCCATAGTTTTGAAATTCTTATATTTTGTTATCATTGTATATAGATTTGGTACTAAGGCTATCATTATGAGTAACCTAACGTCTTTCATTGCTTTTCTAACAATTTGAATTTTCTTCAATCATGCATGAAACTCCGTCGAATACTCTGTAATTTTTCTCTATTATATATTCACAATTGACAAGAGATTCTTGCTAAGATTTGAAACATAGAGTACATCATCTATCAATCCTTTCTACTTGAAAACTATCCATGGGAACTGTGTTCTTTCATTCAAGACAATAATTGGACTATATGCTTGACATTTTTCTTGATGAATCTCCTCTACCTTGAAAGTTTCCTTTGTGTTGTATCAATAACTACCTCTTAAATGTTGGTTGTCTTGATTTATATTTATTGTTTACTTTGATCTTATTATTGATGTTGATGCTAATGTTGAAGTCCACCAGCTCTATTCAATGATCCACCTCTTCCTCACCCTCTACTTGATAGTTAGAGTAACTTTGGTTGGTTCACCTAAGAACCTAGGTAGGACACCCTAAAAGGATAAGACATATTCCCACAAACTTGAACATAAGATCCATTTATATCATGCACAAAAGCCTTGAGGCCAAAATTCACCCTAGGTTTGAAAAGCCATATCACATCCAAAAAAGCTAAAAAATAAACCTTGCATGAAATTGCAATTAGATATTGAAAGAAAAATCTATCCACAACTTATCATTATATTCGGCACTTTTTTTTCCATCATTATAACTTGGCCAAAGCTCATCAGAATTGAGTGGTCTTCATCATCCCTTGAGCATATTAAACCCAACATTTTTGAAGATTTTTAAGCAGAATTACAACGTATTAATCAAGAGTGCACATTTTTGCAATTCAATCTATAATTAATTCAAATTTAAGCAACATCAACTTGGACTCTTTAGCAAACTATACATGGAAATACAAAAGGGAGGGCATCCTTGTTCTTTAAGAAAAATGGAAATATAGTGACCATAGTTTATCTAGACCAATTGATGATCCAAACGCTAATCCTACCATTGCAAATGATCAATTAGATTGAGAAAAGAATGCAAATCACTTGATCAAACCACATGTATGAAACATAAATGATAATGCTTGGACGATTGAGAAAAATCCACATATCGCAAGAAGTAGGCATGCAACCTTGTATGAATCAAGGAACCCATCAAGAATTATGACACATAGAAATCAAATCAAACAAAGATTCTGACAAGCAATGAGACTGAACATGCATATTTGTTGAGGATCAAAGACACCAAACACTAAACTTATACTTGAAATGATGAAATCTGGAGAACTAGTTCAATTCATTCTCAATGGAATAACCATTGAAAATAAATTGGCAACATGGAAGAGATACAATAAACTTTGTTGGGTTAAGAAGTACGGACCTAGGCAATTGAAGTCAGAAAAGGACAAACAAGTTAGCAAGACTTTGTAGTCTAATTAGGTCTTTGGTTGTCTTAATAGGGTTTAATTAGGTCCAATTGGGGTTCAATTATCTTTATACTTTAACCATGATTATGTAGTACTTGAATAAAGGCTACCTGCCTCATATCAATAGCATGTGCAACACCCATTCTAGCACATGGCGATCTTATCAATGTGATGATGTGGTAGGATTCTTTTTTTCCCTGTTCGTCTTCTCTATTCCTCTCTATCACCCTTCCATTGACATCACCAAGCTTGCTACTGGTGTCTACTAGTGCATTGCACAAGCTTGTTATGGGCTTGAGATGCTTGTGTTTATTGCTACCCTACTACTATGTGTGTGTGCTCTTCTTGTGCATTGTGTGTGAGAGCATGCATGTATGGCAACAATTGCTTGTGTTGGTTATTCTTGCTATTTATGTGTGTTACTTTCTAATGCTTATTTTCTTGTGTAGTTTGTGCACTATTTGTGTTTGTACCACATAGCACTAGTGCTCGGTTGATGGTCTAGTGCTTGCCCAAATAGCCCTCTACCCTGATTCTCTACCACTTGAGAAAATTTAGTGCCCCATCCATCTCTAGGTCTCCATTTGTCTCTGGCTAAACAAGAGCTACAAGTCAAACTCTGTAATGCTTAGAAGTGAAAGGATACTAGGGATCAATGCAAATATTGAATCCTCAAGGGCATCCCTATCTACTAGGGATCAATGTAAATCTTCAGCCTTTAGTGCTAGAGGTGGGGCTGGTGCTCAAACTCCTACCAAGGGTTGGCTAGAATGAGTCTCCCAAACAGATGCTACCAAACTAGATGTATACTCCTCTTCATCAATTGTGAGGCTTTCCTAGTGAGGGGGGCCTTTGAGAAGATCCACTGATGAGACTACTACCACTAACTTCCTGTGTAAGGGATGATCTAAAGAAGGCCTCTCTAAAGCAAGAGCTTGCAAGAATCTAAGGCTGAGGTCTCAATCTCACACTACTAGCTTGCCAAAAAGGGGTGTGTGCTCTGCATATTTAAGTCTAGAATGCCAAGTCCTCCCTCTCTTTGGGGTTGGATCATCATATTTGCTAGGTCATGCTAGCTCTAGTGTCCCTAGTGCCATTCCATATTGCCCACAATAATTTGTGTGCCAAGCACCTGAGCTATCCCATACAACCCCCATGGAAAAACTAGCACAAGGGTGTGTACCAAGCCTTGTCCAAGAAGACCTAGTTGGCCACAAGGGCCTGCTGTGTTGGAGAGTTTGCTTGACCTCCAATATAAAAGATTGGGCCACTCACTCTCTAGCACAGGGGCAATCTGTTGCTCCATTGAAATGTCAATTCTCACCTGCAACCTAAGTATCTCCCTATGTGACCTCACAAAATCCAACAACCAATAGCAAGCCTTAGTCCAAGACATTAGGAAAAAACGGAGCTCATTTTGGAGCCTTTTAGGTTAGACAAAAAATAGAGATCCTCCAATGAGAAAGAGGCCAACATTATGTTAGAAATGCATTTCTTTTTGCAAAAAAATAGAATTTATCTCTCTAGAGGTGCTCGATATATTGACATTTTGAAGTTTCTGCTTTTGTTTTCTAATGTGTCATAAATGCTGTACCAAATCCCAAAATAAATAAATTGACATTTTGAAGTTCGCTCAAGCATTTTTTAGTGTCATAAGTTTCTTCCCGCAGAGGTCAAAATGACCAAAATAGACACTTGACAAAAATGTGCTTAAGAAAGCAATTTGAGCACTTGGCCCCAAGCCAAGTGCCCAAATCATTTTCTTAAGCACACTCCTGTCAAGCGCCTATTCTGGTCATTCTGACCCCTTCGAGAGGCCAAACTTAGTGATTCAAAAGTCGTTTTGGGGGTTTTCACTTGCTCCGAACACAATGGTGATGCCAAAACCACCAAAGTCCATACCGAAATAGTAGAAATCCATTTGGATCCTTGGACATAGCATTTGACATACTAAAAAATGCTAGAGTGGGAATTTCAAAAAGTCAATTTATCTGTTTCACGATTTATATCTCCAATTAAATGCTTGACCATATAAATTTGTGCTTCTCACTCTAGAAATTCTTAATTCTGAGCCAAGAGATTTAGAAAATCATGAATTTCTTACAAGGCCCCAAAATGAGCTCCGCTTTTACCAATGTCTCTTGCACCTCCTTGGTCGCATGAGGAAGACGATTTATTTGGTCCAAGTGATCCTAGCCCTAGATACTAGATAGTACACCTCAAGGGCTCGTTGGACTCCCTCTAGACTCACTATCAATCCTCCATGAAAAGTGTTATCTTAAAAGTCTGAGTCTATTAGAATATCCTCTTGATGGATCGAGAGTCACATGCCAATGAGCCCATCATGCCTAGGAGTGCAAAAAATAGCCCAATCCCTTTCCACAAAAAGAAAAAAGAAGCAAAAAGAGGGCAACCCTATGGTATAGAGCAAGGGGCTTCTTCTATGTGACCCTTAATAAGCATTTGGATGCACTCCCTATATATAAAGACAAGACCCCTAATAAAAAGAAGATTTTGTGCCATTTGTTGGAACATCTAAAGGATCAACAACACTTTTTGCAATACTTGTATCACTATGTATTCCTCAACTTTGAATCCAAATTTATTGAAAACAAATTCCACATCATTTTCTCATTTGGCCAAGGAAGTTTTTGTGCCATAGTTGTGCAACAAAGCATCACTCATACTTTTTGTAATACATGTATTTCTATGACTAGTGTGTTACCAATTTGTCAATATTATGAGGTATTATCACCCATAACAAACTCTTGAGCTCATTATGGTTAAGTTTGCAAATAAAAGCCACTTACACATAAGTACTTGCTAAGAGGGCTCTATTTCCCACAATTATTACGCGGTGCCCCAACTACAAAAGGTGCCATATCAAGTTTAGTTAATTTACCACATGAGATGAGAAGCAAAGGATTTTAAAAGTTCTCATTTGAGTGTATAAGTCCATCCCATAAGCATACCAAGCCTCTAGAAAGTGCACCAAATGGAAGGTGCTTATAAAATCCCAAGACTTTTAAACAATTTCCAAGTATAAGAATGGTGAGTTCAAGGAGGCAAATTAGGTAGGAGGCTTTTGCCAATTTGAGATAACTTCCAAGCTTAAGAAGGATTAGTTGAAGGAGGTGTCATTTTCTATAATTAGCAAGGAAATCGAGTGTAAAGCTCATTGAGTGCGTGTAGGACTACACTATCCCTTTTTCTTAAAATATAACTATATAACTTTCCCATGTAAAGAAAGTGATCTATTTTTTACCCAACCTAAAGAAAAAACACTAACTCTCTACCCTAACATTAGGATTCAAAGGTAATACACTGTAATATGATGGAGAAACCAACAAATGTAAAGGGAGAATAGCTTTACTCTATAAGTCATCAAGTTCCATAATAGTTTCCATACAAATAAACATAAGCTTGACTTTATAGTCACTACAACAAAAAGTAGATTAAAAGCCTAAAGCATATTAACATATACAAAAAATCCTGCTAATAGTGGTTCTAGGATGTCAATATAGATTTTTATAGATACCAATTGTGTTGTATGATATTCTCACACATATTCACAACATATAGTTTGTAATTTTATTAGGTGGCAATTTGGTAAGCTAACAATATATGCTAATCTTGAATCTATTAACCAAGGACACTAGGGGAGGAAAGGACACATTGCAACTTGAAGGAGAAGAGCATGCCACACATCATAAAGAAAGAGCTCTTGCATGGAGGCAAGAGAAGGTGGAAAGACAAAAGGAGACAAAAGGTCAATGGAATGAGATGACTTGATTAGCAATTAAGAATCGATCATACTATTGGTTAGCAAAGGAAAGATCCAACTTGAGATGGAGAGTGGCTGAGGATGATCATGCATATTTGCTCGTGGAAGCACGGGTTTAGAATTCGTAACTATTAAAGCATAGCACGTTATCTTTCTTTCACCCCAAACCAAAGTCTCCCGAAGAGAGTTCCATTATAACACTCCATGTGGGCACGTTACCCTGCTTTCACCCCAAACCAAGGTCTTCCGAAGAGAGTTCCATTATAACACTCCATGTGGACACAAATGCGATCATACGATTACCGTTCCAATCCAAACCACTTGGCAATAGAAATCAAAACTACACAAGCGTGACGATACAAAGGCGCTTATAAAAATCCTACGACTTTAATGACGTAGATGTCGATCTCTTAAGCCTGGCGCCGTTGATAATCTAAAGCTACACATATTACGCCAGAAATTAAGTGATGAATTTCTATGGGTGATCGATTGAATATTGCTTCTGTTTGTTCAGCAGTTATACTAGTTACTCGGCAGCTTAGTAAGGCCTGCATTCGGATTTAATTGAAACATGATCCACATGCACTGGCTGTCACAAATAAATGGACATGTAAAGCTTAAGTTTGGAAATAGCATGGTTTACTCACAAGAGCTCCATAGAAATACAGAGAAGAAACATGTACATGCTTTAAGACCGCCAACTCACTCGCTAACGAGTGAGCAATCTTAATAATCAACAAAACTTTACAATCCTTGTTAGCAGAGCTATATTAAAGCTCGACATGCCTAGCAACAAAGAACAAACTTGTTGGCGAGTGCGTTATCTTCGTTATCGACAAAATTTTACAAAGAACTTCCTTGTTAGCAGAGCTATATTAAGGCTCGACAGGCCCAGCAACAAGCTACTGACTCGTTTTAACAAAAATCATCGGGCACACTTAAAATTCCTGGGATTGACTGCCAGCTTCACCCTTGGTTTTCGGGACTTTCTTGGGCAGCAGCACAGCATGGATATTCGGTAGCACACCACCGTTGGCTATTGTGACCGAAGCAAGAAGCTTTCCCAACTCTTCGTCATTCCGTACAGCAAGCTGAATGTGTCTGGGTATGATCCGCCGTTTCTTGTTGTCGCGAGCGGCATTGCCTGCAAGTTCAAGCACCTGCAACGCAATATACAACCAAGTCTCAGATCCAGAAGCAAAGCAAGAACAGGCCAGGAAAGGAAAAACGCTCGGAAAGCCCCGAAGGAAAGTCAAGAGGAAGCAGGAGCATGGGGGGCGGACCTCAGCAGCGAGGTATTCGAGGACAGCAGCCATGTAGACGGGGGCACCGGCTCCGAGGCGCTGAGCGTAGCGGCCAGCTTTGAGAAAGCGAGCGATACGACTGACGGGGAACTGGAGGCCAGCTTTGAGAGATTTGGAGACGGATTTGGAGCCCTTTTTCCTGCCACGACCGAAGGCACCAGAAGTAGTCATGGTGGGAGGACAGAGCTTAAGCAAATCGAGGGAAAGCTCCACAGACAAGCAATTCGAGCAAGAAAAGCTCCACAGACAGACACACACAGAGAGGCAAAGGCAACAGGAAGACGATAAGAAAGTTCACGTTTTGCCTCTCTTTATCTCAAATTTGAATTTGAATTTCCCGCCTCTTTTCCATGCTCCCCTCAAACCTTTGCCGTTCCCTTAAGGGTTTTTATAGACTCCTAGGCATGTTCCCACGGAGCGGCATGCTTCGTTGCCCATTTTGGGCACCTCGCTTAGAGCCTCAATGCGGAGAGCGTCGAGAGCCATTTCGGCCGGACGCTTGGCTTGCATTCGGAGTTGCATGGTTTGAAGAGATGCAAGCTCAAGCAGCACATTGGTTGGGCAGAGTGCCCCTACAGACAATACCCAATGGCCGAACAAGTCCAACACTAATCATTGAACTCAATCGGGCACTCCAATGCTACAGTTGTCGCCAACCAAGCTTGGCGTGAAGCAAAAGTGAAGTCCACACCTACACCCGAATACCTGCATATGGGTTGCAAAGAAACAGGCCCCTAGAAGGTGCCCAACGAGTGCCCATAGTTGGGCACTTTAAAAATAAGATGGGCAGTTTGGCCCTTTGCCCGACGGTGATAAAAGAGGTAGATGCAAGGACGAAGATCATAGCCATCACAAATGCAACAAAAATAGAACCAAAAAAATCAATGCTACTTGGCAGAAAGGAAAATTTGTGGCTCATTTATCTAGAGTTGCCCATCGATGGATAGATGGTAGGCTTGATCTGGTAGCCACATCATCTCTACAGTGGGACGAGTAGGGCGTAAAGCGATTGTTGCCCACCATTGTTATCATTGGTTCGTTGGAGTTCTTATGGGCATGAACCTACTAAATCTGTAAAGTCCCTCAATCACCCTTGCCCCTATGCATTTCCTCCAATCCACCTCCTAACCATCGCTTTTTAGCCCCCCTCCCAGAATAAGGGCCGATTTAGACGTGCTGGAAACTAAGAAGCTTGCTTCTGCACATGCAATTCACATTGGGTTGAAGCCAAGAGAAATAAAAGTGGCCATGCTTGTATGTTAGCAAATTAGAATCGGTCATGTGGTTTTCTAATTTGTCTTGCACCTAGAGGTCAGCCATCTACAATTGTCATTTTGTGATCAGAAGTGCAGACATGGGAGATGTTTGAGGATCTCAAGCTTTGATTTGGATTTTCTAGTGGGAGAGATGTCGCAAGCTTTCTTGGTGAGAGAGTTTATCTCTTTGGAGACATGTTAGTTTCTATAATTTACAAACAAAGTTAAAGTTAAAGTTCAGTCCAATGAAATAGTGCAGGCAAATGGAATGGAGGAAAAGTCAAAGAATAAAGGGGGGGGGGGAGAGAGAGAGAGAGAGAGAGCTTGAATCGCCATCAGAAATTCAGAATGCACATCGAGTTTACCCTTCAAACAAATAGATTTGGATTTGAAAGTATTTGAAAAGATGTCTTGTGTGTATTCATGAGATTGGTGCATGAATTAGTTGGACTTCTACCTCAAGTGTACTATTAGAATACTACTATATTCTTGCCAATAGTACATACACCATAGTGTGCTTATACCCAAGAAGTATCCATGATATGTTAATGTTTCTTCCTCCTCCCTTTGGTACATATTCAAATTGGATAAGAACTACTGTCAATGGAATGACCCCAAATGGATTGGAGGCCTCCTATTATAAGTCTATGAGAATGGCTATTCTATCAACAATCATTACATATTGCTATAGTGGTTTGAGTACATTGAAAAAAGTACATTCACATCATTTCACACACAATGATTTAAATGCATCCAACTCATGCTAGACTTTACAAATAATGGTAAATATGTGCGAGGAGGAATCAATGATTGGGGAAAGTCCTTAAATGTAACAGAGAGTCATTCAAAAAATTCCCTTAGTTTGCAAAGAGTTGCTGGACAACTTTTTATAGCTAACACATGGTCGAAAACTACAAATAATTATGTCATAGTTTGGTTGTTTGAGTAAATATCTAGGTCTTTGATTAACTTCAATGCTACTACACAAGATCTTTATGCTCTAGAGTCACAATTGTTACTCTTATACTACCAACTCAAAAAATAGCTTGATGGAAAATGATCCTAATGAATGCATTAGCATGAAAGAAGTTCTGACTAGATTGCATACACATAGGGTAGGAAGTGATGTAGCCTATGTTCAATATGCACGCTTGTTTTCTATAAGTAAGTTTTGAAGCTATTTTCAAATACTATAGTATTTTTATAGTCTCAAAATAAACGCTATACCACTAACATGGTTTTTCTTGTCTTTTTCTAAATAATAAATCAAAAGATGACTTTGTCCCAAAAAAAGCTAGATTGGCTTTGGTATCCTTTTAAATAAAGAATTTTAATCTGGAACTTATATTTCATGAGAGAGAGAGAAAGAGAGAGCTTATTAACGTTTATGAAGAAACCCCAAGGGTGTAGAGACTTTAACAAACTAGATACAATAAAAGCTAAGGTGTGGGGCCACTGAAAATGGGCACCCAACCCAAGGCTAGTATTTGAGAGAAGAAAAAAAATCCATTGCACTATCACTTGAGAGAGAGAACCCAAATGGAACACACAATGATGGGAGGCCCCTATTTTTCCATTAACAAATCAGCTATCTATCCAAATGAATGGACTAGTGCATATTATCTATGGGACCAACTCCACTGATTGGCTTAAGCTAGATAAGATGAGCTTTTTTGACAATGGCTATGAATCTAGTGAAGGTTAGTGTCATTAAGAAAGAAGAGCGATGATAGATTACTAGTAGTGTCATTGAGAAAGAAGAGCGATGATAGGTTGCTACTATTGCTCAACATGAAAAAACTATCCAAGTCCCTCCCTCTCCTTTTTAGCCTCCAAGAGGAAGCTCATTGTTTGGAAATTGCAATAGTCACTCCCTTGGTTTGTCAAAGGGTAGAGGGGAGATGTCTAAAGCCCTCATGTGATTGTCCACTCAAGGTCCAGTGTATCAAGTGCACTTTGGGTCTCTACAATGCTAGTCCGTTGCCATCCCTTTGCTTAGGTCACCAAAGAAAAAGCATGTGATCATCCTAGGCTTTGATGGTCTCTCCTATTTTGTTTGTGCTCGTATGAGCTTATCCCTATGCCTTTGGGCCTTAAGGAGGAAAACATCCATGTGTCATTGATTAGAATGTTCCAAGATTCTGAGAGGGTCAAAACCACTCTTAAAAGAATAGCGATGTCATCCACAGATCTCATAGTACATTGGACAATGTTATACCAATCATACATGGGAAGCTATATATATGTGTATATAGATAGATAGCTCAAGCTCAGCTTTACACATTATCATGCCACTTGTCCACCTTATCTCACCTCATCCTTATCTTCTCGATCTTTCTCATCACTCTGATCCAATAAGATAATTCTCTCATACTACCACTCTTCCACTGATTACATACAATATGCTTATGCATCAAATATCTCAAGACCCCCCCCCCCTTTTAAGCTATGTTGGTCATTATCATGTCCATTGTCATCATGGATGTAGTGTTAATTTCATTGATGAATTTAACCCCGTGAGACCCCTATCAACTTATAAGTTGTGATGTAACATGGATGCATGATCTTTAGCTCCCCTGGATACATCATATGGTGCCAATAGTAGCTATTACATTCTTGATTTTAGAATAAACGATCAATGGATGGTGATACATGATGAGAATTATATGAATTTGACTTTTAGATCTAATGTGCTCAATAGATAGAGCATGAGCTATTGATCAGTTCTTTTTACATCACTATAAAATTCCTTATGGATCAAAATTTAGGCTCAACTAAAATTTGAGAACCTTGTCCAAAAATATGATGTGGCATGTGGGTGACGTGGCTATTTGAGCTCACATGCTCTTTACAAACTTGTGCCTAGCAATATCGATGATACATGCTGATATGGCATGTTGATTAGACTATAATGATAATGAGGCTACTACTACTAGTGTGTCTTGTGGATAAGCTGATGATGTGGTAATTTGGATAAGAGATCTGCATGCCAAATTCTTATCGAAAAGTCAAAGTTTAAGAATTAGCATGTCAAATTCTTAAACTTTGACTTAACCATAGCCTTTACATTAACCCTATTTATCACATGGCAAATCAGCCATGTGGCCTAGGTTGAAGAGTAAAGAAAACTCACTACAAGACTATGGGAATAGAGATGGGTTTAAGAAGGTTGTCGTCATGTAGCGTTGAGATTTTTGGGAGCTTCAACACTATGATGATGGAGGACTCATCATGCATCCAGTCTATTGTGGTCGATGATATGCTTAATGATGTTGAAGTTGCATAGATTCTTTAGTCAAATGCTTGTTAATTGCTTAATTGTGTCAATAGGCATAGTTGTCATAAGTCGCTACCTAGTTGAGCATGCAATTACTGTGAATCCATCTGTCCTTTAGTTGTTTGCCATCCTATGTTGTTGGAGACTTGTGTAGTAGTTGAGGCCTTTCTTTGCACCAACTTTTCTTCCATTATAATAGTCTTAGATTAAACGGAATCTGCACTTGCTTCCTCCACCATGGGTAGCTTGAAGAAACCTCAAATCAATTAGCATGTGGGAATAATCTCACCTATTCTCCCTAATGAGATTTTGAGTGGGAATAATCTCACCTACTCTCCCTAATCAAAGACACTAATCTACCTAGATAACCAAAGCTTTGATATCATGATAAAATACGAGCATCAATCACCACAAATCCCAGCATTACAAGAACAATGTAATATCGAAGGACAATTGAACCATACAAGACATAATATAAGCACACTCAAAGCAATCTATTGCAATGTCAGATCAATCATGCAATGGGAGGGTTGATATATAGATAGCCTCAAGGTCACCTTTACACATCATCATGCCAGTGTCTACCTTATCCCACCTCATACTTATCTTTGCATAACTCATCCTTATCTTCTGCCCACCTCATCCTTATCTCTGCATAACTCATCCTTATCTTCTAGATCTTTCTCATCACTCTCACTCATCCAATAAGATAAATTTCTCATACTCCACTCTTTCACTCTTCCATTGAGTACTAGAATACGCCTATGCAATCAAATATCTCAACTTTTTGAGTGTAGCTTGGTGGTCCAATAGACCCCTTCTTCGAGATCTATAAGCAATGATCTTTATAGAAGTGTTGTTTTACCAAAATCCCAAGAGTTTCTAGCGACATTGTGTATATGTGGAGCTACAATGGATCCTCTCTAATGACCTACTTCACCACGTGTACATGAGTAGAATGGATGGAGCCTCAACGCATGTTGAAATAGTGGCAGTCTATCCATCCATGGTTCCAAGTGTATAGCCCATCTACGCACCCGACCATAGTAGCTCCTTCGATTCCATTTTGTCTCCAAGCCCATAGATAAAGTCAAGGCTAACCATGGCAATCTATGCCATTTGGATGTCGTGGTACCAAAGTCCCTAACTCTATGTCCAAATTTCCCTTTTCAAAAATTTGCCTCTATCTGTTCTTCTTAATTATTAATTTTTTCCCCTTCTAATTTTTTCCTTCCTGACTATTTAAAGACCACCACCCAGCTCTCTACCCTCACAATCTCCCTAGCTCTATTGTGTACTCGCTTCCACCCTCCCACAGTCTTCTATACCACCACTAACCTCTGCTCACTTCCCTTTGCCTACACGCTTGCCATGCTATGAGCTCTCTACCCCGTGCACCATGCCTCATACTCTCAGCCTCTCACCCTTTGCATTGTGCAGTCTGCCTCGAGATCCGGTACGTAACCCATGTGTTGCTCTAGTCCCCGACCACCAGCATATGTGCTACTGAACTACTCGCATTTTGCTACTTACTGATTGGATGGATGCTGCTCACACATCTATGGCTTTTAAAGCCCTTTGGCATGCCTCACATTATGAGTACCACTCCGCACGGTCGCCAAGACTCACAGGTTCAAGTCCATGGCCTACCTTTCCTTTTTTGCAGCTTACGCCTTCCCCCCTCCTCTCTAATTATTTAAATTCTTCCCTCCCCGCCCCTCTCTAAGTATATATATAAAATTGCAATCGAGGGGCATGTAGCTGTGCCTTTTCATTAAAGTTGGTTCAAGAAACTTGGAAACTTGGGCCATTCCTAAGGTAATCCAGCAAGCTTGGAATGTTAAGAAGAGAAACACAAGGGCATGTTGGAGCTAGGATAACTTTATAGACATCTAAATGTGACACTATCACCCAATTTTAGAAAGGGCGAATGATAATCAAATCTCACATCAATTGGTATTGAGGAAGTTGGGGACAGTGATGAGGTTCACCTCCTTGGAAGAAAGCTATTTCATCAATCGAGCAATAGTGAGCATGCTAAGCAGAAGAGAAGGGAGTGTCTTTACATTGGGGAGGGGGGATTTGTTCCAATAAAGAAAAGAAAAGTTTCAATGATGCCAAGAAACATCCCTAAAACTCGAGAAAGGTTTCAATGAGCTTGATATAACATTGCATGCAATCACTGCGTGAATGGAGACACAGGCTTGGGAGAAGTTTCTCCAATAGATAAAGCGAGAAATCTAGATTTCTTTCAAGGTGTCCCTAGACTGTCAGAGACGGGTCATGCTACTCATGTGCAATGCAATATGCATCAATGGACTATTATGGAATATTGAAGTGTTGGATGAGTATGAAATTTTGAATAGGTCCTAAGTTGAGCTAACTATTTTTCAGTAAGAACATTTCCATGTTCCATGTTCTTAAACTAAGGATTTATTTTTGAAACCAATGGTTCTTCAATTTACATATATCACATGATCTATACTTGTTATCACTCCTTGGGTTGGCTATAGATCCAAAACCTTAAAATGTTAGGCTTGTGCAAAAATAAAAGTATTGTACGCAATGGTAGGGATAGTCATAACAAATATCATTGATACATCATCGTAGTTCTCATTTTTTCATTTTCCTTTTGACGGTTCATTTTCACTTGTTGGTCCAAACAATGACTAGAAATTCTACAAACCTGCCAACTAGTCATAGGAAAGACATGGATGAGAGCAAAAGAGCCTGGTAAGTTCATACATTGACTGAAGATCTACAAACCTACCAGTAGCCAAAGGAAAGACATGGATAAGAGCAAGAGAGGCTAGCAACCAAATGATGAGTCTAACACATCTAGGACAAAAAGACATTTTCAGCATAGATGATCCCAAACATGTGTATTAGATAAGTGGGGACATGGTAAGATCTCAAGTAATATAGCTACTTGGACCATTGGATTTAACATTTACCCTCCTAAAATTGAGGCAAACAAGAGAAAAATGAAATACAACTAATAATGTTGGCACATTTATATTAAAACCATTTATATTGATCTACATACCAAGCACAAAATAAAGAGTCTAATCATACAAAGAAACATCTAGAACAAACAAACATTTTAATCATAGATGATCCCAAACATGTGTATTTTGGACAAGTAGTACATGCTAAGATATTAAATGCTAACATCTTTCTTGAAGCTTACCAAAGAGTAAATTGATCATACGTTAATGGGCCTCACATTTGAAAGTATTGTTGCACTCCTATGTGGGAGGGTAGTTTGATGCATTTTGAAGGCAAATTGAAGAGAGAATTTTGTGTACAGTGTATACTACCTTTTCCTCTACTCACAAAATACACACTCAGCCCTATTATAGCTACTGTGTTGCTAACAATCTGGAAACATAATTTTCATTAGAGGTATCCACAAATCTTTTGTAAAATTAAGGAAAAGGTTGCCCATTTAAAAATCTAGTCAAAAGCCAAATATTGACACCATTTGCTCTCTTAAATATGTAGTACAAAAACCCTCAAAGAGACCTAATTAGCCAACCATAAAACTTAAGCCATACTCTCTCTTGAAAAGCTATACCTACCTAACCATAGGAGCAGTATGATTCTCCTAATGGGCTAGCATGGGGGCTTGACTGGGTAGCAAACCAAGTTGCTTCTTCAAAATAACACAATGCTTGGAAAACGTCATGCAAGAATTGAGCTGGATGTGCTGACTTGGTTGGAGACTCTTTTTGTGATGTGTAAGCTCTCTTGCCATTTTTTTTGCGTGATTGTAGACTAACACATTGCACAAGAGCAAGAGACAACAGTTGATCTCAGCAACATGGCGAGCTCAAAGTGCAGAGATATTTACAATTTAATCACATGAATAGCTTGACAAATGCTTAACAATTTAATCATTCAACTAGCTTGACAAATGAAATTACAAACTTTTAACTATTTGGCATCTCTCGCATATCTATTGCATTGAAGACAATTTAATTATTTGAGCTTTGACAAATGAAGTTGTAAACAAACTTTTACATCCTGTTGTCCTTCACATGTAGAACTCCTATGTTTTGTGTTGAAAACAACTTAAATCATCAATTGCTTGACAAATGAAGTTATTGTAACACCCATAAAGAAAGAAGTCCTAGTGTCTTGCATATGTAGAACTCCTAGTATCTTGAGATTTATTGTGCTGAGAATAGATACTTGCATGTGCAGAACTCTTAGATGCCCCATAGACCCTCTCAATTCCACTAGGTGGAGAAATCTACCTGAGACTTGTCTAAAGAATCTGCACTTGTTGGCCCTGCCTCGACTATTTTTTTGGCTATGTATTTATTCATGCATGCCCCTACTAGTTGTCTCAGAAGAGGAAATAGTTGGATCAACGTTGAATCGTGGGAACACAACTTCAAAAAAATAGTCTTGATGTTGTTTAGTCTCTCACCTTTGTTTGGGCAGCCAAGATGCCAAGATGCTCAATGTCCCCTTTTACAGTCCTCTTCTGCCCGAAGCTTATAGAAAGCATACCACTCTTTTAGGGACTCCACCTATGTGGTAGATTGTAAAAGAATTGGGTTTGTGGCAACTGGGAGAGGCAAACTTCATACATAATCGAGCATCGTTTTTGTACACCTCTATGACTCGTTTTGCTAGGGCCAATGCCTCTGTTGAATCTTTTTTAAATCTCTTGTTGTTGCTTTTCTAAATTTGCACAGTACTATTATACAAAAGACAAATGCAACAACAAGAGATTTAAAAAAGATTCGACGGAGGCACTGGCCCTGGCAAAACCATCATATAGGGTTGTGCAAAAACTATTTATTGACTCTTCTCCATAGAGGATTCACAACATGATATTCCTATACCACATGATAAGGACTCTCCTCCACAGTCTTGCAGAATACACAAATGGGTGAAATTCTTTGATTCCATTTAGCCACTCTGATTTTCATGGGTAGTTTTCCAATTAGAACCCTCCATAGCATCAAACTAAATAAAAAATATGGTATGGTAGACTAGACTGCCACGATTCTTCTTTCCAAGTGTAAATCCTATCTCTCGTAGCATCTTTTCCCCATTTCTTGTAGGCCATTGCTGTAATCTAGTGCCTTGCTATGGCTTTCAATCTTTCGTAGAGAATTTACACAGATCTTTGCCTGCTTCACTTACAAGCCTCTTAAGGTTTCCCTTTTCAACATATAATTGGTTCATTGGCCAATTATCCCTTATATTGCCCTTTTATTGAGCAACAACCTCCATATGACCAGTTTTTGGCTATTGGATAAACTAAACTAGTTCCTCGTCACTCAACCATGAGCCTCCTTTTGGATCCCAAGTGCTCATACAATTTTTTAACCCTTTCTCACACAACTTCTTGACTTGTTTGCCTGCCGCTAATAGTGGTTTAAACATTCCTCGGAAGGCCTATTTTGATAGCCAGAGTGACCTATAGAGTGAAGCATCCCCTTGCAACAAAGAACATTTTGACAAATCTTGACGGCATCGCTTGTAGCTTTCGTTGCAAACTGATCATTTTGTATACGTTGGAAATTCTAAATTACTTCACTGATTTGAAAGAAGATGGGTCCGGAGGCTATTAACATTAGATATATAAATGCTATCCATGTCTCTCTCAACTTGCTTGATGCATTCGTATGAAAGTATCAACAAAGATGTGCTAATGCTGGCAGCTTTGAGCTCAATCTGTTGAGTTACTTGGAGCTTTTTTATGACCTCTTCCACTGCTTTGACGAGCCACTCCACTTTGGACAAATTGCCTTTGTTGAGGTATTTTAGAATCACTTTGATGTCTCCTTCTGATGCCAAATGTTTCAATGCATAAGATTTTCCTTTGTGTGAGTAATGTAAGTCGAAGTCGGTGAGGGCGATTGCAATGCATCACATACTCATCCTTTTAAAATCGGCATGCCTTCAGATTTAGCTCTATGAAACAATTCTCTAGTCTCCATTAGAGTTGGTGAGCCTTCGTAAAGAAAGGCTTTCAAAGTAGACTCATTGCTTGGGGTTTGATGTGGATGCCATAGCAATGGCATATTGTGATTTGACAAAAAGCCATCGCAATTGCCATCTTTTTCTTAAATAGTCATCTTTTTCTTAAATAGCAGTTTGAGAAAAAGATGGCAATGGTGAACAGCTTTTTCTCAAATTGTGATTTGCCATTGCTATCTATGGCTAGGTGGAAGAAATTGGTGATGAATCAGAATCGGTGATGAAGAATCAACATCGATGGCCAAGCAGATCTCTGCTAGGCCAAGCATTGTCTGCTCAACTTGGCATCGATGGCCACCACTATTGCTATCTATGGCCAATGCTCTTTGCCTGGCCATCGATGCTAATTCTTCATCACCAATTTCTTCCACTTGGCCATAGATAGAAATGGCAAATCACAATTTGAGAAAAAGCCATGCCATTGCCATCTTTTGCTCTAAATGCTATTCTTTCCACTTGGCCATCGATGCCAATTCTCCATCATCGATGCTGATCCCTCATCTCACTAATTTCTTCTACCTGGCCATTGATAAGAGTCTTGGGACACAAAGAGACGTGGCTAGAGTGACGAGCACATAACATTAGCTACTACGTTGTCTTCTGGTTGCTAATTTGGTTTTTCCACAAGACTTACCTGGCTCTCTTCCTCCCGAATGACAGTTTGGTCTTCCTTTTCTTACTGCTAAAGATTTTCTTCAATGTTTGAACTATAGCATTTCCTTTTCTCTTTAAAATTTAACGGTCAATTACTCGATGACAACATTTTAAGCTCGCTTTTGCACTCCATTGTACCAAGATACATTTCTCAAAATAGATTCAGACTGTCAGGGCCTTATAATAATAGACAACCACAACCATTGAAATCAAGTCAATCAGCAATTTTTTCTCTCACTCAACAGTTCTCATATATCTCGCAATAACTGATTATGTCTTGCTTTTTTAGTTGTGCTTCTTCATCTTCATTCTTGGCTGCAAAGCAAAATCATTCGTGGTCTTTTGCCCCATAAAAGTTCATTCATGGTCTTCCTCCTCTATTCCTCTTCATTCTTCCCAGAGTGAGGACCCAAGTCAAATTACAAAGAAGAGAAGAATACTCCTCATCCATGGTAGCTTTCCAGTTAACAGCTTGTGGACCATGGATTACTTCATGGAAACTGGTGTGATCAAGATGCTTGTGATCATTGTAATAATAGGCATGTGCCTGAAATCATCGGCCCTCTACAACATAGTAGAATTGAGCATTCTTAATAATTTTGGTAGAGGGTCTTCTGAAACGAGAGGAAGGGTATTTGTAGTAGACTTGGGAATATCTTCTAAATTAGGATACACATTAGAGAAATAAAAAAGAACAAGAGGAGGCATATCTTCAGAATGAGGATGATCTATAGCGGAGACAGGTGTTGATAGGGGAGCAGAAGAAGAGTTAGGAGAGTTAGGAGCATTGTCAGAGGGAGGAAGAGGATTTGAAAATGGAGTAGATTGAGAGTTAATGGTATCATCAACATTTGGCGAGGTTGTAACCGAAGGTATATCAACATCATTAGAGAAAGAGACCACTGGATAAGTAGAGAGATCAACAAGGCAAATATCATTAAGAGCATTACTGGATGGCAGGGCCTAATTATGGGGCTTGAATTGCTAAGGAATTCAAGAGAAGTATCACTGCTAGTACCCAGAAACATATATTCAAAGAAGATCACGTAAGTGCTGAGAAGCATGCTTGAAGTACTCAAATCCCAGAGCTTGTATCCAGAGCGATGATCAAGATATCCAATGAAAATGGCATGTGAACTTTGAGGATCAAACTTAGTGCAGTGTGATGAGGTACCTTAGCAGATGCAAGACACCCAAAAACTCTGAAGCAAGAAATGTCTGGCTTATATCCATGACACATTTGTTAAGGAGGAGTGTGGACTGAATCTAACTAACTAGCTGTCAATATAGCTCGTGAGAAATTGTTGGTGGTTCTATTCTTCCTTTCTGCGATGCCATTGAGCTGAGGTGTGTAGGGAGCCGTGAGCCCTTTGATGATGCCTTTTTCATGACGATACTCTTGGAAGTGGTGGATGGCAGGGCCTAATTATGGGGCTTGAATTGCTAAGGAATTCAAGAGAAGTATCACTGCTAGTACCCAGAAACATATATTCAAAGAAGATCACGTAAGTGCTGAGAAGCATGCCTGAAGTACTCAAATCCCAGAGCTTGTATCCAGAGCGATGATCAAGATATCCAATGAAAATGGCATGTGAACTTTGAGGATCAAACTTAGTGCAGTGTGATGAGGTACCTTAGCAGATGCAAGACACCCAAAAACTCTGAAGCAAGAAATGTCTGGCTTATATCCATGACACATTTGTTAAGGAGGAGTGTGGACTGAATCTAACTAACTAGCTGTCAACATAGCTCGTGAGAAATTGTTGGTGGTTCTATTCTTCCTTTCTGCGATGCCATTGAGCTGAGGTGTGTAGGGAGCCGTGAGCCCTTTGATGATGCCTTTTTCATGACGATACTCTTGGAAGTGGGCTAAGATACTCACCACCATTGTCCAATCTGAGTATCTTCAACTTGTGACCCATTTGAAGCTCAGCCATATGTTTGTAATCCATGACATGTTGAAAAGATTCATATTGATGTTTAAGAAAATGCACTTCGTCCATCTGCTGAAATCAACAGAAAAGGTCATGACAGTAGTAGAAGCTACCTCCTTTGGATGGAACTGGCATCAGGCCATAGATCTCTGTGTGAACATGCTTGAGAAGTTGATGTGCATGAGGCCCTTGTTGATGGAAAGATCTAATGGATTCTGAGGACTTATTTATGAAATCAATGGTTCTTCAATGTACATATATTACATGATCTATTCTTGTTGCCACTTCTTAGGTTGGCTATAGATCTAAAACCTTAAAATGTTAGGTTTGTATAGAACTAAAATTATCTTACATAATGGTGGGGATAGTTATAAAAAATATCATTGATACATCATTGTAGTTCTCATTTTTTTATTTTCCTTTTGACGGTTCATTTTCACTTGTTGGTTCAAATGATGAATGAAGATCTGGAAACCTACCAACTAGTCATAGGAAGACATGGATGAGAGCAAGAGAGCCTAATAAGCATGGAATGATGTGTGGGACAAAACAAAGGCTAGCATGACAAAGAGGACATGATTTGAAAACAAATATATTCAACAACCATAATGATACATTGACGTATTAATTGGAAGAGGCATCCAAATTATCATCTGTAAGCATACACTACTAACTACCTCCTAGATTAGTGGTAATCTATCACCAAACCATCATCCTTATAGCTCATTAATGGCCTCAAGATAGCTACTTGGATCATTTAATTTAATGATGAGACTAAGGCATATAAAGAAACATCTAGCTGAACAAAGAAATATTTTTCAACATATATGATCCCAAACGTGTGTATTAGATAAGCTTGGGTACATGGTAAGTTCTCATAGGGTAAATCAAAACCTCGAACGACTGCATTCGAGCGAGCCCGAAGTTCGAGCGATGCTTATGAGGAACTTTGTCTAAACCTGTAGAAGCAATAAATTTTTACTAAAAATGGTTGAATCTACATGACACTATTACAAATTGTTTTTAATTATCTTTTGTATAATTCTTGGCAACTTACAAAGATTAAACTTACTATTGGATAACTCATAAATCCATGCAAGTTAGCAATCATTAAATGAATACCAAAGGGAAAATTCTTGGTAACATACAAAGAGAAAACCTATTATTCGATAAATAATAAATACATGCAAGTTAGCAATCATTCAATAGATACAAAAGGGGAAATGCTACAATGTCTATACCTCGAGGTGATCACTCATAATTATGTAAGGTAGTATGTGAGTTGAAGGGGTTTCTTTATTTTATGGAGTTACATACATGGCAACAATAGTCCTACCAATGATATAGAAGCCCCTCCTAGCAAAATCCCTCACAAACAGCTATCTATAGCTCATCGATTTTTATGCTACCGACATGATTTGATCCTTTTGTACACAAAATGATCACATGAATAAAATGTTTAAACTATGAAACTAATAAATTATTGATCACCTTATGACCATGATGATGCTAACTAAATATGGATCACCTTCATATGTCCTTGACCATGTATACACCTCTAGGATAGAGGGAGGAAACCAAGGACCCAAACTCTAAATGAGAAAAATCCATGGTCATAATTAAATATAGAGTTTGATAAGGTACGGCTCTCATGAAACAAGGATAAGTATAATATCTAGAATTTTGACCCTCAAACATGATAAATGTATTCATTCATATCATTCCGATCATTTTGACTACAAACATGACCATATTTGGAGTCCAATTGACTAAGTTATGGCCCAAATAAAATTGGCAAGAGGAGCCTCCCAAGACGCAGTATTATCGCAGCCTCTAGGGAGAATCCTCCTCCCATTATTTTTTTGCCTTGAAAATGGAAATTGCACAAGAAAAACACATACTTTAACCCCTTTCTTCCACCCTTCCGTTGTTGACCCTGGAAAAACATTGCCAAACATTTTCAGAAATTGTTGTTTGTCTATAAGACAATTGATTACTCACACAATATCATGGGTAGGACAACAATCGTAAAAGTAAGCAATGCATGCTACTTTTTGAACATAAAACATCACACTAGAATGTTAAAATTTATGAAATTCCTCGCTCAAACCGTCGCCTTGCTCAAACGCAGTCGCTCGAATTCTAGTAATCCTCACTTTGGCACATATATACATATCAAGCACAAAAGCATGAGTCTAACAGATGCAAAGAAACATTATTTTATTCAATTGAGATTATGCCCGCTTACATTTATTATCATGGAGCAATGCGTGTGGGCTGTATATACTATACTCACTAATAGAAGGCATGTTCTTTCACAAAAAGGGCATGGAGAAGATTAGTTATTAGTACCTTGTCTTGTACCAATCTTGCTAGAGAGTAGGGCCTGCTTGCCTAACTTTGCTCACCTAAAATATTAAAAGCTCTAGATTAACTATGATCACTTGCCTAAAATGTGACCGCTGGCCTAAACATTTCCCTCATGAATATAGACATACATTGTCAAGGAAAACTAAGCTTTTTTCCTTTGTATGGATTCTCTATCCTTACATTCCCTTTTTCATGTGTGAGTTGGGTCTTGAAAAGTAAAAAGCTTGAAAATCTCAGACACAAAGTAGATTTGTAGGAGTTTTTGGAATAGATTTTATTTAATATTTAGCATGTTGAGGAACCATCTCAACATCATGTGCATTGCACTAACCCAATAGAGTGCCATAAAGGAAAGGGTTAGATACCCTAACCCTAACCCTAAGCCTAAGCCTAAAAGGGTTTGTATATATTCTACATTTTCAACTAAATCTAGTGTATAATTAGTCATTTGTGGTGTGCTCCCTAGCTGTGCCCTCTCTCATCATCTCCACTCTTCTCCTCTCCCCTCTTCATATTCTATCATGGTATTAGAGCTCCCTTGCCTTTTGATGAGGGATTGCAATCCTTGAAAGCGTGAGAATGATTCAGAGATTGAGAGCTTCTTGAGTGTTCTTATGAGAGTTCACTTCTGTACAGAAAAGTTTCTATTCATTGTCTTGAGAGAAAATTTCTGTCATTCTTGAGAGATTTTCGTTCTTTCTCATAGAAAGAGAGAGAGATGGAAATCCTGAACTATGAGAGGGAGATAGGGAGAGTTTATTATTTTGAGAGAGAAAGAGAGCTATTCTCTCCAAAAGTTTAAAGGTCTTGACCTTCACCTCAACAAGCCCTATAGGTTATCTACAAAGACTCCTTCTACAACATGCAACAGCAAGTAGTTACCTTGTCTCTCCAAACAACCAAATTGCAATTAAAGGCGACCTCAAAGTCTCAAACTTATTAGGGGAGATTTGAGGTCTCAAAAGGGCCTCATAAGGAATGGATTAAGCTAATTAGAAATGAACCTACTATGGTAACCCATGGGCTAAGGGACCCGTAGCATGACTCAATTGACATGAGTACCTTTATTTTGAAATTGGGCAACCTTGCCCTTTGGATGGAGGTGATGGTGGATAGATCAAAGGTTTAGGATGACTTTCGTGGATGGTGGATGCACTTTGGCAGGCTCCAAAAGGCAAAATTTAACTTTGGGGAGGCCTCATTAAGAGGGGAAAGGTGGGTTTTAATATGGGCCCTTGATTGAAGTCCCCAAGATGAATGGATGAGATGGAGGGACCTAATGGAGGGTGGAGATTCAAGCACATTTTGGAGGGATAGGATTGAAGTGCATTTTGGATGGCTTAGATTGCTCACTTTCAAAATAGAGGGCCTGGATTCAAGCGCCTTTTCCCCTCATCTCATCCCTTGATCTACTTCCAAATCTAGGGCCCGGATGAAGCGCCATTTGCACTCATCTCCTCCCTTGGATCTACCAGCAAATCTATGGCTCATATTGAAGCTCATTTTCCTCTCATCTTGTCCATTAGATCTTTGTGTTAATCAAGGGTGGAGATTTCATCCTTCTATCCTTTGATGTGACAAAATATGAAGAGGGGAGAGGAGAAGAGTGGAGATGAGGAGAGAGGGCACAGCTAGAGAGCACACCACAAATGACTAACTGTACACTAGAATTAGTTGAAAAAATAGAATATATACAAACCCTTTTAGGGTTAGGGTTAGGGGATCTAACCCTTTCCTTTATAGCACTCTATAAGGTTAGTGCTATGCACATATGATCACGTGATGGTGCTATGCACACATGATCACATGATGTTGAGCGTGAACTCTCAACACCTTCCCTCAAGATCAACATCATGAAGTAGGCCTTCCCTCAAGATGATGATTCTGGGGAATCGAAGAAGGACTGAGCATTACATTCCATCACACCCCTTTAATGGGAATGTCCTTCCTCTGTATCAAACCAAGAGCTAGTCGGTGTTTCTTGAATAGCTCTTTACTGAGTGGTTTGGTAAAGATGTCTGCAACATTTTCTTTGCTATCACAATGCTGCAGTGTGATGTCACCAAGTAACACTCTTTCTCTGATGAAGTGCTCTCTGACATCAATGTGCTTTGTTCTGGAGTGATATACTGGATTTTTGGCCAATGCTTGAGCCGATTGATTATCACAGTATATTGTTGTTGGCTTTGACTCATCAAAGTAATCTGTTTCTGACAATAGTCTTCTGAGCCATATAGCCTCACATGCACCTGTAGTGAGTGCTCTATATTCTGCTTCAGTTGAAGACAAAGAAACAATTGGCTGTTTGTTTGACAACCATGATATAGCACCTTGACCAAGGAAAAATGCATATCCCTGTGTCGATCTCCTGGTCTCATGATCTCCAGCATAGTCACTGTCACAGTATCCATGCAACCGTGGATGACTTCCTCTGTATTCTATCCCAAATTGTCTTGTACCTCTGATGTATCTCAAGACTCTTTTGGCTGCATTCCAGTGAGACTGTTTTGGATTTGCCATAAACTATGCTAGTGAGCTTACTGCATAACAAATATCTGGCCGTGTGATTGTCAGATATATAAGAGATCCAATGAGTTGCCTGTAGTATCTGTCATTGACTGTAGGCTTTTCTGAATCTTTAGTAAGTTTCAAACTCTGTTCCATGGGAGTGGCTGCAATCTTGCAATCTGCCATATGAAACTTCTTCAGGAGACTGTCAACATATTTGAGCTGACTCATGAATGTGCTATCTGAATCTCTCCAGAACTCAATTCCAAGACAATAGTGCATAAGTCCAAGATCTTTCATGTCGAACTCTGCAGATAAGTCTTGTTTTAGTTTTCTAATGAAGCTATCCTTGCTTCCTGTCACAATGAGATCATCTACGTACAAAAGTGCAATAGTAATATCTTCCCCTTGAACTTTGTAGTAGAGAGTATGATCTGCATTGGACTTCATGTATCCCAGATCAGCAAAATACTGGTCAATTCTGCTGTACCAACTTCTGGGGGCTTGCTTTAAGCCGTAGAGACTTTTCTTGAGATGGCAAACCTTGTTCTCTTTTCCTGGTTCAACATAACCGGCTGGTTGTTGCATGTAGACATCCTCGTCTAGATAACCATTGAGAAATGCATTCTTGACATCGAGCTGATACACATTTCATTTACTGAGTGTCGCTAGTGATATCAAGAACCGTATGGAATCCATCTTTGCTACTGGAGCATAAGTCTCATCATAATCTTGGCCATATTGTTGTGCAAATCCTTTTGCAACTAATCTGGCTTTGTATCTCTGAATACTGCCATCTGGATTGTACTTCACTTTGTATACCCATTTGTTGGCTATGGCCTTCTTTCCTGGTGGAAGGTCGCATAATTCCCAAGTGTTATTTTTATACAAAGCATCCATTTCTTCATTCATAGCAGTTTGCCATTCTGGCTTATCTACTGCGTCTTCGAAGTACATTGGCTCTTCTGTAGCCATGATGGTAGTCATAAGAGCATAGTTGGTGGTTTCCACCTGAATTGCTTTGCCTTTCTGAGCATATGTCAATCTGGCTGGTGGTCTGCTTTCCCTAGTAGACCGTCTGAGCTGCTGTGGCACTGCTTGGGGTGTTGCTGGCAATTCTTGCTCTTCTTCATCAACCTGTTCTGTGGGTGACTGTGAAGTTGATGCTTCTATCTCCTGTGTAGGTGAGGTTTTCCATTCTGATTCCTCATCGAAGATTACATCTCTGGAGATAATGACTTTGCGGTTGATGGGATCATACAATTTGTATGCTTTACTTTCTTCACTGTAGCCAACCATGATGCATTTGCGTGACTTCGCATCCAATTTCCTGCGATGATCATCATGTATGTGGGCATATGCTATGCAACCAAATATGCGGAGATGCCCAATGCGTGGCTTGTGTCCAGTGAATGCTTCATAAGGAGTCATACCTTGTATCGGTTCGGTAGGAAGCCGATTAAGCAAGTAGTTAGCTGTAGCTATTGCTTCTGCCCAATACTGATTCGGAAGATGCTTTTCACTAAGCATTGCTCTAGCACTGTCTGCTAAAGTCCCATTCTTCCTTTCAGCTATTGCATTTTGCTGAGGAGTATCTGCACATGTGAATTGTCTTCGAATGCCGTGATTTTTGCAAAAGTTCATGAAGGCTGAAGACATGTATTCACCTCCTCTGTCTGATCTCATGACCTTGATCTTTCTGCCTGTTTGGTTTTCTACCATGGCTTTGAATTCTTGAAATCTGGTAAACACTTCAGATTTCTCTTTCAGAAAATAGACCCAACAATATCTGCTGTAGTCGTCGATGAAGGTCAAGTAATAAAGTGAACCATTGATGCTGCGGGTCTGGGCATAACCCCATACATCTGTATGAATTAAATCAAGATACCTCGTGCACGAGAGGTACTTCTGACAAAGTTGGTTCGCTTTTGTTTGCCGAAGCAGCATGCTTCACAAACTTTTCCAAGAAACTGTAGCTTTGGAATCCCAATTGCCATATTTTGATTCCTTAGATCTAACAAGTACTTGAAGTTGACATGACCATATCTCTTGTGCCATTTTGCAGATAGTGGCATCTGTTGCATTTGAGCTGTCATGGCATGCTTATCTGGTACTGTAGCTAGCATCCTGTATAAGCGTCCTACCTTGACACCTTTTGCTACTAGCTGACCTCTTTTGGATTTGTCTCTGATAGTGCATTCATCACCGTCGAAGATGACTTTGTAGTTGTGTTCCGTCATTTGACCTACTGACAAAAGGTTCTTACTGAGCTTTGGAACATAGAGCACATCTTTGACTAATCCTTTTGTACCAGTGAAATTGTTCATAGGGATAACACCTGTCCCTTGAACCGGATTCGGTGTATTGTCTGCTGTATAGATGACATTCTTTTGACCTTCTAATGGCTTCATTTCTGTGAACCATTCCTGATGATTTGTCATATGAGATGATGCACCGCTGTCGATGTACCAAGGATCCTGTTCCACTTGGTCGACTTGATAGCTGAAATCCTCTTTGGGATTGAAATCAGTGTCTAGGTGTATTGTCTAGGTGCATTGTATCAGTCTGATGCAATTCCTCACTTGCAAGAAACATATTTCCATGTTCATTTGCAAAATGACTGTGACTAGAATGTCCACCACGATGATTTCCTCTTCCTCGGGAATTCCCTCGCAATTACTGCTGGATTGACCGCCTTGTCATACTGCTTCTTGCGGCAATCTCTTTCATAGTGTCCAAACTTGTGACAATAGTTGCATTGAATGTTTGACACATTGGTGGATGCATTCCCTCGTCCTTGGAATCTTCCTCGGTTGGAATGATTTCCTCTGTGCTGATTTTGATGTTGCTGAGGATGCTGCTGATGCTGATGCTGATTCTGACTTTGATTTTGTTGATGATGATGACCACTTTTCTGATATGATCTACCTCTGTTTCTGCCTTTGCCTCTGCTTCTGTCTGAAGCTATGAATGCCTGATCATTAGAATGACCTTTACGTGCTTGAATGGCCTGAGTCCTGAGTTCTTCACCAAGTAGAACTGACTGAAGTTCTTCAAGTGTTGGAATTTGCCGTTGGATGGCAATACTTTGGACTAGATTCTCATATCCTTCTCCTAGTCCATTCAGAATTACTTGAACCATTTCTGCGGGATTCATAGTCTCTCCTGCTGCTGCAAGTTGATTGTTGTAGTCTTTGATGCGGAGTACATAAGCATGACCGGTTTCATTGCTATTGCGGAAACTCTGGTTGATCTGGTTTCTCAGGGTGAGAATCCTTGATGTGTTCTTCGACTCGTAGAGAGCTGCGAACATATCCCATGCTTCTTTTGATGTCTTGACTGTGTTGAGCTGTCCTAGCATGACATCTTGCACATTCTGCTTGATTAGGTGATAGGCATACTTGTCTTTCTTATCCCATTCTGCTTGAGCTCGGGCAATGGCAGGATCTGCTACTGGTGCGGAAACTGTTTGTGTAGATGTAGATCCCGTTGCTGGTGCTGTGACAACAGATGGAGTAGAGCTACTGGTGGCTGGATCGGCCAATGGTCTAGGTATGGATCCATCGACATACTCCCATTTGTCCTGAAGCACAAGAATGGTCTCCATTCGGTATTTCCATGTACCGTAATTGGAGTTATCTAACCTAGCAGATGCCTCCAGATTGAGGTTGCTAGTCGACATGGTGCAAACAATGTACTCAAAGGTGTCCTGAAAAAACTCTATATGAATCAACTGCAAATACACTGAAGATGCCAAGTGAAATCTCTGTACCATCGGTGAAGATAGAACTGTTGTATATAAGATCTGATCTGTGTTACAAGGCTTGTGGCAATGATGCCGGGAATAGCCAAGAGGCTTTACAAGGCTGAAAAAAATGATGTGCACGATGCCGTGAGATAGCCAAATAGGCTTTACAATGGTGGCATGTGTGTGTGAAATCAAGTGCTATCTGCCCACTGAATCAATCTGCAATGCCTCTGAACTCTGAAGTCTGCTCACTGAACTGATGAACATAAGGTTTCCGGTAATGTAATGATGTGAAATCGGATGTGAGCGTATGGACTGACTCCGAGTAGGTACTAGTCGGGAATTTCGGGCATGGCTTAGATTGGCAACTTGGGGAATTCAAAGCGTCCCCTCTATGGCGATCTAGTCTACTCTGATCTAGATCTAAACCAACCGTCGATCGATGAAAGAGCAGCAAATAATTCCTTTTCTTTTGTTCTTTTTAAGTGCTGGGTCAGATGCGTCGATGTAGAGGCAAATGTGCGTGAAGGAAGTGGTTTTGTCGACGAGGCTCAAATGTGAGTGTAACTTGCGCCGAAATGTGCGCGTGATGTAACAAGTGCGTAGAGCACGAAAAATCGAGCGACTTTCCTTTTTGGAGCACCCTCAAATTCTTCCTGGATCAAGGGATATGACTTGATCTAGGTGGAGGGGCAAAAGGAGTGCAAATGGTGCTCAATGATGATGTGTCACTGTGAGTCACATGCAGTGATGATGTGGCACTGTGCTTAGCAAGAGGTGTGCCAGTGAAGCTCTGTGCTGAGGTGGCAGGAGTGTGCACATGCAGTGTGTGCAGAGTGTGCCTGGCAAGGGACTGTGCCTGCAGAGGGTCAGTGCTGACTGGACTACTGAGGTGGCACAGATGATGTCAGCAGGGTGACGTGGCACTGATGACATGTCACTGATGACGTGGCAGTGCTGACGTGGCAGATGACGTGGCAGATGATGTGGCAGTGCTGACATGGTAGTTGATGTGGCAGTGATTATGTGGCAGTTGATGTGGTAGTGATGACGTGGTAGCTGACATGGCAATGATGATGTGGCAGCTGACGTGGCCTGGTGATGTGGCAGTCGGTGTGACGTGTCTGCTGACGTGGCGGTCGGTTGCCACGTGTCAGATTTATAAGGCGCTTATCTGCCACGTGGCAGATAAGATGACATGGCAGATGTGGCTAAGGCTATCTGCCACGTGTCGCTAGGTAGCTTCACAGAATCTTTTTGAAGATTCTAACGGAATCTAGGGAGATTCCGTCGAGTCGGTCGTGAGAGCCTTGAGCTCTACGTTCGCGTTGGCGTTCTCTGAGAAGTCGATGGAGATGGAAGCTACAGATGGCGACGGAGGTCGTTGACGGGTCGACCTTCAGTGGAGGCACTTCTGCTGCGTGGTCGACGTTTCGATGGAGCGCTGGATGAAGCTAGAGCAGGGAACGTTTGCTGAGGAGGCATGGGCTACCCGGGTCGCTATGCAGATTGACGTGCTGTTTGCCTTGCTGTCTCCTTGCTGTGGAGGGTGCCCGTCCGTTACAGGCTTGTGGAGGAGGCCGTTGGCTGGAGGCGTAGCTTGTCCTTGCTATGGAGGTCGTGCCGTTAGCATTGTGAAACAGAGATGGGCTGGAGTCGACGTAGAAGACCTTGGGGGTTGGCTGCAGGGAAACTTGGAAGGCGTTGTTGGTGGCTGGTGAAGCTTTGAAGCGCGTCAGAGATGGCTGAGCACTATGAGAGGAGCCTCGTTTACGTTCCGTGGCTGGTCTCGCCCCTCGCCCCACGCCTTCGTCGGCTCCCTATGGCTATCACGGCGCGGTCTTCTCCAGCAGCTACTGGCAAGGGGGTTCATGCACTATGTTGTAAACTTGAAGAGATCGTCCAAACTCCTCGTTGCTGAATGTGAACACCCTCACGATTTCCCGCTATGGACGCTCACCGAGTATCCTTGGGTCGGCGCAAGCTGGAGGAGATCAGGCAGAAAAAAGTTGCTGAAAAAGGGCTTTAATCCCGCCGGTGTTACTGCACCGACGAACTCCAATCTAAGATCGGAGATGGCATATCAGCTTCAAGCTGTTGAGACAGAGCGAAATGCGTTGCAAGAGCAGCTTCCTCAAGCGCTTGTTGGCGCAGCTTCTTCTGCTCGTATCGTGGCTGGCGGACTCTTCTCGATCACAATTGGAGCAAACGACTTTCTCAGCAATTATTTCTTCCCTGTCGTCAGGTCGACTGTTCGCATGCCATTCCTTTGGCCGGTGTTGTGAGGAGCACCTTTTGTCGTTGAAGGAATTGAGCTTTGTTGGAAAGCTATGCAATAGAAGAACGTGAACTTCTCACAAGGAACCACATAACTCCGAGAACAAACTTACACAGACCTTACAAACTCTTGAAATGTCTCTCTTTCATACAACCTCACAACGGAAGAGATGTATCTCAGATCTCTCTTTCTCTCGATGAACTAAGAATTCCTTCAATAGAATGAACAGAAATCTCTCAATCTCTCATGAAGAAATCACACATAGAATGGACGGAAATATCTCACCAAATGGACGGAATTTTCTCTCAACGGAAGTGAAGGGAAGGATGTCACAATCACTCAAGAGAACTCTCAATCTCACAATCTCTCTCACACTCTCAAGAATCGCAATGTCTCAACGGAAGACAAGGGAGCTCTGATACCATGACAAAATATGAAGAGGGGCGACGAGAAGAGTGGAGATGAGGAGAGAGGGCACAGCTAGAGAGCACACCACAAATGACTAACTGTACACTAGAATTAGTTGAAAAAATAGAATATATACAAACCCTTTTAGGGTTAGGGTTAGGGGATCTAACCCTTTCCTTTATAGCACTCTATAAGGTTAGTGCTATGCACATATGATCACGTGATGGTGCTATGCACACATGATCACATGATGTTGAGCGTGAACTCTCAACATGATGGTATCCCTTAGATCTACCCCTTGATCTAATGGCTGGGAGTGCTTTACCTCAAATTTGAATGTATCCCTTGGATTGAAGATTAGATCAAGTGCTGGGAGTGAAGACCATAGGTCCAAACTCTAGGTTAGAGGTCTCCACACAATTAAATGCTTTTGTCAACTTCAACATGGCATTGCCCCGCACCTCAGCCCACTCTCATTGGTACATCTCAAATTGCTCTCTAATCCCTGAAATTAAGAAACACTAATTGGGGGCCCTTTTGCAAAAACATAAAAAAAATAAAAAAATGGGGGCCCTTTTGAGACCCCAAATCTCCCCTAATTCAGATTCAGCTTTCCACCTACGCGCTGCAAACAAGCAAGACAAAGGCGGATCTCCTACAACCTATAGGACCTCCAACGAAGCTGAAACTCCACCGGCTTATCCAACGTCCTCATGGATGAAATTCATCTGATGGGAACGTATCTCCAACGTAGGCTCCCCATCGGCTCTTCTATGAGCTCCACCAGCTAGTAATGAACGAAATGACTCTCCACTTGAAAATGGAACGAGACGACCTCTCTAGTTAGTTGCATGCAAAGGCCACTGAAGCTCTTCCAACAAGGGCTTCTAAGGCAGCAACACCTTGCATACCACTGGTGAGCAAAGGCATCGATCTTGCTTATGGCAAGACAACATAGAATGAGCAACACCAATGCCTTCTTTGTAGAGCTGTGAAGCAAGCAACGTCGCCATCGACCTGCTCCCTAGCTCTAGCATGCTCATGTAAAGTAGCCTGTACTTTGATGGCTAGAACCATGCCCTAGCCACAAATAGCCTCAACCAATAGACAACAAAGTTGCTACAGTGAGTGCACACCGGACGGACTCCAAGAATCACATCCAAATCACTCACGCTCAGCACATCGCATGTACCGTCTACCTCAGACAGCACCTCCAACAATTGCCTCCCACCAACAATGCCTCCATGCCTCACCTAGGATCACAACTCCAGCATGGCCTCCTCACATGCCTTCACACAGCACGAGCGATTCTTTGAGAGAGACGACAACATGTGACAGATAAGGCCATGTGGCTCTCCAAATACCACACCCAGGCTTGGTCAACCATAACCCACAGTTCAGCAATGCTTAGTCAGCCATTCGACACATGGCAGGTAAGGGTCAAGATAACTTGGGTACAGTTAACCTTGGTCAACAAGTGGATAGGGTTGGTTAGGAAGGTGCCACGTGGGCACATCTTGCCATTGCAGTAGCAACCACATCCATAGTGACATGTCATCATATGACATCATCTACCACATCATCCTCTAGAGGGCACATCATCAGGGCCACATCATCATCCCTATCTAGCCAGCTTGCCAGCTCATCAATGCCCAGCCAGCAAGGGTTTCCATTTTTCGAGCAAAAACCCCTGAGTGGCGAGTGGACAAAAGGTGGGAGGGGTCAAAATATATCATTTTTAGGGAGCATAAAATTCCAAATTCTTTCAAGGAATATGTAAGTACATATATATTAAACATTGATAAATATACATAGATATAAATATACCTTTATATAATTCCCATATATAACGTCCAAATGGTGACTTATTTTATGACTTTCAAATCCCTTCTTTTTTGTGTCACCATTGGATAGATGATGAAATTTTGAGAATAAATCTCCTCTTTATAGTTCCTCAAGCTGAGCTTAGAAATAGATATAACACTCCCAGTGTATTTTGCTAGTTGAAAATGGTTTGAAGAGCTTGCCCTAACCCTATTCCATTGGCGTAATAACCTTGGAGTTCAGACAAAGAAGGGGTCATAACTTTTCCCCCTTGCTCGGATGGAGGAGCTGTAAAAACAAAAAATGTTCAAATTTTTTTGATCTATGCAATGGTGGGATTTACAGTATAATTTTGAGAGGTATGTAGGAGATATATTGGGAATTTTAAGATGTATCTGAGAGATCACTTCTCCCTAATTCATTTTATAGTAGGAAGGAGTTCAATTGTAGGGACCACATTTCCTTAAAAGTACTTAGGTTTAGAGAATTGGGAATATTTTGAAAATCCCTCCCTTGCATTACCATATTTGTTAATATCATAGAGGTGAATTTATGATCAATTATAACGGCTTTAGGTATGAGGTTTTTCAATATCTCTTTCCTATTCATTCAAGGAATATGGTATACATTATTGTAACATTAGAGCATCTCAATACTTCAAATTGCTAAGGCTAAGGGAAACTTTTTTAAATCCATTGAATTACCATAATCCTCAAAAGAGAGAATGGTAGGGAGGGATTTATAAGAGTTTCTAAAGTGTTCACTATTTGTTCATATATAAATGATGTTTGAGGAGTTGAGAAATAATTGTATATTCCTTTGAGAAATATACTAGCATGGTTGGTGTAAAAAATTATCACTCGGACTTTTCTACTCATAGGTTTTTGCTTACGAACCATGCACATCCCCCAGTTAGCAGTCCATCTCAACACTAAAATGTGGCACTCAGGCACAACCACCCCTCCACTAGCACACTATGCACCTTGCATATGCACATAGGTGCCACCTCAAAACAGTGCCCCACAGGCACATCTCTTGCTAAGCACGGGCTCTGCATGTGACTCACCCTACCACATCATTATTTTGTACCCTTTTTGCCCCTCCACATAGATCAAGCCATATATCTTGATCTAGGAAAAATTTGAGGGCGTTGTAAAAAGGAAAAACACACAATTTTTCATGCTCTACGCACTTGTCATATCACATGCACATTTTGATGCAGGTATCACACACTTTTGAGCCTCAGTAACAAATCTACTTCTTTCACACACATTAGACTCTACATCAATGCATCTGACCCATCACCTAAAATGAACAAAGAAAATGAATTATTTGCTATTTTTCATCGCTCAATGCTTGATGGTGCTTTCCATAACTATCTAAATGTCGAGGACTTCTTATTCCATGTGCTAAAGCATAAGCAGTGTAAGTGAGAAAATACCTAGCCCTTGAGCACTGTTGGCCTAAACAATACCCAAAAATGTATATGGCAAATAGCTTTTCAATGAGAATGACTGGATCTGAGGAACCTCTACTAGACCCTAAGCTTCCTCCTGACCATCATGAGCCTAGACCTCAGGATACCTAGCCCCTTCCTTTGAATACCCAGTCCCTCCTCTGAATGTTGAGCCTGTAATAACGAAGGAGGCTATAGATGATCCAAAAACTAGGCAGATTGTACTACCCTCAAAGATGATTTGGTTTGTGACACCTAATAAACTCTTTTTATATTGATGTCTGTTGAGACCAAAAATGACAATTTTGTAAACATGTACGATCTTTGGAGAGAAATTGTACAACCCTGAGATTCCATAAAGAGAGTGCTCTACAATGGAGTTTGATATTAAAAATAACATTGTACTAAAGCTCCAAGGCTCTTTGCTGTTCTTGCTATTAATTAGTGGTGTCTTTCTCATGCCTTTCTTGCCTCAATTTGTTGCCCCCAACTAAGGTTCCTGAAAATAAACAGTTTGTTAGGAATGAGAAACCAAATTTTATTTAACTTTAAGAACATAGCGGAAACATAGACTAGTTATAGATCTTGAATACCTGAAATTATCAAATTTGACTGATTTCAATGATTTGGTTATAGATCTCTTTGCATTGAATTGTACTTTCCCTCCTTTGAAGAACCTATTGGCAAGAAGTGATCACAATTAAAATACAAATAAAATTAATAAAATCCAACATAGTCAATCAAATTATTCTCCAAAGATTACCTTCTTGTTATTGAGTATGAATGTAAATCCAGCTGGCACACTTCCTTCAGTCTCCATGTCTATGTCGTGTCGTAATTGTGAAATTGTACATCTCTGTTTGAGTAATATAACACCAACCAAATTTCCATTCTCATTAACCGTGATGTTGAGTGATTCATTGTCAGGACTAAATGAGTTGAGATCCTGATCTAAAGGAATAACTTTATTTCTAATCAATCTACTTCGTTTATAGTAAAAAGACAATATGAAATTCTGGGTTGCAATCATATATTCGAGTTGTATCAAGGAGCCAACAACCTCATAGTATATTGAGTTGGATGTGATCCTATCCCAACCCTCATCCAAGAAGTTCAAAATATCATCTTTGCCATTTGCCTTGTAATGGAGCATAGTTTTACAAACTTTGATTGGTAGATGATTGAAAAGCTCAACAAAGATTGTGATTGGCATGCATATTATTTTGCATATTTGAGTTACAATTCTTCGTCGTAAAGAGCATTGTATTTCCGTAGATAGTTTGGCTCTGTAGCTCTCTGTCACATTGCCTTTAGGAATTGGCCAATCAATGATGTTCCATGCTAGGAGGTCTAATTTTTTGTGTGTTGGCCTTGTCCAATAATTGGTAATAATGATCATAGAACAAGATACCTAATTGGGCAAGATGCATTGCAGATCTGCCTGCATATTGCGATTCTCCTTTGCGATTCTCCTATACATCCATGCATCACATCCATGAACCCTAAAATGCATTCTGTCGGTTGCCATTGCTCATAAGCTAAAGGGTAAACATCTGAACAAAAAAGATGAAGTGTAAGATCGATTTAAGAACATCTCGAGCTATGTTATACAAACATTCAAAGAGGTCACTTACAATTTAGTCTATGCCGTGAAAGGTACTTTGGATGATCCAACAAGACAAGCTCTTTGTGCACGTACACATGCTGAATCAATATTTCTTGTTTGGATTTTTTCATGTCTGAAGTTTTGAAATCTTTCACTCTTCCTTTCCAAGTTGTTAAGCATTCATTGCCAGGCCTTTTTTTCCTTCTCCGGTCAGGTTGCATTAGCACGCAGCATTCTTTTGCTATACTCAAGGTTGGCCAGTCACCTTCAACTATGATTTTGTTGTTTGGCGATTTCTATAGAAGAAATAGAAGACATAGGTCGGCGAGGTAACGGGATCTCAATTATTTTTTCTCCCTCGCCATTTTGATCAATACAACTCTTTTTATAAGTTCGATAATGGGCCATTATAAACTTAAAGAGGTTTTAAAACTCTCGGAAGTTGAACACCTAAAACATAAGAAAAGAATATCAACAATGCAATCTCAGCACTCAATTTAACATGTATATGACCAAAATGAAAGATAAAGACTAAGAGTAAAGAGACTAAGATAAAAAACCAAGAGTAAAGTTAAGATATACCAAGATTTTTATGTCGTCTCTGGTGTCGTAACCACTAGCTTCTTCCTAGCCTGCCAAATACAATCCAACCAAAAACTGAAGCACTTGTAAACTCAGAGAAGGAAACCTTTTTAAGCATTTGTAAATTGGAAGAATCAAAATATAAAGGAAAGAGAAAGAAACCTTGTTCCTTGTTGATAGATACGGCAATGCAAAATTTTGTATCAGTCTTGCGACCAAGTGCCAAAAACTTCTCTCGCACAATCCTGATTCTCTGCAATCAATTACGACCAAGTGGCAAAATCAATCAATGAGAAGCTTAAACATTTTAATATTTGAAAGACAACAATGGGTGAAATCTAAGAGAAGAAGTCTAAGAACAAAGCTATAGGTAAGAAAGCACGATAATACATGCCATGAGGGGGGGGGAGAGAGAGAGAGAGAGAGAGGAGGCAAACGAAAATACTAGTTTGAAGAAACGTAGAGGAACAGAGAGAACGTTGGATAACAGAGCCAATAAGAGAGAAATGGAGTGAGTGGGAGAGGGAGAGTGGGGGAAGAGAGAGAGAGAGAGAGAGAGAGAGAGAGAGAGAGAGAGAGAGAGAGAGAGAGAGAGGGGGGGGGGGGGAATGGAGGGAGCGAAAAACCAAATTTCAATATGTGATCTTTTTTGAATAAGACATTGTCAGACTGAGACTCTGTTCTATATCTCAAAAAAAACTTTTTTATTTGTACTTGAGAGTTGTTTATACATGAAATATTAGTTCTTGGTTTGACATTTTGGAATATTTTTTCTTTTTTCTAATTCCACTGCGTTACATTGGCCCTATTGTCATTGGTCGAGAGCTAATTTTCTAATTTCCACCATGTTATGTTGGCCCTCTTACCATTGGTTGAGAGCTAATTTTCATTTTGGCCAAAGGGCCCCAAAATGAGCTCCCTTTTTTCCTAATGTCTGTCGTAGGGTTTGAAGACGTTACAAGTCAAGAGAAATGATCAATGTTGGTATGTTTTGCGCAGATTAAACGATGCTTTAAGGGCATTACAAGTCGAAAGACAAGATTGATTCTAGTGTGTTTTGTGCAAATTAAATGACGTATCAAAAGCATTACAAGTCGGGAGAAAGGATCCATGCTGGTATGTTTTGCGTAGATTAGAAAGGATCCATGCTAGTATGTTTTGCGTAGATTAAATGACACTTTTGTAATTTAGAACAACAAAAAAAGGGAGTTCCTTCACCAAAGCTTCTAAATTTTAAAAATTCCCAAAAAATTACAAATAATCACAAAACTTAGCCCCAACTCGTTAACCCCAACTCGATCCTTAAGCAGTGTCTCTAGGAGTGCCATGCTAATAAATAATTTTTAAAAGAACTATAGAACTTAAATACCAAATTTAGATCTAGCTACCTATTGTAGCTGGCCAATTCTATTCCCACGTGAGGATAAGGTGTCTCTTATCTAGGAGAAACTATAGTAGATGAACCAAGGGAGCCATAGCCGAGAGAAATGTTGCCCATTGAAGCAATGGAGCCAATTTGAGCCGTAGTAGATGAAGAATCTGACGAGTTCGAGAAAGAAGGGTTGTACTGGAAACGCCTCATGAAAAGAGGATCCTCCACCAAGCTCCTAGATAGCTTCTCCCTTAGTAAGGTGACAACCTCAAACATGAAGGGCCTTTGGATGCCTTCTCTTCTCAAACACAATCTCACAACGTCCATCACTTCGTGAAGCTCGTCCTCATCAACCAAACCACTTAAGTTTTTGTCCACTATGTGTTCTACCTCTTTAACAGCCCACCTCGCTAGTGTGTCACCGCTTTCGAGTACCGCCGGCCTCCCCGATATCAGCTCTAGTAGAACAACCCCATAGCTATAGACATCGCTCTTCTCAGATAGAACTGAGGTCTCATTGTATTGTGGATCTATGTAGCCATGCGAACCTTTGATCTGTGTCACCGTTGAGATAACCTTGCCGGCATTCCACTTCCCGATCTTTGATATCCCAAAGTCTGCAATCTTTGGGGAGAAGTCTTCTCCCAGGAGTATGTTTGCTGATTTCACATCTCGGTGCAGAACGGGTGGATCAGCACCATGGTGTAGGTACTCCAACCCATAGGCAACTTTGAATGCTATGCGCATGCGGCACCTCCAAGTCAGAACAGGATTCTTTTCTAAGTGGAGTTGCTGGTAGAGGCTGCCTTTAGGCATGTACTCTACCAACAAGATTTGTTCATCTGTGCTCACAGGAAAAGCAAGGCAGAAGATCAAAACTTCCATTGCACGATATCTGCTGTTATGCTAGCAGAACTTGAACGTGGGAAAAACCAAAAAGTTTATGACGTTGATCTATCTATCAGAATACATCGAATTTCTGGGCATCGGGTGTTATAGCTTTTATGGCTTGGAAGAACTTCGTACTCACCTTCATCGTTACAATACCCAATGAAATCTAGTATACATCGATGATGAACTCTAGATAGCATGTCCAATTCATCCCCGAAGAGATCATCGCCTCCTCCTCGGAATCCTCTTTTCACAGCTATCACAGTTCCATTTGGTAGCCGCCCACGATAAACATCACCGAATCCTCCACGACCTATGAGCTCATGGAAATCACCTGTAAGAAGCCTTACCTCTTCAAGACTGTACTTTCTTACGGTAGAGCGTTCGGTATTGTTTTGTTGCTGAGAACGTCTTTTTTGAGTTCCTCTCGAAGAATACACACGGAAAAGCCAGAACCCACTCACTGCCAATGACACTGCTGTTGCCCAACCTATCACAAGGGGTACAAGCAAATGTGGTGCACCCCTCCCTGTAGAAGTAAAATTGTTCTGCAGACTGAGCTCTAAATTATGTAGCTCAACGTTGTCAAGAATCGGACCACAAGAATTGCTGCTTGCTACGCTTACAAAGCCCAGATCTAAGTAAGCCCCAGAAGCAACAAAAGTTAAATGCTGCGATTGCCACTCTTGGTTATTTTCTGTCGAATTGAAGTAGAAGTCTTGCTTTTGAACCAAGGATGGAGCAAGTTGTACGCGGATTGTTGGCGCAGAGCCAGTACAACTTCGATCACGAGAAAGCTGAAACATTAAAAAATACTGGGCTCCTGCATATGTCGGCACGGTTTGAGAAATGAGACCCAGGCTACCGAGATTAATGCTGTAGTTGCCTTGAGCAGATCCAGAATAAGAGACGGGCACAGCGATTACATCGCTTTGGATTATCCATCCACAAATAGAGTAAGAAAATAAGTTAGAGATGGAAGCTGACCCAAATGGGAGACTTAGATCATCAAAGCCACCATTCTGGATTAAATTGGAAGCGTTGGCCGGAGGCAGAGATGGAACGTTTTGAAGGACCGATAAGGAAAGCATGGTAAACTCGGTGATATTTGGGCCTCCGCTAAGCTTGGCAACGTACAAGAAGTATGAAGAAAAATCAATTTTAGAATTGTCGATGGGTGGTGTAGAGGCATGCAAGTAGAGGCCATCTGATAAATCTCCGTTCCTTATGTGGCTGTCTTCGAAAACCCACTTTTGGGCATTGCTGTTTCCATTGCATTCTGCAAGAACTACCTGATTAAGATCAGATCGCTCCATACAAAGAGAGCCCAGTGCAGTACTGTAGTTTCTCCACACGGACAAAGTAAGCGTCTGGTTGTCATACGTCCACTGCTCCTTTGATGTCTGTGTGCCTTTCATGCAAAAGTAAGGAAAGAGGGGGTGCCCAGCAACGGTTTCTCTCCAAACATTGACGCAGAAGCTTTGGCAAGGTGGTGGAGCGGCAGGGTCTGCGTCTTTACCAATTACAATCCACCCTGAAGCGTCTGCATTTTGCAGAGAACGATGAGTAATTGGGAAGAGCAGCCAAATGGTGAAGATGAAGACGGAGAAGGTATTTGGTCCATGAAGGGTGCCAGCCATATTCATGTGAGCTTGGAAGAGAAAGATCATCAAAAGAGTGAGGAGTGTTACTTAATAATGGATACCTCACCCTCTTAAAAAAAAATCTCACCAACCTCAGCCTGAAGACATAAGTACACACGTGGCACACCCCCACACACACAATACACAAATAGAGAGCAAGGACGGGTATCATAGAAGATTTAAGAGAGTGGCAGTTGGAGAGAGAGAGAGAGAGAGAGAGAGAGAGAGAGAGAGAGAGAGAGAGAGAGAGATGGGGGAGCGATGGCTCACCATTGAGGTATGAGAGGGGGAGGGGGAAATAAGGAGACAAAGAGAACATGAAGCATAACAGAGGAAAGGAGGGGAAAAAAAGGGCAAGGTAAAAGTTATTCTCCCCTCTTCAAGAAAAATGACTAATTGTTTGGCAAGGGATACATTTGTTATAAGATGTATGATAGGATTAGATTGTCAACAAATGTATGATACGAGTCTAATCAAACTCCATTTAGTCAAGGTATGATAGGACAAACTAAGAAAATGAATGGCTGGTGGGATACACTTATCATTGTCAATATACATATTGTCACATGCACCTTCTTATTCTTTCATTGGACCTTTTCTATATTGGAGAGAAGTGATTTCTCCACCATCCTTATTATGCCTTTATAGAATCAAGACATTCAAGGAGAAAAAGAAATAGGTACGTGTGAGAATATACAATTAAAAGGTTTAAAACTTTACCCACATTTCTCATGGAGGAAATTTAAAAGAAGATTGTCTTACTCTATCGCCCCATATCCTTTGTGATTCATCGTGGATGTAGATGTTCCTCCCATGTCATTCTCCCTAGTGCCTCAGTCACATTCATTGTAGGTGGTGAAAAGCATGTGTCATTAAAATCATCTCTTTTTCTAATTACTTGCCCATGGTATATAGATAATGTTTATCCTTTAAAAAGTACATTTGCGCACACATAAACTTGAAGCCTACCTACAATGACTTGATCTTCTCCCTATCCCTTTAGCACCCTTGATATTTTCCTTTTCATTTAAGGTAGACTCTAGTGAAAAAACTTATATGAGATATAGAGCTCTAATCTAAAAATGTGACTCAATTTTCTCCCTATCTCTTTACAAACCCTTGACTTATAATATAGAGCTCTAACAAAAGAGAGAGAGAGAGAGAGAGAGAGAGAGAGAGAGAGAGAGGGGGGGGGGGGGGAGGGAGAGATCAAGTCTTAAAAGGAAGTATATTTTAACTCTATATTTCACTAAGTGCAAGGGGGGCGGGGGTAGCAAGACACTAGGACAAAATTAAAACGTCTAAAGTTTGAACAGCAAGGGATACACTTGTAATAGGATATGCCATAGGATGAGATTATTAATGAATGTATGAGATGGGCCATCTAAACAAAAGGCCATTTTATTAAAGGTAAAATAGGACAAAATTCAAAAGTTCCTAGGAAAATGAATAGTTAGTGGGATATACTTATCAGAGCAGGGATGGGATTGTCAATATACAAGTTGAATGACATGCATCCTCTTCTTTTTTCATTGGATCTTTGCTATGGTGGTGAGATGTTGTGATCTCTCCACCATCCATACACCATCTCCATTATGCCTTTCTTGAATGAAGGCTTTTAAAAAGATACTAGTTATCTTGTTAGAATCAAATTAAAGGAGAAGATGCAATAGGTACACTATTAAAACCTACTAAATTTCTTATTGAATCTCAAAGAAGATTGCTCTACTCTCTTACCCCATCTCCTTTCTAATAGTCTTACACACATGTTCCTCCCTTGTCCTTCTCGATAATGTGCCTTTCACACTCATTGTAACTCATGTGCCATCGATTATGGTTAGGAGCCCATGATCGAGATATATCATCCTTCATAATTCTCCACAACCAACTATTGGAATTTTAATTTTCAATGAGTAGGGGGAAATAGTTCTAGAAAACAACATCAAATTGTCTAAATTTTGAAGAAAAATGACTTGTTTAGCAAGGGATAAACTTGTTAAAAATGTACCATAGTCTATGAGATTGTCAACAAATGAACAATACACATCTAGTCAAACTCCATTTAGTCAAGGTATGATAGGACAAAAATGAAAAGGTCCTAAGAAAGCGAATAGCTAGGGTGTACACTTATCATAATTGTGTCACTTGCACCTTCTTCTTCTTATTTCATTGGATCTATGCTATATTGGTGAGAAGTGGTGATATCTCCACCATCTTATTATGCCTTTATAAAATCAAAACCTTCAAGGAGAAAAAGAAATAGGTACACATGAGAATATACTATTAAAAGATCTACCAAAATCTCTCATGGAGTAATTTTAAAATGAGATTATCCTACTTTTTCCCCCATCTCCTTTATGATGTATCTTAAATGTAGATGTTTCTCCCATGTCCTTCTCCCTAATGCCTCAGTCACATTTATTGTAGGTGGTGAAAAGCATGTGTCATTCATAATTTCTTTTTCTTATTTAATGTTCATCCTTCATAAAGTACTTTTAGCACATACATGAACTTGAAGCCTACCCACAATGACTCGATTTTCTCCTTATCCCTTTACCAACCCTTGATATTTTCTTTTTCATTTAAGGTAGATTATATTGAAAAAACTTGTGCGAGATAGAGAACTCTAATCTAAATATGTTGTTCAACTTTCTCCCTATCTCTTTATAAACCCATGAAAATTTCCTTTTTGATTAAGGAAAACTTCAACATGAAGTAAATGTATGTAAGTTATAGAGCTCTAATAGAAAAGAGAGAGAGAGAGGGAGAGAGAGAAGAGAGAGAGAGAGAGAGAGAGAGAGAGAGAGAGAGAGAGAGAGAGAGAGAGAGATATGATGTTGTATCTGCTTCTTAAAACACTCTTCCACTTGAACTTTTTCTTATTATCCATTTAGATGTGGCACGCTCTCTCCTAGTCCTTTTTCACAAACTATGTATTATTGTTCTAGATATGATTTTGTAAAAATGTGTAGTCCAATTAGTTCTGTTAATGCAACTTCAAGAAAATCTTCATGGTGAAGATGAAAATTGATAACAATGTCATTGTTCTCATCCAAGGAGAATAATTAATGAACTCATATAGTTGCACACAAGAAAAAAGGTAGGGGAGTTTTATGCCCAAAGGTGAATCTAGAGGCTTTTGTAAGTTGCTTAGGCTAATTATTAGAGCTTCAAATCTAATAAATTCAACAAAAACTAACATTTTCATATGATCTTTGATTTCATACCTCCAAGCATGCAAATCATCTAGCACAAGTCATGGAGATACATCTACAAGGTTAGCTTTCTCAAATTATAGCTTAGAAAAAACTTGTGTGAGAAGTGTAGCTATACTTACACCATTGAATCCTTAAAACTACTAGCACGGGATAATGTTTGTAACTCTTTTTTTTTCTTTTCTGAATTGGGGAAATATTCAACACAACTCTACAATGTCAACCTACACTAAATTTCCCATAAGTTCTATGTTGATATTTGTAATTCTAGAATGACATACGCTCCCATAATTGTGTTCCATTTTTTACACTGGTTTCTCTAGCAAGTCTCATATTAGATTGTGCACAAAAGACTCAATTTGTGCACAATGTTTTATGAGAACTTCTAGTACAACAAAGTCACTAGCTAGTCATTCTCATAGTAGTTTGTGCAAAGGAGACCCAAAATTTTACCTCTTTTTTAAAGGCAAAGACCCATTTTAAGCCTTGTGTATGTCTTCATTACCATTCCTTGCTTCATTTTCTATGCAAATTTAACACCTTCCTTTATATATCCACATGATTTTGCGTGGTCCCATATATTCTTGCTCTTAGAACTTCATCATTATCTTGTTGTATATCTATGGACATGAATTGACTACAATTTGGATAATGTGAATAAAGTAGAATATGAAGCCCGTTCTTTATAAAATAAAATAACCATGAAGGCTCAACATTTAAAATTATTCATCAATATGTTACCTTTATATCAGTAACTTTATTAGGCTTTGTTAATACATTTAGTGCATCACATGCTTTTGTTGCCTTGCTTCACTTTAGTTCTTTTAGTGAGTGGGGGGCCATAATCCTAGGACAAAAACAAAAAACATCTAAATTTTGAAGAAAAGTGAATTGGTTGGCAAGGGATACACTCCGAGATTGCATATTCACATAATCACATGAATTTTCTTGTGATTACATGCCGTGATGATGTATTTCACGTTATGCCTTTACGCTATCAAGTGGCCCTAACCTAGAAATCGAATACATATCGATGGTAGTATCAATACTATCAGCGATATCCTACTACCGGTGATAGTACTAATACTAGTGTCGATAGTTTGACACAACACTACTGACGGTAGTACAAATAATACTACTAGTAATATTATTACCATCGGTAGTAGGAGTATTCTTGCCAAGAATCATATTACTACCAGCGGTGGTGAGGGACATACTACCGTCGGTAGTACTTCTAGTAATGGTGACGGTAATACAATAATTACCACTGGTAGTACTACCGGCCCAAGATATATGCCAATTTCTGGTTTCATTTTCACCAACAGTGGATTGAGAAGAGGTAAAAATCCTCCTTTCTCTAAGTCTTTGGTCGCAATCGAATAGAATGAGGAGACTCTATTTCCATTTCCACCAATATATAGCACCAAGCTACGCGGGAAACTGCAAATCTGGAATGCACAGTACCGTCAGTACTTATGATACTATCGGCGAAAATATTGCAAATACCATCGGTAATATAGTATTACCACCGGTTTAAATATCGATGGTAGTTTAAACCACCGAGATAATTAATATTTCCACTGCCGGTAATATGCTTATTACCACTAGTTATATGAGTACTATGGGTAGTAGTTTTATCCGATTTCTCGGTGATTTTTTTTGATAAACAACCTAATCACGTTGTTTTCATGCTACTTTAAAGAGTAAATAACAAACACTAATAACCCATTAATGCAAACGTGAAAATGTTAACGTAATCCTTAGATACACTTGTCATAGGATGTCTCATAAAATGACATCATTCACATATGGAAAATGCCCATTTTAAAAAAAGGCCATTCCATTTTATATTAGGACAAAATTCAAAAGTTCCTAAGGAAAATGAATAGTTAATGGGATATGTTTGTCATAGGATGGGAGCTCAACGGTTGAAACAACATGTTGTTATAGTGTAATGTGAGTGCAATTAATAGTTTAAAACAAAAGTGGTTAATATTCCTAAACGAAGGAAATTTTTCTCCTTGTGCAACCACTGCACTAGTTCTTGGAGCTGTTTTAGCACTGGTTGTAGTTAATCCTAAAACAAGGAAATGTGTTTTCTTGCAACCACCACATTGGTTCTTGGAGCTATTTTAGTGTCGCTTGTAGTTTATTCTAAAATCAAGGAAAATGTATTTCCTTGTGCAACGATTGTACTGGTTGCTATAAATCCCAAATGATGGAAAAAGTATTCCATTTGTGCTTCTTTAGAGCCATTTTCACTATTGAAGTAATAGTAACAGTAGATTTTGCAACAATTGCTTGTGCAATGATTGCATTGATTCTAATAAATCCTTAAAAAGAAAAAAGTATGCAATTTATGCTTCTTTAGAATCATTTTCACTATTGACATAATAGTAAAAATAGTTTTTGTCATAGTAGTCCTATATTAAAGTCGAAACAAAAGAGATTACATCCAGCGAGGATAACAATTCAGCCATTGTTGAGAGCCTAAAGTTAAACAAAAGAGATTACATCTAAAAAGGATAACAACTCAGTCACAATTGAGAGCCTCATTAAGCATCTTTACTGAGCACTACAAAGTCTTGTTGATAGACAACAATACTATTACTCATATTCATAGAGGCCAACTTGCTGCATCTCATACAATTCTAAACTTTTGGAAAGATGATGGAGGTGACATGGGGATTTTTTGGGAACCAATGGAGAGTCCAAAGACCACCGTGCACAATTGCAGGCATCAAAATCAAGAGCGGACAACAAGACGATAAAACTCTACCATTAAAGCTCTCAACCCTTCATCAATGTCTATAAGGTATCTATAAACACAGCTAAAAAGAGGACAAATGTGTACATCTCATCCAAAGTTGGCAATGTGGAGATTTTTGGGGAACCGACACAGAATCTAAGAACCATGCATAAGTGTAGACATCTCAATTCTTGTGGAGTGCAATACAATCTCCTTGTAGGATAAATCAGACAAGATAGAGTTGACATTAATCCGGGGAGGGCTAAATTTGGGGTTGGTAGCAGGCATGGGGATGATGAATAGGTGAAAAGAGATGAGGGTGTAGGAACAAGGGAGCAGATGAAAAGTGGCACAGATGTGTAGGGAAGCAAATGAGTGGAGGACAGCTGGCAGTCGGGCGTATGGAGCAAAATCGACAAAAAGCATTCTCCATGTTTGGGGCCACACTTAATTATTAACACTAGAATCAAATGGCACTCTAATTAATCATCCAAATAATCATGAGCCACCTTCAATCAATCAACATTTGCATTGCCAATTAATCACTCATGGTCCACCATGGTGGTGATTATAAATTAATTACATGTATGCAAGCCTAGTGGTGATGAGACACCTTCAATTAATGAGCCACTAATTAATCACATGCCTAGTATCATGGGCCACCATAGTGATTGGAAATTAACTACAGTCAGTATAATTGCATGAAAGGCCAGCATGCAAGCAAGCCCACCCAAGTATAGAATCATGAACCACATTCATTAATCAAAATTCAAGCATCCAATTAATCACATGCCTAGAATCATGGGCATTGTAGTGATGACTGGTAATTAACTACCATCCAAATAACCGAATTCAAGACGCTGCCATTTGATTACATGCCACCGCAATGACATCCAAATAATCATGAAGCAGCTGCCAAACCTAGCATCATGGGCCATAGTGGTGACTGGTAATTAATTGCACTATCCTTACTCACATGCAAGCTTGGTGGTGGGTGATTGATAATTGATTGCATTCAGTATAATTACATGCAATCCCATCCGAATAATTATGAAGCTACCATGCCTGGCATCATGGGCCACCACGGTCCACGATGGATGGTAAGTTAACTACAATCTTACTTAATCGCATGCAAGCTCAGTGATGCCATCCAAATAATCATGAGTTGCCTTCAATTAGTTAAAATTTCAGTCGCCAATCAATCACACATGCCTGACATTAATTAGGGCCAAGCCAACCATCGTGGTGACTGTAAATAGGCCCTTCACTTGAGCCAACCATTGTGGTGTCCCTAACTCTACTTAAGTCTACACTATCCCATTCCCAGTGCCATTTTTGACTCCTTTCATGTGTTTGAAACATGACACATACACATTTGATTTTCAAGAGTATCATAGGAATTGGTTAGATAACTCTTGATTACAATTGAGTCTATGATGTTTCATGTCTTCTAGAAGTTTTGTAAGTTATATGTAAGCTAGCTAGTAGAATGAAGATGCTCTACAAAAAGGCTATTCGTTATTCATGCTCAATGGATGGCAAACTACCTAGGAATATAATTGGAAAATGGTCATTGGAACTCATTGGTACAACTCTTCATTTCCATTGGGGAGAGCCAAATATAAGTAAAGCTTTGAGGAACTAGAAAATCATGATAACGTTACGCAGAAGATGAAAATCATAACAAGTCTTCAACATCATTAATCACAAGAGCCCACTCTCCTTGCTTAATGAAACAATAGCACTTTGCAAAAAAAGAGAAACTCTATTGCTAGTAAATGCTATGAATTTCAAATACACACCATTAGTAGTGACCCAAAAAGAGAAAGGATATTGCTAGTAAATGCTATGAGTTTCAAATACACACCATTACTAGCGACCATGTGAAAAATTTGGGTTTTCCCTTGCAAGAATCACATGTCACTTATTTAGTAGGAAGAATGCTAGACAAAACAAGTTATGAGCCGATAGAAAGACTCCCCATTGAAGTAAGGGAGCCTAGTTGGGTAGTGGAAGAAGTTGTTTGATTTGAGTAAGAGTGGTAATTTAAAGGACTACTAGAGAGAGGAGGATAGCCCAAGCTCAAAAAAAGCTTCTCTCTCAACAATCTAACAACCTGAAACATGAAGGGCCTTCGGTGTCCCTCTCTATTCAAACAAAGTTTCACAACCTGAATTACTTCAATAAGCTCCGCCTCATGAAAAAGTGATGAACCCCTTATGCTCTGATCTACCATGTGTTCCAATTCTTCATTCCCTTCAAGAAACACGCTTGCCCATCGAACTAGCGTCTCCCCATTCCCCAATAATGCCTTCTTCCCTGTAATCAGCTCTAGTAGGACCACCCCATAGCTGTAGACGTCGCTCTTTTCCGACAAAACTGAGGTCTCGTTGTATTGGGGATCTATGTAGCCATAAGAGCCCTTAATTTGTGTCAAGGTAGATGCAACCCTGTTGGCATTCCACATCCCAATCTTCGATATCCCGAAGTCTGCAATCTTTGCAGAGAAGTCCTGTGCCAAGAGTATGTTTGCTGATTTCACATCTCGGTGCAAGATAGGAGGATCGGCACCGTGATGTAGATACTCCAATCCGTAGGCAACGTTGAATGCTATATGCATGCGGCACTTCCATGTTAAACGTGGATTCTTTTCGACGTGGAGCTGTTGGTAGAGACTCCCCTTAGGCATGTACTCCACCAACAAGATGTGTTCACCTGTTGTTCACAGAACTAGGAATTAAGGCAAGAGATCGGAACTTGCTGTGCTCATTTCTGTCTACACAAAAAAGAAAATGCTAGCTAGGCAACAGATGATGAACCTTTTGGCATAAATCTGCAAGAAACATACAAAATAATAAAAGCTTTCTCGTTATGCATATTCTATCTGAGCAGTGTTTTCCAAAAGCCATACATTCACCTTCATCGCTGCAATATCCAATGAAATCTAATATACATCGGTGATGAACTCTAGACATCGTGTCCAGCTCGTCCATAAAGCTAGCATCGCTAGCTTCTCGGCGGAATCCTCTTTTCACAGCTATCAGAGTTCCATTTGCTGCCTGTCCACGATAGACATCACCGAATCCTCCACGACCGATGTGGTCATCGAATCCTCCTGTAAGTTGCCTCACCTCTTCAAGACTGTACTTTCTTACAATAGCCTGTGCAATAATATTTTGTTGCTGATTATGGCCATTTCGAATTCTACAAGAGTACAAATAGGCAAGCCAGAACCCACTCACCACCACTACCATAGTCCAACCAACCACTAGAGGTGCAAGCAGCTGTTGTGTTCCCCTCTGTGTGGAAACAAAATTGTTTCGAGAACTGCCTTCTAAATAATACAACTTTACGTTATCCAATATCGGACCACAAGAGTTGTTGTAGGATAAGCTTACGAAGTTCAGATCTAAAGATCCCCCTGAAGCCACAAAGGTTACATGCTGAGATTGCCATCCTAGGTTATTTCCTGTCGAATTCGAGTAGAAGTCTAGATTGTGAAGCGAGGACGGAGTTAGCTGTACCTGGATTGCGGCTGCAGAACCACAACTTGGATTGCTAGAAAGCTGAAACAATAATACGTATTGGGCTCCTGGATATGTAGGCACAGTTTGAGAAATGGCACCCATACTACCGAGGTTGATACTGTAATTACCTTGACTAGACCCAGGATGAAGAAAGAGCTCAGCGATCACATCGCTTTGTATTATCCATCCACAGATACAGTACGAAAATGAGGCAGAAATGGAAGCCGCTCCGAATGGAAGGTTTAGATCATCAAAACCACCGTTCTGGATTAGATTGGAAGTATTGGCTGGAGGTAGAGATGGTACGTTTTGAAGGACCGACAAGGGAAGCATTGTAAATTCACTGATGTTTGGGCCTCCGCTAAGCAGCTTGTCAAGGTACAAGAAGTATGCAGGAAACACGATCGTAGAATTATCAAAGGGCGGTAGGGAAGCATGCAGGTAAAGGGCATCCGAAGGATCTCCATTTCTTATGTGGCTGCCTTCGAACACCCACAGTTGGGCAGTGGTGTTTCCACTGCATTCTGCAACAACCGCCTGATTGCCTTCAGATCTCTGCAGACACAGAAAACCCGGCTCACCACTGTAGTTTGTCCACACAGACAAAGAAAGCGTCTGGTTGTCGTATGTCCACTGCTCCGTGGACGTCGTTGTGCCGCTGAGGCACAGGTAAGGATATACACGATGCCCAATCACTGCTTCTTGGTAGACGTTGACGCAGAAGCTATGGCAAGGCGGTGGAGCAGCAATATCTGCGACTCTACCGATTACAATCCAACCTGAACCATAGACAGGTTGCAGAGAATAACGAGGGAAAAAGAGGAGCCAAGTGAAGAAGACGATCAGGCCTCCAAGTGAGAAGCCATTTGATCGATCATGCAGGTAACAATCCATCGCTTAAGCAAGCAAGCTAGCTCTCTCTCCCTCTCTCCCTCTCTCTCTCTCTCACACACACACACAACCAGTACACACACACAAAGACTCTCAGCTCTCTCTCTCTCTCCCCCTCTGTCTCTCTGTCTCACACACACGCACACCTCGTTTAGAAGCAGTGGCTCACAAAAGAAGACGATTAAAAGGAGAGAAAGGGCACAGAGTCTATCGATGCTTACGGAAGCTGTTTATTGCAACTCGAACATACAGAGGAACAAGAATGTTGTGTGTGTGCACGCGCAAGAGAGACAGTCGACCGCCACTGAATGAAAATTTCCAACGTCCGCACCAAACAAATTTTACACACAATAGTTTTGTTTTCCACACAATAGTCCCTGGTTTGTGCACTTGCATTGAGTGTTGAAAATCGGCTTGAAATAACATGATGGACAGTTTATACCACATGGTGAAACTAGATTTTTTACTCAAAGAAAATCTTTTTCTCTCTTAAGGAGAGGTTTGGGGGAGGAAGATTGGAGAATTATCCATGGTTAGATTAGAATAGACAATCGTGGGCCATTGGATGATGATTTTGGGAAACGTTCCAAAATTGGTAGTTAACATGCAAATTTGGTGTTTGGCATCTTTCTTCTCCTGCATTCCTTGCCGCTTGATTTCCATCTTGCTTTTCCTACAGTCCTTGCTGCTCTTTTTACAGACTTCTACACATCTTTCCTCATACATACCGTGCTAAAGCGTCAGTTTTGATTCCATGCAAAATTGCAAAGTTTTTTCTCGGAAGTGTATTATTATCTCTTACATACCCCCCGCATCGCTTTTCTTCGCAACCCTGCAAGGTCAAGAATTTGTTTGTCGGTCTTAACCTTTCTTGAAAGTTTTTATCCGCCCTTCAAGAATGTTTTTTGTCGTTCCGCCTTGATGTGGTCTGCCTTTCCGTCTGTAAATTTATCCTCGCTACCCACCATAATTAACCTGCATCTGAATCCTTTCTCCCTTCGCAGGTGATCTCAAATAGACGGGTGACATTTGGAGGTTCTATTTGCTTTGGACAAGGCAAAGACTCAATGGTACCACTTTATGGCAATCATCATTGTAGGGATGGTTTTCTTTACGGATGCCTATGATCTGTTTTGGATCTCTAGAGTGACCAAGTTGCGAGGCTATCGTTTGGCAACACTGCAAAGTCGACTTGAGGAATCCACGAAGAGATTGATATTCAGCTTTGATTGATGATTCGATTTACTTCATAGGTTGCATAGGGTTGGAACAAGGTGCTCACGTTGTCAATATGAGAGAACTACTACCCAAGCAATAGTAGGTTGTAATACAAAATGGAAATGAGCTTTGAAATCTAGAAGGTGGCTCATAGACGTAGTTCATTGTTTACATTGAATTGAATGCTGTAGCAACGCGCGGGTGATGTACTAGTAACCATAAACAAGGTGGGGATCCCACTAAGGCCCTGCCTTTTGGAATGTCATTATAACTCTAAGTGTACAGTTTCTTGGGGTTGTTGAGAAATGTGGTGTGATTGGTAGAGTGGATTGTGTCAACGAATCGATGACATGTGTTCTGGGAAAAGATGATGTTGATCTTGTACTCTAGGTAGATGAGTGAAAGAGACTAGAGAAAAGAGGTGAAAGAGGTGTGTGTGTGTGTGGTGGTGGTGGATGGATCATTAAATAAAAGTGGGATGGAGCATTAATAAAAGTGGGGACGTGGCTATTTTGGCAAGAGCAGTGTCTAGAGAGAAATACCCAATAAAAGAAAAAAGCATTAAAAACCTCCACAAGAGGGCAAAATGTTGACCCTAACAACACATTAGGAGTAGATTAGAAAGCCTTAAACAACCACTAAACCAAAACTTAAAGTGGTGAAGTTGACCAAATGAACTGAAAGAAGTGGGATGGACCTGATTAGCAAACAGGGTGGGGATCCCACTATGGCCCTGCCTTTTGGAGTGTCATTATAATTCAAGTATAAGTAGCTTGATAAATATTTCAAATAACTTGTGAAAGGAAACGATAGGTGTAAATTGGAAGGAAAGGAAAAGAGAAAAGCAAGTGAAGGTGAAGGAATATTGGGAAAGGTAGATGAGTGAAGAGAGGAGAGAAAAGAGGTGAAAAGGGGTGTGGGTGGGTGTGTGTGTGTGTGTGTGTGTGGTGGATGGGCCATTAAATAAAAGTGGGGACGTGCTTCTTTTGGCAAAAGTAATATAAATGTGGTGTCATACAAGAGACAAAGAGAGCCTCCATCTTTAGAGAGAAATACCTAATAAAAGACAAAAGCTTTAGGATGAAAGACAAAACCATTTAGGACCTCCACAACCAAACAAAAACCTTAAACCCTAAACACATTAGAAGCCCTTAAACTTCTACTAACCCACCTTTCAACCTCATACTAACCATAATTTGCAAGGTCAATTTGACCAAATCAGGTGCTCCACCTTTGTTTAAAAATGTAATGAGTTTGATTCAATACGTAGGCAATGGTCTTCAAGGCTTACTAGGATATTGTAAATACATCGGCCATTCCTTAATGCTGAAGCACACTTTGTGAAGATTCACTTGTTGAGAATGGAAGGAGAGACAAAGATACTTAGAGATACCCTGCATAACCTCCAAGAATAACCAACCTAAGAATTAAAAAACTTGCTGACTCAAAAATTGCAAAAGAGAGGTCACAAGAGACAATCACAAGATTAATAGATAAGAAGAACAAACTGTTGAAAAAGGCTTGGTGTATTTAACAAGAGCTTGCTACATTGACTAGTAGATTAAAAAGGATAAAAAGAACCCCTCTAGGTTACAAGCATAGGATCAAGCCTGTGCAACCAATGGAGAGCTTGGCATATGTGGTAGAGCAAGGAAACATAGGGTGAAAGCTACAAGGTATGTATATTTGGACTATTTTGTAATTATGAAGCATTACTTACAAATGAGTCATTTATTTTTCTAATGTTATCATGATTTTTGCAGAAATTTTATGGAGGAGGTTATTGGAAGAAATTCCTCTGACAAACTTTGTGCCATAAAGAGTGCAGTTAAGAAGAAAGAATTCATTTCTATTCTTAGGGACCCTCGTCGGCATGCATTGCGACATGTAATATTACAAGAGATTACAATTGATTTAGAGAATCTTGTAGATTTATCTCGAAAGTTGTCCATGCATGTGATGCTGCTGGCATTAGTCAGCAAGGTACTTAGCTGTGTATAATGTCTTTGTAAATGCACTTTGAGGTCAAGGCATTAAGAATCCTCTATTGCCGAGACTAGTATACATTAGAAATGCCAAGGAAAGAAACAAATTCTGCTGTTCAAGATTTGTTGGGTGGATTTATACACATCTCAAAAAGCATGATATTGGAAGGCACAAACAAGGCAAATGTCCAACATAACAAAAAGAAAGGAGGACCAACTACCAAAGGGGCAAAGTAAGGACCAAGAACCTTTGAGTACACAGAGCATAATAATGTTTTTTTGGATGTACGTAGGGTCCAAGCTACAATGGTGGAGCTTTACAACATGAAAGCATGGGGTATGTTAAAATTATATTATTTAGAGAGTTAGAATTTTTATGGAAATCTTTTCTAATCATGTAAATCTTTTAATCTTTCAGATTGTGAAGGAAAGTTAGTACTCATTATCAAATTGGATGAGTGTGAGGTTGTAAAAGGCCACAAGTTGGAGAGGGTTAGTATTACTTTGATGAATAAAGCCCTTGAACATGCCAAAGATAAGGAAATTAGGGGAGATTTTAATGTACAATTGGAAAAGCACATTTGGTGGCTTGTCGTGTTTGAACTTCCTAAAGAGAGACACTCATTCGTGAAATGGGTATTTGATAGATCTCCAATTCCAAGTGTCATAGATGCGCAAACGAAAGGAGAGTTGCTTCAAGTTGAAGGGTTCATATCATTTAAAGTTGAATGGCACATGGCAGGAGATCTTAAGATATTGAATTGTATGTTTGGAACAAAATTGAGTGCATATGCGACATATCTGTGTCTTTATTGTATGCACTCACACCAACCTTGAGGCAGTAACATAGGAATACATATAGAGGAAAAGAGCAAATAAAAAGAGGAAAAGTCTTTGGCAATGCTAAAGATGTAATGAATGATATCACATATGATGAGGCTAACAAACAAATGTATTGGAGCAATGGAGTAATGAGCTGCAATCAGGATGCTGCACCCAATAGAGATCAGAATGATAAAAATTGGGATCCAATTTTAAACATTCCATTAGAAAGAGTGCATTTCTGTGTGTTACATGCGGAGATGCGGCTCATTGATAAATTGCTTTACTTGCACATTGTATATGCATGTAACATGAAACCGGAGGAGAGAGCAGCATCATGTATAGCAAGGGTCGAAGCTTTACTCTCGAGCATGGGTCTACATGGGGGGAATGCAAAGCTAATCAAAGATGCACAATTGTCAGAAAAATCAAGAAATCTTCCAAATAAAGTGTCCATGGGAGGCTCTAAGGCACAAAGGTTTTTGTGCAATCATGGAAAACATCGATTAAATCTGCATTGGAATTATTGGAAAAAGTTATGTGATTGCACCACTAATTTGGAAGCTGATCCTCATGTCAGAACCTTGAGAATACGTGTTTGGAAAGAATTGGATAATCTGGTAACGATCTTGAGGAAGCCTTCCATAAACGATGATGATGTGCAACTATATAAAGTCATCGTGAAAGAGTTCATTGAAGCCATGGTAGATGGATGGGGTGAATCACACATTACTCACTACATGGTGTGTTTGGTCTTTGCTATTTTCAAAATTATAATTGCAATCAATTTATTCTTGTTTACCTCATGTGTTTTTTCTATGTATGCAACACATTCTTTATGCTCATGGTCCATGGTTTATTTGCTAATATGGTTCCTTGAATGCTTGGAGTGCCCAAGGGATGCAAAAGTCTCATTATAGAGCTCGAGATGATTATTTCAAGTGTACACGACATGGAGGGGGGATTAATGGAAGTAATGCTCTTCATGAGATGTTCGAGTGGTTCTATTGTGGTATAGTCAAGTCCTCCTATGCAAGGAATAAAGCTTTGCAAACGGAGTTAGCCCAAGCAGTTCGTCAAACTCAAACGAGTAAAAGAAGTCATTCATGGATATCTTCACAAAGCTTCCCAAAAACATAGAAGACGGATAGCAACCAGAAGTCATGTTGGAAAGAGTTGGATCGCTAAACCAAATGTACTTTGATGTTAATGAAAATTTCACTTCAATATTTCTTGTTGACATATGATTAATTGGCTCTTTTTTTTAAAAAAGTGTTAAGTTTTGTGGACCCAACAAGGGTGGGCGACGAGAAAAGGTTGGGGGGGCGACCTCACGGGAGTTCAAGGGGAATTTCAAAAACCCCTTAAATAAGTTTCTTTCCCCAAAACAAACACCCCTCCTCTTTACATAATTTTTTCCTAAAGTTGAATGAAAAAACCCAATCTTTTAATGAATTAAGTAATTTTTTGGATAAATATCCCTTCTTTACAATGCTTGTGGTACACTAAAATTTTGTGAGGCTAACCCCCGAGGGGACGATGACAAATAGGGGGGGGGGGGGAAGGAGGGGTTGAGGGGGGTTAAAGGGGGAAGGGGGGTGGGGGGCTAACTAATAATGATGCACAAAATAAATATACCCCTATATATATGCAAATACCTTCATTTTCTCAGTACCACCAATACTCTCTCATACTAGTACATTTCTTCCTATCGTCACATTTCCCATAGCCCCTCCATCACTGACATGGCAAGAACAAAGTAGACTAAAAGACCAGTTGATTCCAGAACAAAGCTCCCAATCCCTTCCGATGTATACAATGCAATGATTAAAGAGAGAAGAAAGATGAGGTAGGAGGAGGAGGAGGAGGAGGAGGAGGAGGAGGAGGAGGAGGAGGAGGAGAGGACAGAAACCAATGAGCAAATAGCTAACGATGAAGAAGATCATGGGGAGCAATCCAATCCTTAAAGTCAGCTCGAGGCACCTCAAGAGCCAGAAAGCAGACTAGAAGAGCAGGAGTGCAAAAGATGTAGATTGGAAGAATGGGCCAGAGGACAAGAAGATGCCAGGCAAATGCGGATTCAATTGGCTCAACAACAAAGGGCACAAATGGAGAGCCAACAACGATGACCTGCATGGCACAATGCTACTCAAGACTTTCCACATTCTAGACAGGGTGGAAAATATTTGCTAGAATTGCATCGCACAGCAAAAGAAAAAGGTGAAGCTCGCAGTAGGCGAGGTGGAGGTGGAGGAGGAGGTGGAGTCCCTAGAAGACACCACAGAAAGCCTGGAAGGAAGGCACTTCAAGAGATAATAAAGTATCAAAGTAGCGTGAACCTTCTAATCCCAAGAGCTCCGTTCACTTGATTGGTGAGAGAGATTATGCAGTCCTACAGGGATGACTATCGTATTCAATCAATCGCACTGGCCGCCATACAAGAAGCAGTAGAAGTGGCGATCATAACTCTTCTTGATGACACAAACTTGTGTGCAATCCATTCCAAGAGGGTTACGATCATGGCAAAATACATGTAGCTGGCAAGGCAGATCAGAGAAGACCCACAACTTAGGCCATAGATCAAATTTTTTGTTGTATTCACTATGGACACCAATTTTGGTTGTCAAAAGCAATTTTGTGCAAAGATGGTTGTAAATATTTTTTGTAATAGAATCCTTTGGAAACTATTTTTCTTGTAGATATTCAACTTTGAGCTTTTATTTTCAAGTGGAATCTTGCAATGTATTATTTACTTCCATATTTGATGTATGTACATAATGTAATTGATTGTTGATGGCAAATAATCATGGTAGAATGTATTTAGTCACTAGTATGTAATTAGTCAATAATCATGGTAGAATGTGATTAGACACTAGTATGTGATGGGGGATTCATCCCCCCAAAAGACAAAAACAAAGAAAAGCCCCCAAGGGCCCGTGGTGCACGCAGGTGCGACTTTAGGCTAGATGCTTGCGCGCACCATTGCCCCTTGGGGGCTTTTTTTGATTTTTTTAATGTATTTGTTTCTTGTGTGTGTGATGGGTGTGTGTGTAAGTGATGGGGTATGCTTCCACAAAAAAAAAAAACAAAAAAACCCCCCGAGAGGCCCTGGTGTGTGTAGGTGCGACTTTGGGCTAGATGGGGACCCTGTCTAGCCCAAAGTCATGCCTGCGCACACCAGGGCTTCTTGGGGGATTTTTTTTGTTTTTTTAAATGTATTTATTTATTGGTGTGTGTGATGGGTGTGTGTGTGTGTGTGATGGGGGTAAGATATACTCCAAAAGAAAGACGTACCAAAAAAAAAAGCCCCCTGGTATGCGCAGGTGCAAATTTGGGCCAACAGGGACCCCGTCTGGCCCAAAGTTGCACCTGCGCATACTAGGACCCCGTCTAGCCCAAAGTCGTGCCTACGCACACCAAGGCCTCTCGGGGGCTCTTTTTTGTTTTTGTTAATTGGGGGATGCATCCCCCATCACTTACACACACACCCATCACACACACAAGAAACAAATACATTAAAAAAACAAACAAAAGTGCCTATGTCATGGCCAACTTCCAATCAAAGAGACAAAATTTTTGCCAAATCAATTTGCTTCTTCATGTTTGAAATGTGTCCCAATTTATAAACCCATATCTTGATCATCAGCATTCAAAGTTGGGACCCACTTTGAATCATGGGTTCATATGTCATGTTATTGACATCATTTTAATCCATTACAACCATTTTAATCCATTGATCCTCATAGCTATCAGTGCATTTGTCAACCTTACCATTTTGTATCAAACTTCATTGTGGTCATCACCAATGCCTTATTAAGGCATACTTTACAACTAATTTTACACCATAAGGGCCTACATCTTCAATTTTGTGTAGCACCCCTTAGCCACAATTTCCATAAAAGTCAAAACCCAATCTCCTATGCTAGGATTGAGTCAGTCATATGCTTGTTCTCTATCCAAATTTGACAATACACAAACACCAACCAAGTATATGTGTGGATTATTGCCATCTCCAGGTGGAACAATTGGCATAAGTGAGAGCTTGCCATCTCAATCATGGAGCATATATCCTCTTAATTTACATTAATCCTTCCAACTAACCATGCACATAACTAAATTAGCCACCATATTATTGTTCTATTTTCCTCCTAGGTTTGGGATGCAAAACATTCCTAGTCCCAAGATGAATCTAAATATGGAAGGGTTTGAATTGTGCATCCAATTTAACCTTTTGTTGCTATCTTGATTAGAGTTCATCGGCAATCTTGATCTTGTCTATTCATACACCTAGTAACTTGAAGAATTCTTGAAACCTTTGATAAGGGAATGCACTTTTCTTCAAAATCAACTGTATATTTAAATTAAGGATACACTAAAATCCAAGAAATGAAACTCAATTATAATGCAAAACACCACCCATCTAGAAAACAAGAGAAATATATATTAAATTTTGATGTCTATACAATATTTCTTGTATATTGCATCCAATAGATGCACTTTTTACAAAATATTTACTTGCTGAGCTTTAGCTACTATTGCTGCTCTCCTCTGAGTTGACAAAATAGCGGGTTCACTAAAAGATTCTACAAGCTGCCCAGCATCATAAACACCTGCCGAAGCACCCATGATAGAAACCACCATGATTCTTCTTGCTAGTTTCTCTCCAAAAGTAGATAGTGCCAAGTCCCGCCTCACCAAAATACACTTGCACGTAGAAGGGGGTAAAGGCACAAGGGAGACTAGCTTTGAAAGTGCCCTGCACCACTTTATCATCTCCTCCTTCCCATATGGGGAGAACAAAGTATGGAAGCACACTAGGCTATGGTGCTCGAACATTCCCATGTAGTGTCCTAGTGCTGAATCCACAACGATGCTATCAGCTCGACCCCCTTTACGTGTCGCAAACTTATCAACTTTGATGACGTCATGAAAATTGAGATAACATCAATAATCTTCTCAATGCCAAAATTAGAACATAAATTCATTCATATTGACAAAATATCATGAAATTACAATGTGTGCAGCATCTTGTTCATCCATTCTTGGCCGAGTTATATCGATGGAGCTTTTGCTCTCAATTGCTGGAGGTGGTGCCGATGATGAGGCCTCTGAAGTATTTCTCTCTCTCACACAACTTTGACTAGGGTTCTTGCTCTTCCTTGCCTGCAAATCTCTCTCTCTCTCTCTCTCTCTCTCTCCGTGCCTCTCTCTCTCCCTCTCTCTCTCTCTCTCTCTCTCTCTCTCTCTCTCTCTCTCTCTCTCTCTCTCAATCTCTCTCTCTCTCTCTCTCTCTCTCTCTCTCTCTCTTGCCATTAGGAAAAAAGGGAGCTCATTTTGGGGCCTTGAGAGAAATCCACAATTTCTTCTTTTTTCGTGAGTCGAAAATATAGGAAAGTATTAAAATACTCCTTAAATATTCATAAGTACTGTAAACATGTCAAACGATGAAAGAATAAAGATATTCTGCTATATTCACTCCCATATCTCATGAACGTTATTATTCAATGCTCCTAGAAGCCACATCTTTCTCTCAATCATTTTCTAGCCATCTCCATAATGGTTAAGCTTCTCTATCAAAACACCATAACTCATCTCGCCATATGCTTGTTTTTCAAAGTTTACCGCCTTCAAGAGTCTTTGCCTTATGAAAGAGTAATGAAATTGCGATGCAATGGAAAAACACTGCACTCAAAATGGCAACACCGAACTCCAACTCTATAGAACAAGCCAAAAAGAGAGGGCAACACCATCTTCATATTGATTTAGCCGAAGATTATGCACCTCTTCCACAACGACAACACGTCAGTGCCATCCAAAGAGAAAACATGAGGAGAGAAGGTTTACAACATATCGATTTATGGGGTGATGGGAAGATTTATCCTAAATGTCTTGTCTGAAGTTCTACACCACCATTCTCAAATCCAACAACATTGCTAAAATTTGTGGGCGACAAAACAAAAGGTATGCATGGATACATCACGGCTCAGTATCAAGTTGCACACATGTATAAGTCTTTATATGAGTAAGAGGCGAACACAAAAATACAGCATCTAGGCAAAAGCTCTAGATTGAAAGAGTAGTCACATAATGAAATTGAAGAACATACAAAGACAAGGGAGAAGTTACGTAAAGCAAGATCGAAAGCGCCCCCTTTGGGAGATAGGCTTACAAGAAGAAAACTTTGCAACCTTGTAGAATTGAAAGTAGGAAGTGGAGGGTGCAAGCGTCGAGTACAAGTAGCAAGGTGAGATTGTTGAAAGCATTTACTATTTGCATTGTGGCTATGCAAATCTACCTTTGTTAGCTCTTATTTACACATCTGGCTTATAGGAAAGTTTTGGAGCCCCAAAATGAAAATCCTTATCCGAATGCTCTTCCCATAAAACAAATGAAAGGTCTATTCTCAACGACTATTGGGAAAGGGATGATTGAGGAAAAGAAGTTTGAAACCATCAAACGCAATGATGTGCAATAGTTCATGGAAAGCAATAAAGTTGATGTAAACTTAATTCAAGAGGCTCTCGAGGAGAATGGAGTTAGCATGAAAGGTTATTCTTCCATTTTCAAAGCAGTGTCATGAATTTTTAAAGATCAAAGGATCAAATGTGTGCTTCTTCCAAATCCTACAGAAGTTTGGAATTTAAGAGCTTCACTCAACGAACAAGTAGATGATTTTATTGGTCAATGGTTGCATATTGAGGATGTATTTGAAAGTAGTAAGGGAACCATTGTGTATAATCCTTGGATGAATGTGAAATTGTGAAAGAGAAAAAGATTGAAAGAGTGACCATCACACTTATGAATAGGGCTTGATACATCAATCACTAGAGAAAACTCAAAGCATTTCAGTGTACAATCCAAGAAACATATTTGGTGGTTGGGAGCATTTGAGGTAAGCGTCAACTTTCATTTTTTGAATATATTGCTATTTGATTTCATTTATTAGATCTAGATGCTTCAGTACAGTTTCTTCTTAATGGCAGCTAAAGACAAAGGACCACCAAACCTTGTTTTGGGTGTTTCACCATACCAAAATACCAGAAGTCATAAAAAAATAGGTTCAAGGAGGGCAACTTCACGTTGAAGGAAAGGGTGATTTCCAAGTTGATTGGCATATGGAAGGGGACCTCAAGACCCTCAAATGTATGTTCAACATAAGCAAAGGAGGTAATTTAAAATCTCCATGCCTTTACTGCAAGGAGCCAGCCCATGTCATGGATCCTAAATGGTGGAGCAAAGCTCCTAATAGGGACAAGATTGATCCTGAATTCAAAGCAGTTCTTGATATTCCTTTGTGCAATGTACATATATGCACATTGCATGCTTTATGTAGAATCATTGAAAAGTTGGTCTTTTTGTATATTGGATTTGCTTAGAAGCTTCAACTAGAAAAACATAGGAAGAAAGCAATTGCAGCATTAGAAAAAGTATTATCGGACATGGGTCTCCATGGAGAAGATGTTCATATCATAATAGATATCAAGAAGTCCTCAAATGGAAAGGATGTTCCTATTAAACCATCAATTGGTGGAGTCAAAGAAAGAAGATATTTATCAGAACCACAAAGAGAAGGGAAACTTGGTAGATCATCAAGTTATGTTTCCAAGGTGAGATATAGACGTTGGAAGCATGTGCATAATGCAGTTAAAGATGATATGGCAGATGGTGTTGCTCGAAATGGTAAAGTGGAGGTATGGAAATCCTTAGACAAGCTTTTTCAACTTTGTGACAAAAAGGCATGGACCAAGAGCGATCATCGTGCATTAGAAGAGCTAAAAACTTTTGGAAAACCAATGAAACAAGCATGGACAAGCTACAATATAACACACTACATGGTAAGTTGAATTAATTTTTTTGTATGCATAGTTTGTACTTTCAAACATGGTTTACAGAATTTTGACTTAATATTTTCTATGATTGTAGCATATTCTTTACAACCACCTTCCATATTTTGTTGCCCTGCACTATGGTCAACACAAGGAATGGAAAAGTCTCATTACACATCAAGAAATGCTTTTTTTTGACATACATAGCATTTAGGAGGAGGTATACTTCAAAGGTTGCAAATCCAGAAAAAAGTTTCATTGTCAAAAGTTAAACTTGCCTTTAATATGGCACAAAAGAAAAGAAGAAGGTAGATCCTTGATAATTCAACAGATGCATAGAAACATGCAGAGTGGAGATAGTCAAAGGTCTTTGTGAATCACAAGTGGATTGATAGAGTTGGAAACCTTATGGAGATTTATAACAATGAAGCAAAGACTTTGTAATATTTTCAAAAAAAAATCATTACAAATTTTGAGCCGACTATCTTTCCTTGTAGGACTTTGTGTCCTTTGTAGCTTTTGATAATACAATATACTTGAGTTTACTCTTGTACTTCTTTTACATCGAGCTACTGTCCTTTGTTCTGTTTAGCCTCAGAATCTAGAAGAAGTGGCTCTCTAAACCTAATCAAATGATGCTTACCATAACTATCTAATTGTCTAGGATCTTTGATTCCAAGTGCTAAAGCGTAAGCAGTGTATGCCAAAAAGTACCCTGGCCTTGAGCACTGTTTGCCAGGGCCATATCCAAAAATGTCTAAAGCAGATATTTTCTCAATTAATATAACTTTGTCATCCTGCCAATTTACCTAGTACCCACCAAGA